>NC_088284.1:70248715-70597330 GCF_036013445.1 Caloenas nicobarica | reverse complement strand
CTTCACTTCCCTTCCCTTCCCTTCCCGCACCTTCACTTCCCTTCCCTTCCCTTCCCTTCTCTTCCCTTCCCTTCCCGCACCTTCCCGCACCTTCCCGCACCTTCCCATCCTGCACCTTCCCTTCCCTTTCTTTCCCTTCCCTTCCCTTCCATTCCCTTCCCATCCCGCACCTTCCCTTCTCTTCCCGCACCTTCCCTTCCCTTCCCTTCCTTTCCCTTCCCTTCCCTTCCCTTCCCGGACCTTCCCTTCCCTTCCATTCCCGCACCTTCCCTTCCCGCATCTTCCCTTCACTTCCCGAACCTTCCCTTCCCACACCTTCCCACAACTTCCCGCACCTTCCCGCACGTTCCCTTCCCTTCCCTTCCCTTCCATTCTTTTCCCTTCCCTTCCCTTCCATTCCCTTCCCATCCCGCACCTTCCCTTCTCTTCCCGCACCTTCCCTTCCCTTCCCTTCCTTTCCCTTCCCTTCCCTTCCCTTCCCGGACCTTCCCTTCCCTTCCATTCCCGCACCTTCCCTTCCCGCACCTTCCCTTCACTTCCCGAACCTTCCCTTCCCACACCTTCCCACAACTTCCCGCACCTTCCCGCACGTTCCCTTCCCTTCCCTTCCCTTCCATTCTTTTCCCTTCCCTTCCCTTCCAGCACCTTCCCTTCCCACACTTTCTCTTTCCGCACCTTCCCTTCCCGCAACTTGCCGCACCTTCCCTTCCCTTCCCACATTTTCACTTCTATTCCCTTCCCTTCCCCCACCTTCCCACCCCTTCCCGCACCTTCCCTTCCCGCACTTTCCCGTACCTTCCCTCACCTTCCCGCACCTTCCCGAGCCTTCCCTTCCCTTCCCTTCCCTTCCCTTCCCTTCCCGCACCTTCCCGCACCTTCCCGCACCTTCCCGCACCTTCTCTTCCCTTCCCGCACCTTCCCTTCCCTTCCCTTCCCGCACCGTCCCTTCCCGCACCTTCCCTTCCCGCACCTTCCCTTCCCGCACCTTCCCTTCCCTTTCCGCACCTTCCCGCACCTTTCCTTCCCGCACCTTCCCTTCCCGCACCTTCTATTCGCTTCCTTTCACTATCCTTCCCTTCCCTTTCCGCACCTTCCCTTCCCGCACCTTCCCTTCCCTTCCCGCACCTTCCCGCACTTTCATGTCCCACACCTTCTCTTACTCCACCTTCCCTTCCCTTTCCTTCCCTTCCCTTCCTGTATCTTCCCACACCTTCCTTTCCCTTCCCGCACCTTCCCTTCCCTCACCTTCACCTTCCGCACCTTCCTTTCCCTTCCCGCGCTTTCCATTCACGCGCTTTCACTTCCCTTCCCTTCCCTTCCCTTCCCTTCCCTTCCCTTCCCTTCCCTTCCCTTCCCTTCCCTTCGCTTCCCTTCACTTTCCTTCCTTTCCCTTCCCTTCCCTTCCCTTCCCGGACCTTCCCTTCCCGGACCTTCCTTCCCGGACCTTCCCGGACCTTCCCGCACCTTCCCGCACCTTCCATTCCCTTCCCTTCCCTTCCCTTCCCGCACATTCCCGCACCTTCCCTTCCCTTCCCGCACCTTCCCGCACCTTCCCTTCCTTTCCCGCACCTTCTCTTCCCGCACCTTCCCTTCCCTTCCCTTCCCTTCACTTCCCTTCCCTTCCCTTCCCGCACCTTCACTTCCCTTCCCTTCCCTTCCCTTCTCTTCCCTTCCCTTCCCGCACCTTCCCGCACCTTCCCGCACCTTCCCATCCTGCACCTTCCCTTCCCTTTCTTTCCCTTCCCTTCCCTTCCATTCCCTTCCCATCCCGCACCTTCCCTTCTCTTCCCGCACCTTCCCTTCCCTTCCCTTCCTTTCCCTTCCCTTCCCTTCCCTTCCCGGACCTTCCCTTCCCTTCCATTCCCGCACCTTCCCTTCCCGCATCTTCCCTTCACTTCCCGAACCTTCCCTTCCCACACCTTCCCACAACTTCCCGCACCTTCCCGCACGTTCCCTTCCCTTCCCTTCCCTTCCATTCTTTTCCCTTCCCTTCCCTTCCAGCACCTTCCCTTCCCACACTTTCTCTTTCCGCACCTTCCCTTCCCGCAACTTGCCGCACCTTCCCTTCCCTTCCCACATTTTCACTTCTATTCCCTTCCCTTCCCCCACCTTCCCACCCCTTCCCGCACCTTCCCTTCCCGCACTTTCCCGTACCTTCCCTCACCTTCCCGCACCTTCCCGAGCCTTCCCTTCCCTTCCCTTCCCTTCCCTTCCCTTCCCTTCCCGCACCTTCCCGCACCTTCCCGCACCTTCCCGCACCTTCCCTTCCCTTCCCGCACCTTCCCTTCCCTTCCCTTCCCGCACCGTCCCTTCCCGCACCTTCCCTTCCCGCACCTTCCCTTCCGGCACCTTCCCTTCCCTTTCCGCACCTTCCCGCACCTTTCCTTCCCGCACCTTCCCTTCCCGCACCTTCTATTCGCTTCCTTTCACTATCCTTCCCTTCCCTTTCCGCACCTTCCCTTCCCGCACCTTCCCTTCCCTTCCCGCACCTTCCTTTCCCGCACTTCCCCTTCCCGCAACTTCCCGCACTTTCCCTTCCCGCACCTTCCCTTCCTCCACCTTCCCTTCCCTTCCCTTCCCTTGCCTTCCCTTCCCTTACCTTCTCTTCCCTTCTCTTTCTGTATCTTCCTACACCTTCCCGCACCTTCTCGCACCTTCCTGTCCCGCACCTTCCCCTCCATCACCTTCCTTTCCCTTCTCGCGCTTTCCATTCACGCGCTTTCAATTCCCTTCCTCTCCCTTCCCTTCCTTTCCCTTCCCTTTCCTTCCCTTCCGTTCCCGCACCTTCCCTTCCCTTCCCTTCCCTTCCCTTCCCTTCCCTTCCCTTCCGCTCCCTTCCCTTCCCTTCCCTTCCCTTCCCTTCCCTTCCCGCACCTTCCCTTCCATTCCCTTCCCGCACCTTCCCTTCCCGCACCTTCCCTTCTTTTCCCTTCCCTTCCCTTCCCTTCCCTTCCTGCACCTTCCACCACCTTCCCACACCTTGCCATCCCTTCTCTTCCCATCCCTTCCCCTCCCTTCCCTTCCCTTCCCTCCCTTCCCTTCCCTTCCCTTCCTTGCCTTCCCTTCCCTTCCCTTCCCTTCCCTTCTCTTCCCTTCCCGCACCTTCCCGCACCTTCCCGCACCTTCTCATCCTGCACCTTCCCTTCCCTTTCTATCCCTTCCCTTCCCTTCCATTCCCTTCCCGTACCGCACCTTCCCTTCTCTTCCCGCATCTTCCCTTCCCTTCTCTTCCTTTCCTGGACTTTCCCTTCCCTCACCTTCCCGCACCTTCCTGAACCTTCCCTTCCCGCACCTTCCCACAACTTCCCGCACCTTCCCGCACGTTCCCTTCCCTTCCCTTCCCTTCCCTTCCCTTCCCTTCCCTTCCCTTCCCTTCCCTTCCCTTCCCTTCCCTTCCCTTCCCTTTCCTTCCCTTCCCTTCCCTTCCTTGCCCTTCCCTTCCCTTCCCTTCCCTTCCTTGCCCTTCCCTTCCCTTCCCTTCCCTTCCTTTCCCTTCTTTTCCCTTCCCTTCTCTTCCGGCACCTTCCCTTCCCACACTTTCCCTTCCCACACCTTCCCTTCCCTCACCTTCCCTTCCTTCCCGCACCTTCCCCCACCGTCCCTTCCTTCCCTTCCCTTCCCTTCCCTTCCCTTCCCTTCCCTTCCCTTCCCTTCCCTTCCCTTCCCTTCCTTTCCCTTCCTTTCGCTTCCCTTCCCTTCCCTTCCCTTCCCTTCCCTTCCCTTCCCTTCCCTTCCCTTCCCTTCCCTTCCCTTCCATTCCCTTCCCTTCCCTTCCATTCCCCCACCTTTCCGCCCCTTCCCGCCCCTTCCCGCACCTTCCCTTCCCTCACTTTCCCGCCCCTTCCCGCCCCTTCCCGCACCTTCCCTTCCCTCACTTTCCCGCACCTTCCCTCACCTTCCCGCACCTTCCCGAATCTTCCATTCCTGCACCTTCCCTTCCCGCACCTTCCCGCACCTTCCCGCATTTTTCCTTCCCGCACCTTCTCTTCCCGCACCTTCTATTCCCTTCCTTTCCCTTTCCTTCCCTTTCCTTTCCGCACCTTCCCTTCCCGCACCTTCCCTTCTCGCACCTTCCTTTCCCTTCCCTTCCCTTCCCTTCCTGCACCTTCCCTTCCCTTCCCTTCCCTTCCCGCACCTTCCCGCACCTTCCCGCACCTTCCATTCCTCCACCTCTTCTTCCCTTCCCTTCCCTTCCCTTCCCTTCCCTTCCCTTCCCTTCCCTTCCCTTCCAGCACATTCCCTTCCCTTCCAGCACCTTCCCTTCCCACATTTTGCTTCCCGCACCTTCCCTTCCCGCACCTTCCCGCTCCTTCCCTTCCCTTCCGACACCTTCACTTCCCTTCCCTTCCCTTCCCCCGTCTTCCCGCCCCTTCCCGCACCTTCCCGCACCTTCCCTTCCCTCACTTTCCCGCACCTTCCCTCACCTTCCCACACCTTCCCGAACCTTCCATTCCCGCACCTTCCCTTCCCGCCCTTTCCCGCATCTTCCCGCACCTTCCCACCCCTTTCCTTCCCGCACCTTCCCTTCCCGCACCTTCTATTATTTGCTTTCCCTTTCCTTCCTTTCCTTTCCCCACCTTCCCTTCCCGCACCTTCCCTTCCCACACCTTCCCTTCCCGCACCTTCCCGCACTTTCATGTCCCACACCTTCTCTTACTCCACCTTCCCTTCCCTTTCCTTCCCTTCCCTTCCTGTATCTTCCCACACCTTCCTTTCCCTTCCCGCACCTTCCCTTCCCTCACCTTCACCTTCCGCACCTTCCTTTCCCTTCCCGCGCTTTCCATTCACGCGCTTTCACTTCCCTTCCCTTCCCTTCCCTTCCCTTCCCTTCCCTTCCCTTCCCTTCCCTTCCCTTCCCTTCCCTTCCCTTCTCTTCACTTTCCTTCCTTTCCCTTCCCTTCCCTTCCCTTCCCTTCCCGGACCTTCCCTTCCCTTCCCTTCCCAGACCTTCCCGCACCTTCCCGCACCTTCCATTCCCTTCCCTTCCCTTCCCTTCCCGCACCTTCCCGCACCTTCCCTTCCTTTCCCGCACCTTCTCTTCCCGCACCTTCCCTTCCCTTCCCTTCCCTTCACTTCCCTTCCCTTCCCTTCCCGCACCTTCACTTCCCTTCACTTCCCTTCCCTTCCCTTCTCTTCCCTTCCCTTCCCGCACCTTCCCGCACCTTCCCGCACCTTCCCGCACCTTCCCATCCTGCACCTTCCCTTCCCTTTCTTTCCCTTCCCTTCCCTTCCATTCCCTTCCCATCCCGCACCTTCCCTTCTCTTCCCGCACCTTCCCTTCCCTTCCCTTCCCTTCCCTTCCCTTCCCTTCCCGGACCTTCCCTTCCCGGACCTTCCCTTCCCTTCCATTCCCGCACCTTCCCTTCCCGCACCTTCCCTTCACTTCCCGAACCTTCTCTTCCCACACCTTCCCACAACTTCCCGCACCTTCCCGCACGTTCCCTTCCCTTCCCTTCCCTTCCCTTCCATTCTTTTCCCTTCCCTTCCCTTCCAGCACCTTCCCTTCCCACATTTTCTCTTTCCGCACCTTCCCTTCCCGCAACTTGCCGCACCTTCCCTTCCCTTCCCACATTTTCACTTCTATTCCCTTCTCTTCCCCCACCTTCCCGCCCCTTCCCGCACCTTCCCTTCCCGCACTTTCCCGTACCTTCCCTCACCTTCCCGAGCCTTCCCTTCCCTTCCCTTCCCTTCCCTTCCCTTCCCTTCCCTTCCCTTCCCTTCCCTTCCCTTCCCTTCCCTTCCCTTCCCTTCCCTTCCCTTCCCGCACCTTCCCGCACCTTCCCGCACCTTCCCTTCCCTTCCCGCACCTTCCCTTCCCTTCCCTTCCCGCACCGTCCCTTCCCGCACCTTCCCTTCCCGCACCTTCCCTTCCCGCACCTTCCCTTCCCTTTCCGCACCTTCCCACACCTTTCCTTCCCGCACCTTCCCTTCCCGCACCTTCTATTCGCTTCCTTTCACTATCCTTCCCTTCCCTTTCCGCACCTTCCCTTCCCGCACCTTCCCTTCCCTTCCCGCACCTTCCCTTCCCGCACTTCCCCTTCCCGCAACTTCCCGCACTTTCCCTTCCCGCACCTTCCCTTCCTCCACCTTCCCTTCCCTTCCCTTCCCTTGCCTTCCCTTCCCTTACCTTCTCTTCCCTTCTCTTTCTGTATCTTCCTACACCTTCCCGCACCTTCTCGCACCTTCCCGTCCCGCACCTTCCCCTCCCTTCCCTTCCCTTCCCTTCCCTTCCCTTCCCTTCCCTTCCCTTCCCTTCCCTTCCCTTCCCTTCCCTTCCCTTCCCTTCCCTTCCCTTCCCGCACCTTCCCTTCCATTCCCTTCCCGCACCTTCCCTTCCCGCACCTTCCCTTCTTTTCCCTTCCCTTCCCTTCCCTTCCCTTCCTGCACCTTCCACCACCTTCCCACACCTTCCCATCCCTTCTCTTCCCTTCCCTTCCCCTCCCTTCCCTTCCCTTCCCTCCCTTCCCTTCCCTTCCCTTCCTTGCCTTCCCTTCCCTTCCCTTCCCTTCCCTTCTCTTCCCTTCCCGCACCTTCCCGCACCTTCCCGCACCTTCCCATCCTGCACCTTCCCTTCCCTTTCTATCCCTTCCCTTCCCTTCCATTCCCTTCCCGTACCGCACCTTCCCTTCTCTTCCTGCATCTTCCCTTCCCTTCTCTTCCTTTCCTGGACTTTCCCTTCCCTCACCTTCCCGCACCTTCCTGAACCTTCCCTTCCCGCACCTTCCCACAACTTCCCGCACCTTCCCGCACGTTCCCTTCCCTTCCCTTCCCTTCCCTTCCCTTCCCTTCCCTTCCCTTCCCTTCCCTTCCCTTCCCTTCCCTTCCCTTTCCTTCCCTTCCCTTCCCTTCCTTTCCCTTCCCTTCCCTTCCCTTCCTTTCCCTTCTTTTCCCTTCCCTTCTCTTCCGGCACATTCCCTTCCCACACTTTCCCTTCCCACACCTTCCCTTCCCTCACCTTCCCTTCCTTCCCGCACCTTCCCGCACCGTCCCTTCCCTTCCCTTCCCTTCCCTTCCCTTCCCTTCACTTCCCTTCCCTTCCCTTCCCTTCCCTTCCCTTCCCTTCCCTTCCTTTCCCTTCCTTTCGCTTCCCTTCCCTTCCCTTCCCTTCCCTTCCCTTCCCTTCCCTTCCCTTCCCTTCCCTTCCCTTCCCTTCCCTTCCCTTCCCTTCCCTTCCCTTCCCTTCCCTTCCCTTCCCTTCCCTTCCCTTCCATTCCCTTCCCTTCCCTTCCCCCCACCTTTCCGCCCCTTCCCGCCCCTTCCCGCACCTTCCCTTCCCTCACTTTCCCGCCCCTTCCCGCCCCTTCCCGCACCTTCCCTTCCCTCACTTTCCCGCACCTTCCCTCACCTTCCCGCACCTTCCCGAATCTTCCATTCCTGCACCTTCCCTTCCCACACCTTCCCGCACCTTCCCGCATTTTTCCTTCCCGCACCTTCTCTTCCCGCACCTTCTATTCCCTTCCTTTCCCTTTCCTTCCCTTTCCTTTCCGCACCTTCCCTTCCCGCACCTTCCCTTCCCGCACCTTCCTTTCCCTTCCCTTCCCTTCCCTTCCCTTCCCTTCCCTTCCCTTCCCGGACCTTCCCTTCCCTTCCATTCCCGCACCTTCCCTTCCCGCACCTTCCCTTCACTTCCCGAACCTTCTCTTCCCACACCTTCCCACAACTTCCCGCACCTTCCCGCACGTTCCCTTCCCTTCCCTTCCCTTCCATTCTTTTCCCTTCCCTTCCCTTCCAGCACCTTCCCTTCCCACACTTTCTCTTTCCGCACCTTCCCTTCCCGCAACTTGCCGCACCTTCCCTTCCCTTCCCACATTTTCACTTCTATTCCCTTCCCTTCCCCCACCTTCCCGCCCCTTCCCGCACCTTCCCTTCCCGCACTTTCCCGTACCTTCCCTCACCTTTCCGCACCTTCCCGAGCCTTCCCTTCCCTTCCCTTCCCTTCCCTTCCCTTCCCTTCCCTTCCCTTCCCTTCCCGCACCTTCCCGCACCTTCCCGCACCTTCCCGCACCTTCCCTTCCCTTCCCGCACCTTCCCTTCCCTTCCCTTCCCGCACCGTCCCTTCCCGCACCTTCCCTTCCCGCACCTTCCCTTCCCGCACCTTCCCTTCCCTTTCCGCACCTTCCCGCACCTTTCCTTCCCGCACCTTCCCTTCCCGCACCTTCTATTCGCTTCCTTTCACTATCCTTCCCTTCCCTTTCCGCACCTTCCCTTCCCGCACCTTCCCTTCCCTTCCCGCACCTTCCTTTCCCGCACTTCCCCTTCCCCCAACTTCCCGCACTTTCCCTTCCCGCACCTTCCCTTCCTCCTCCTTCCCTTCCCTTCCCTTCCCTTGCCTTCCCTTCCCTTACCTTCTCTTCCCTTCTCTTTCTGTATCTTCCTACACCTTCCCGCACCTTCTCGCACCTTCCCGTCCCGCACCTTCCCCTCCCTTCCCTTCCCTTCCCTTCCCTTCCCTTCCCTTCCCTTCCCTTCCCTTCCCTTCCCTTCCCTTCCCTTCCCTTCCCTTCCCGCACCTTCCCTTCCATTCCCTTCCCGCACCTTCCCTTCCCGCACCTTCCCTTCTTTTCCCTTCCCTTCCCTTCCCTTCCCTTCCTGCACCTTCCACCACCTTCCCACACCTTCCCATCACTTCTCTTCCCTTCCCTTCCCCTCCCTTCCCTTCCCTTCCCTCCCTTCCCTTCCCTTCCCTTCCCTTGCCTTCCCTTCCCTTCCCTTCCCTTCCCTTCCCTTCTCTTCCCTTCCCGCACCTTCCCGCACCTTCCCGCACCTTCCCATCCTGCACCTTCCCTTCCCTTTCTATCCCTTCCCTTCCCTTCCATTCCCTTCCCGTACCGCACCTTCCCTTCTCTTCCTGCATCTTCCCTTCCCTTCTCTTCCTTTCCTGGACTTTCCCTTCACTCACCTTCCCGCACCTTCCTGAACCTTCCCTTCCCGCACCTTCCCACAACTTCCCGCACCTTCCCGCACGTTCCCTTCCCTTCCCTTCCCTTCCCTTCCCTTCCCTTCCCTTCCCTTCCCTTCCCTTCCCTTTCCTTCCCTTCCTTTCCCTTCCCTTCCCTTCCCTTCCCTTCCTTTCCCTTCTTTTCCCTTCCCTTCTCTTCCGGCACCTTCCCTTCCCACACTTTCCCTTCCCACACCTTCCCTTCCCTCACCTTCCCTTCCTTCCCGCACCTTCCCGCACCGTCCCTTCCCTTCCCTTCCCTTCCCTTCCCTTCACTTCCCTTCCCTTCCCTTCCCTTCCCTTCCCTTCCCTTCCTTTCCCTTCCTTTCGCTTCCCTTCCCTTCCCTTCCCTTCCCTTCCCTTCCCTTCCCTTCCCTTCCTTTCCCTTCCCTTCCCTTCCCTTCTCTTCCCTTCCATTCCCTTCCCTTCCCTTCCCTTCCCCCACCTTTCCGCCCCTTCCCGCCCCTTCCCGCACCTTCCCTTCCCTCACTTTCCCGCCCCTTCCCGCCCCTTCCCGCACCTTCCCTTCCCTCACTTTCCCGCACCTTCCCTCACCTTCCCGCACCTTCCCGAATCTTCCATTCCTGCACCTTCCCTTCCCGCACCTTCCCGCACCTTCCCGCATTTTTCCTTCCCGCACCTTCTCTTCCCGCACCTTCTATTCCCTTCCTTTCCCTTTCCTTCCCTTTCCTTTCCGCACCTTCCCTTCCCGCACCTTCCCTTCCCGCACCTTCCTTTCCCTTCCCTTCCCTTCCCTTCCTGCACCTTCCCTTCCCTTCCCTTCCCTTCCCGCACCTTCCCGCACCTTCCCGCACCTTCCATTCCTCCACCTTTTCTTCCCTTCCCTTCCCTTCCCTTCCCTTCCCTTCCCTCGCCTTCCCTCCCCTTCCCTTCGCTTCCCGCACCTTCCCTTCTCTTCCTTTCTCTTCCTTTCCGTTCCCTTCCCTTTCCTTCCCGCACCTTCCCTTCCCGCACCTTCCCTTCCTGCACCTTCCCTTCCTTTCCTTTCCGCACCTTCCCTTCCCTTCCAGCACCTTCCCTTCCCACACCTTCCCTTACGCAGCTTCCTTTCCCTTCCCTTCCCTTCCCTTCCCTTCTCTTCCTTCCCTTCCCTTCCCTTCCCTTCCCTTCCCTTCCCTTCCCTTCCCTTCCCTTCCCTTCCCTTCCCTTCCCTTCCCTTCCCACACCTTCCCTTCCCTTCCCTTCCCTTCCCTGCCCTTCCCTTCCCTTCCTTTCCCTTCCCTTCCAGCACCTTCCCCTCCCACATTTTCCCTTCCCGCACCTTCCCTTCCCGCTCCTTCCTGCTCCTTCCTTTCCCTTCCCACACCTTCCCTTCCCTTCCCTTCCCTTCCCCCGCCTTCCCGCCCCTTCCCGCACCTTCCCGCACCTTCCCTTCCCTCACTTTCCCGCACCTTCCCTCACCTTCCCGCACCTTCCCGAACCTTCCATTCCCGCACCTTCCCTTCCCGCACTTACCCGCACCTTCACGCACCTTCCCGCACCTTCCCGCACCTTTCCTTCTCGCACCTTCCCTTTCCGCACCTTCTATTCCCTTCCTTTCCCTTCCCTTCCTTTCTTTTCCGCACCTTCCATTCCCGCACCTTCCCTTCCCGCACCTTCCCTTCCCGCACCTTCGCTTCCCGCACGTTCCCGCACTTTCCCTTCCTGCACCTTCTCTTCCTCCACCTTCCCTTCCCTTTCCTTCCCTTCCCTTCCCTTGCCTTCTCTTCTCTTCCTTTCCTGTATCTTCCCACACCTTCCTTTCCCTTCCCGCACCTTCCCTTCCCTCACCTTCCCCTTCCGCACCTTCCTTTCCCTTCCCGCGCTTTCCATTCACGCGCTTTCCTTTCCCTTCCCTTCCCTTCCCTTCCCTTCCCTTCCCTTCCCGCACCTTCCCGCACATTCCCTTCCCTTCCCTTTCCTTCCCTTCCCTTCACTTCCCTTCCCTTCCCTTCCCTTCCCTTCCCTTCCCTTCCCTTCCCTTCACTTCCCCTCCCTTCCCTTCCCTTCCCTTCCCTTCCCTTCCCTTCCCTTCCCTTCCCTTCCCTTCCCGCACCTTCCCTTCCCTTCTCTTCCCGCACCTTCCCTTCCCGCACCTTCCCTTCCCACACCTTCCATTCCCTTCCCGCACCTTCCCTTCCCTTCCCTTCCCCCAACTTCCCGCACTTTCCCTTCCCGCACCTTCCCTTCCTCCACCTTCCCTTCCCTTCACTTCCCTCGCCTTCCCTTCCCTTGCCTTCTCTTCCCTTCCCTTTCTTTATCTTCCTACACCTTCCCGCACCTTCTCGCACCTTCCCGTCCCGCACCTTCCCCTCCCTCACCTTCCTATCCCTTGCCGCGCTTTCCATTCACGCGCTTTCCCTTCCTTCCCTTCCCTTCCCTTCCCTTCCCTTCCCTTCCCTTCCCTTCCCTTCCCTTCCCTTCCCTTCCCTTCCCTTCCTTTCCTTTCCCTTCCCTTTCCTTCCCTTCCGTTCCAGCACCTTCCCTTCCCTTCCCCTCCCTTCCCTTCCCGTCCCTTCCCTTCCCTTCCCTTCCCTTCCCGCACCTTCCCTTCCCTTCCCGCACCTTCCCTTCCATTCCCTTCCCGCACCTTCCCTTCCCGCACCTTCCCTTCTTTTCTCTTCCCTTCTCTTCCCGCACCTTCCCGCACCTTCCCGCACCTTCACACACCTTCCCTTCCCTTCTCTTCTCTTCCCTTCTCTTCCCTTCCCTTCCCTTCCCTTCCCTTCCCTTCCCTTCCCTTCCCTTCCCTTTCCTTCCCTTCCCTTCCCTTCCCTTCCCTTCCCTTCCCTTCCTTTCCCTTCCCTTCCGTTCCCTTCCCTTCCCTTCCCTTCCCTTCTCTTCCATTCCCGCACCTTCCCTTCACGCACCTTCACTTCCCTTTCCTTCCCTTCTCTTCCCTTCCCTTCCCTTCCCGCACCTTCCCGCACCTTCCCGTACCTTCCCGCACCTTCCCATCCTGCACCTTCCCTTCCCTTTCTTTCTCTTCCCTTCCCTTTCTTTCCCTTCTCTTCCCTTCCATTCCCGCACCTTCCCTTCCCGCACCTTCCCCTCCCTTCCCGAACCTTCCCTTCCCGCACCTTCCCACAACTTCCCGCACCTTCCCGCACGTTCCCTTCCCTTCCCTTCCCTTCCCTTCCCTTCCCTTCCCTTCCCTTCCCTTCCCTTCCCTTCCCTTCCCTTCCCTTCCCTTCTCTTCCCTTCCCTTCGCTTCCCTTCCCTTGCCTTCTTTTCCCTTCCCTTCCCTTTCAGCACCTTCCCTTCCCACACTTTCCCTTCCCGCACCTTCCCTTCCCGCAACTTCCAGCACCTTCCCTTCCCTTCCCACACCTTCACTTCCCTTCCCTTCCCTTCCCCCACCTTCCCGCCCCTTCCCGCACCTTCCCGCACCTTCCCTTCCCGCACCTTCCCTTCCCTTCCCTTCGCTTCTGCACCTTCCCTTCCTTTCCAGCACCTTCCCTTCCCACACCTTCCCTTCCCGCACCTTCCCTTCCCGCGCCTTCCTTTCCCGCGCCTTCTCTTTCCGCACCTTCCCGCACCTTCCCTTCCCTTCCCGCACATTCCCTTCTCTTCCCTTCCCGCACCTTCCGTTCCCTTCCCGCACCTTCCCTTCCCTTCCTGCACCTTCCCTTCCCGCACCTTCCCTTCTTTTCCCTTCCCTTCCCTTCCCTTCCCTTCTCTTCCCTTCCCTTCCCTTCCCTTCCCTTCCTTTCCCCTCCCTTCCCTTCCCTTCCCTTCCCTTCCCTTCCCTTCCCTTCCCTTCCCTTCCCTTCCCTTCCCTTCCCTTCCCTTCCCTTCCCTTCCCTTCCCTTCCCTTCTCTTCCCTTCCCTTCCCTTCCCTTCCCTTCTTTTCCCTTCCCTTCCCTTCCAGCACCTTCCCTTCCCACACTTTCCCTTCCCGCACCTTCCCTTCCCGCAACTTCCCGCACCTTCCCTTCCCTTCCCACACCTTCACTTCCCTTCCCTTCCCTTCCCCCACCTTCCCGCCCCTTCCCGCACCTTCCCGCACCTTCCCTTCCCGCACCTTCCCTTCCCTTCCCTTCGCTTCCGCACCTTCCCTTCCCTTCCAGCACCTTCCCTTCCCACACCTTCCCTTCCTGCACCTTCCTTTCCCGCGCCTTCCCTTCCCGCACCTTCCCGCACCTTCCCTTCTCTTCCCTTCCCGCACCTTCCCTTCCCTTCCTGCACCTTCCCTTCCCGCACCTTCCCTTCTTTTCCCTTCCCTTCCCTTCCCTTCCCTTCCCTTCCCTTCCCTTCCCTTCCCTTCCCTTCCCTTCCCTTCCCTTCCCTTCCCTTCCCTTCCCTTCCCTTCCCTTCCCTTCCCTTCCCTTCCTTTCCCCTCCCTTCCCTTCCCTTCCCTTCGCTTCCCTTCCCTTCCTTTCCTTTCCCTTCCCGCACCTTCCCTTCCCTTCCAGCAACTTCCCTTCCCACACCTTCACTTCCCGCACCTTCCCTTCCCGCGCCTTCCTTTCCCGCGCCTTCGCTTCCTACACCTTCCCTTGTGTTCCCCTCCCTTCCCTTCTCCTCCTGTCCATTTCCCTTCCCTTCCCTTCCCTTCCCTTCCCTTCCCTTCCCTTCCCTTCCCTTCCCTGCCCTGCCCTGCCCTGCCCTGCCTTCCCTTCCTGCACCTTTCCTTCTGTTCCCTTCCCTTCCCTACTCCTCCTGTCCCTTTCCCTTCGCTTCCCTTCCCTTCTCTTCCCTAACTTCCCTTCCCTTTCCTTCCCTTCCTTTCCCTTCCCTTCCCGCACCTTCCATTCCTTTCCAGCACCTTCCATTCCCACATCTTCTCTTCCCGCACCTTCCCTTCCTGCGCCTTCCCACACATTCCCTTCCCTTTTCTTTCTTTCCCCTCCCTTCCCTTCCCTTCCCTTCGCTTCCCTTCCCTTCCCTTCCTTTCCCTCCCATCCCTTCCCGCATCTTCCTGCACCTTCCCGCAACTTCCCTTCCCGCACTTTCTATTCCCTTCCCTTCCCTTCCCTTCCCTTCCCTTCCCTTCCCTTCCCTTCCCTTCCCGTCCCTTCCCTTCCCTTCCCTTCCCTTCCGTTCCCGCACCTTCCCTTCCCTTCCCTTCCCTTCCCTTCCCTTCCCTTCCCTTCCCTTCCCTTCCCTTCCCTTCCCTTCCCTTCCCTTCCCTTCCCTTCCCTTCCCTTCCTTTCCATTCCCTTCCCTTTCCTTCCCTTCCCTTCCTTTCCCTTCCCTTCCCGCAACTTCCCTTCCTTTCCAGAAACTTCCCTTCCCACAACTTCCCTTCCTGCACCTTCCCTTCCTGCATCTTCCCGCACCTGCCCTTCCCTTTCCTTCCCTTCCCGCACCTTCCCGCACCTTCCTGCTCCTTCCCTTCCCTTCCCACACCTTCCCGCACATTCCCTTCCCTTCCATTGCCTTCTCTTCCCTTCCCTTCATGTATCTTCCTACACCTTCCCTTCTCTTCCCGCACCTTCCCTTGCCTTCCTTTCCCTTCCCTTCCCTTCCCTTCCCTTCCCTTCCCTTCCCTTCCCTTCCCTTCCCTTCCCTTCCCTTCCCTTCCCTTCCCTTCCCTTCCCTTCCCTTCCCTTCCCCTTCCCTTCCCTTCCCTTCCCTTCCCTTCCCTTCCCTTCCCTTCCCTTCCCTTCCCTTCCCTTCCCTTCCCTTCCCTTCCCTTCTCTTCCCGTCCCTTCCCGTCCCTTCCCTTCCCGTCCCTTCGTGCACCTTCCCTTCTTGCCCCTTCCCTTCCTGCACCCTCCCTTCCTGCACCTTCCCTTCCCTTCTTGCATCTTCCCTTCCCGCACCTTCCCTTCCCTTCCCTTCCCTTCCCTTCCCTTCCCTTCCCTTCCCTTCCCTTCCCTTCCCTTCCCTTCCCACAACTTCCCTTCCCACAACTTCCCTTCCCGCACCTTCCCTTCCCTTCCCGCACCTTCCCTTCCCGCACCTTCCCTTGCCTTCCCACTCCTTCCCTTCCTCCACCTTCCCCCACCTTCCCTTCCCCCACCTTCTTTTCCCTTCCCGCACCTTCCCTTCTTTTCCCTTCCCTTCCCTTCCCTTCCCTTCCTGCACCTTCCACCACCTTCCCACACCTTCCCATCCCTTCTCTTCCCTTCCCTTCCCCTCCCTTCCCTTCCCTTCCCTCCCTTCCCTTCCCTTCCCTTCCCTTGCCTTCCCTTCCCTTCCCTTCCCTTCCCTTCCCTTCTCTTCCCTTCCCGCACCTTCCCGCACCTTCCCGCACCTTCCCATCCTGCACCTTCCCTTCCCTTTCTATCCCTTCCCTTCCCTTCCATTCCCTTCCCGTACCGCACCTTCCCTTCTCTTCCTGCATCTTCCCTTCCCTTCTCTTCCTTTCCTGGACTTTCCCTTCACTCACCTTCCCGCACCTTCCTGAACCTTCCCTTCCCGCACCTTCCCACAACTTCCCGCACCTTCCCGCACGTTCCCTTCCCTTCCCTTCCCTTCCCTTCCCTTCCCTTCCCTTCCCTTCCCTTCCCTTCCCTTCCCTTCCCTTCCCTTCCCTTCCCTTCCTTCCCTTCCCTTCCCTTCCCTTCCCTTCCCTTCCCTTTCCTTCCCTTCCTTTCCCTTCCCTTCCCTTCCCTTCCCTTCCTTTCCCTTCTTTTCCCTTCCCTTCTCTTCCGGCACCTTCCCTTCCCACACTTTCCCTTCCCACACCTTCCCTTCCCTCACCTTCCCTTCCTTCCCGCACCTTCCCGCACCGTCCCTTCCCTTCCCTTCCCTTCCCTTCCCTTCCCTTCCCTTCCCTTCCCTTCCCTTCCCTTCCCTTCCCTTCCCTTCCCTTCCCTTCCTTTCCCTTCCTTTCGCTTCCCTTCCCTTCCCTTCCCTTCCCTTCCCTTCCCTTCCCTTCCCTTCCCTTCCCTTCCCTTCCCTTCCATTCCCTTCCCTTCCCTTCCCTTCCCCCACCTTTCCGCCCCTTCCCGCCCCTTCCCGCACCTTCCCTTCCCTCACTTTCCCGCCCCTTCCCGCCCCTTCCCGCACCTTCCCTTCCCTCACTTTCCCGCACCTTCCCTCACCTTCCCGCACCTTCCCGAATCTTCCATTCCTGCACCTTCCCTTCCCGCACCTTCCCGCACCTTCCCGCATTTTTCCTTCCCGCACCTTCTCTTCCCGCACCTTCTATTCCCTTCCTTTCCCTTTCCTTCCCTTTCCTTTCCGCACCTTCCCTTCCCGCACCTTCCCTTCCCGCACCTTCCTTTCCCTTCCCTTCCCTTCCCTTCCTGCACCTTCCCTTCCCTTCCCTTCCCTTCCCGCACCTTCCCGCACCTTCCCGCACCTTCCATTCCTCCACCTTTTCTTCCCTTCCCTTCCCTTCCCTTCCCTTCCCTTCCCTTCCCTTCCCTTCCCTTCCCTCGCCTTCCCTCCCCTTCCCTTCGCTTCCCGCACCTTCCCTTCTCTTCCTTTCTCTTCCTTTCCGTTCCCTTCCCTTTCCTTCCCGCACCTTCCCTTCCCGCACCTTCCCTTCCTGCACCTTCCCTTCCTTTCCTTTCCGCACCTTCCCTTCCCTTCCAGCACCTTCCCTTCCCACACCTTCCCTTACGCAGCTTCCTTTCCCGCACCTTTCCGCACCTTCCCTTCTCTTCCCTTCCCTTCCCTTCCCTTCCCTTCCCTTCCCTTCCCACACCTTCCCTTCCCTTCCCTTCCCTTCCCTGCCCTTCCCTTCCCTTCCTTTCCCTTCCCTTCCAGCACCTTCCCCTCCCACATTTTCCCTTCCCGCACCTTCCCTTCCCGCTCCTTCCTGCTCCTTCCTTTCCCTTCCCACACCTTCCCTTCCCTTCCCTTCCCTTCCCCCGCCTTCCCGCCCCTTCCCGCACCTTCCCGCACCTTCCCTTCCCTCACTTTCCCGCACCTTCCCTCACCTTCCCGCACCTTCCCGAACCTTCCATTCCCGCACCTTCCCTTCCCGCACTTACCCGCACCTTCACGCACCTTCCCGCACCTTCCCGCACCTTTCCTTCTCGCACCTTCCCTTTCCGCACCTTCTATTCCCTTCCTTTCCCTTCCCTTCCTTTCTTTTCCGCACCTTCCATTCCCGCACCTTCCCTTCCCGCACCTTCCCTTCCCGCACCTTCGCTTCCCGCACGTTCCCGCACTTTCCCTTCCTGCACCTTCTCTTCCTCCACCTTCCCTTCCCTTTCCTTCCCTTCCCTTCCCTTGCCTTCTCTTCTCTTCCCTTCCTGTATCTTCCCACACCTTCCTTTCCCTTCCCGCACCTTCCCTTCCCTCACCTTCCCCTTCCGCACCTTCCTTTCCCTTCCCGCGCTTTCCATTCACGCGCTTTCCCTTCCCTTCCCTTCCCTTCCCTTCCCTTCCCTTCCCGCACCTTCCCGCACATTCCCTTCCCTTCCCTTTCCTTCCCTTCCCTTCCCTTCCCTTCCCTTCCCTTCCCTTCCCTTCCCTTCCCTTCCCTTCCCTTCCCTTCCCGCACCTTCCCTTCCCTTCTCTTCCCGCACCTTCCCTTCCTGCACCTTCCCTTCCCACACCTTCCATTCCCTTCCCGCACCTTCCCTTCCCTTCCCTTCCCCCAACTTCCCGCACTTTCCCTTCCCGCACCTTCCCTTCCTCCACCTTCCCTTCCCTTCACTTCCCTCGCCTTCCCTTCCCTTGCCTTCTCTTCCCTTCCCTTTCTTTATCTTCCTACACCTTCCCGCACCTTCTCGCACCTTCCCGTCCCGCACCTTCCCCTCCCTCACCTTCCTATCCCTTGCCGCGCTTTCCATTCACGCGCTTTCCCTTCCCTTCCCTTCCCTTCCCTTCCCTTCCCTTCCCTTCCCTTCCCTTCCCTTCCCTTCCTTTCCTTTCCCTTCCCTTTCCTTCCCTTCCGTTCCAGCACCTTCCCTTCCCTTCCCCTCCCTTCCCTTCCCGTCCCTTCCCTTCCCTTCCCTTCCCTTCCCGCACCTTCCCTTCCCTTCCCGCACCTTCCCTTCCATTCCCTTCCCGCACCTTCCCTTCCCGCACCTTCCCTTCTTTTCTCTTCCCTTCTCTTCCCGCACCTTCCCGCACCTTCCCGCACCTTCACACACCTTCCCTTCCCTTCTCTTCTCTTCCCTTCTCTTCCCTTCCCTTCCCTTCCCTTCCCTTCCCTTCCCTTCCCTTCCCTTCCCTTCCCTTTCCTTCCCTTCCCTTCCCTTCCCTTCCCTTCCCTTCCCTTCCTTTCCCTTCCCTTCCGTTCCCTTCCCTTCCCTTCCCTTCCCTTCTCTTCCATTCCCGCACCTTCCCTTCACGCACCTTCACTTCCCTTTCCTTCCCTTCTCTTCCCTTCCCTTCCCTTCCCGCACCTTCCCGCACCTTCCCGTACCTTCCCGCACCTTCCCATCCTGCACCTTCCCTTCCCTTTCTTTCTCTTCCCTTCCCTTTCTTTCCCTTCTCTTCCCTTCCATTCCCGCACCTTCCCTTCCCGCACCTTCCCCTCCCTTCCCGAACCTTCCCTTCCCGCACCTTCCCACAACTTCCCGCACCTTCCCGCACGTTCCCTTCCCTTCCCTTCCCTTCCCTTCCCTTCCCTTCCCTTCCCTTCCCTTCCCTTCCCTTCCCTTCCCTTCCCTTCCCTTCCCTTCCCTTCTCTTCCCTTCCCTTCGCTTCCCTTCCCTTGCCTTCTTTTCCCTTCCCTTCCCTTTCAGCACCTTCCCTTCCCACACTTTCCCTTCCCGCACCTTCCCTTCCCGCAACTTCCAGCACCTTCCCTTCCCTTCCCACACCTTCACTTCCCTTCCCTTCCCTTCCCCCACCTTCCCGCCCCTTCCCGCACCTTCCCGCACCTTCCCTTCCCGCACCTTCCCTTCCCTTCCCTTCGCTTCTGCACCTTCCCTTCCTTTCCAGCACCTTCCCTTCCCACACCTTCCCTTCCCGCACCTTCCCTTCCCGCGCCTTCCTTTCCCGCGCCTTCTCTTTCCGCACCTTCCCGCACCTTCCCTTCCCTTCCCGCACATTCCCTTCTCTTCCCTTCCCGCACCTTCCGTTCCCTTCCCGCACCTTCCCTTCCCTTCCTGCACCTTCCCTTCCCGCACCTTCCCTTCTTTTCCCTTCCCTTCCCTTCCCTTCCCTTCTCTTCCCTTACCTTCCCTTCCCTTCCCTTCCTTTCCCCTCCCTTCCCTTCCCTTCCCTTCCCTTCCCTTCCCTTCCCTTCCCTTCCCTTCCCTTCCCTTCCCTTCCCTTCCCTTCCCTTCCCTTCCCTTCCCTTCCCTTCTCTTCCCTTCCCTTCCCTTCCCTTCCCTTCTTTTCCCTTCCCTTCCCTTCCAGCACCTTCCCTTCCCACACTTTCCCTTCCCGCACCTTCCCTTCCCGCAACTTCCCGCACCTTCCCTTCCCTTCCCACACCTTCACTTCCCTTCCCTTCCCTTCCCCCACCTTCCCGCCCCTTCCCGCACCTTCCCGCACCTTCCCTTCCCGCACCTTCCCTTCCCTTCGCTTCCGCACCTTCCCTTCCCTTCCAGCACCTTCCCTTCCCACACCTTCCCTTCCTGCACCTTCCTTTCCCGCGCCTTCCCTTCCCGCACCTTCCCGCACCTTCCCTTCTCTTCTCTTCCCGCACCTTCCCTTCCCTTCCTGCACCTTCCCTTCCCGCACCTTCCCTTCTTTTCCCTTCCCTTCCCTTCCCTTCCCTTCCCTTCCCTTCCCTTCCCTTCCCTTCCCTTCCCTTCCCTTCCCTTCCCTTCCCTTCCCTTCCCTTCCCTTCCCTTCCTTTCCCCTCCCTTCCCTTCCCTTCCCTTCGCTTCCCTTCCCTTCCTTTCCTTTCCCTTCCCGCACCTTCCCTTCCCTTCCAGCAACTTCCCTTCCCACACCTTCACTTCCCGCACCTTCCCTTCCCGCGCCTTCCTTTCCCGCGCCTTCGCTTCCTACACCTTCCCTTGTGTTCCCCTCCCTTCCCTTCTCCTCCTGTCCATTTCCCTTCCCTTCCCTTCCCTTCCCTTCCCTTCCCTTCCCTTCCCTTCCCTGCCCTGCCCTGCCCTGCCCTGCCTTCCCTTCCTGCACCTTTCCTTCTGTTCCCTTCCCTTCCCTACTCCTCCTGTCCCTTTCCCTTCGCTTCCCTTCCCTTCTCTTCCCTAACTTCCCTTCCCTTTCCTTCCCTTCCTTTCCCTTCCCTTCCCGCACCTTCCATTCCTTTCCAGCACCTTCCATTCCCACACCTTCTCTTCCCGCACCTTCCCTTCCTGCGCCTTCCCACACATTCCCTTCCCTTTTCTTTCTTTCCCCTCCCTTCCCTTCCCTTCCCTTCGCTTCCCTTCCCTTCCCTTCCTTTCCCTCCCATCCCTTCCCGCATCTTCCTGCACCTTCCCGCAACTTCCCTTCCCGCACTTTCTATTCCCTTCCCTTCCCTTCCCTTCCCTTCCCTTCCCTTCCCTTCCCTTCCCGTCCCTTCCCTTCCCTTCCCTTCCCTTCCGTTCCCGCACCTTCCCTTCCCTTCCCTTCCCTTCCCTTCCCTTCCCTTCCCTTCCCTTCCCTTCCCTTCCCTTCCCTTCCCTTCCCTTCCCTTCCCTTCCCTTCCCTTCCCTTCCCTTCCCTTCCTTTCCATTCCCTTCCCTTTCCTTCCCTTCCCTTCCTTTCCCTTCCCTTCCCGCAACTTCCCTTCCTTTCCAGAAACTTCCCTTCCCACAACTTCCCTTCCTGCACCTTCCCTTCCTGCATCTTCCCGCACCTGCCCTTCCCTTTCCTTCCCTTCCCGCACCTTCCCGCACCTTCCTGCTCCTTCCCTTCCATTCCCACACCTTCCCGCACATTCCCTTCCCTTCCATTGCCTTCTCTTCCCTTCCCTTCATGTATCTTCCCACACCTTCCCTTCTCTTCCCGCACCTTCCCTTGCCTTCCTTTCCCTTCCCTTCCCTTCCCTTCCCTTCCCTTCCCTTCCCTTCCCTTCCCTTCCCTTCCCTTCCCTTCCCTTCCCTTCCCTTCCCTTCCCTTCCTTCCCCTTCCCTTCCCTTCCCTTCCCTTCCCTTCCCTTCCCTTCCCTTCCCTTCCCTTCCCTTCCCTTCCCTTCCCTTCCCTTCCCTTCTCTTCCCGTCCCTTCCCGTCCCTTCCGTTCCCGTCCCTTCGTGCACCTTCCCTTCTTGCCCCTTCCCTTCCTGCACCGTCCCTTCCTGCACCTTCCCTTCCCTTCTTGCATCTTCCCTTCCCGCACCTTCCCTTCCCTTCCCTTCCCTTCCCTTCCCTTCCCTTCCCTTCCCTTCCCTTCCCTTCCCTTCCCTTCCCTTCCCTTCCCTTCCCTTCCCTTCCCACAACTTCCCTTCCCACAACTTCCCTTCCCGCACCTTCCCTTCCCTTCCCGCACCTTCCCTTCCCGCACCTTCCCTTGCCTTCCCACTCCTTCCCTTCCTCCACCTTCCCCCACCTTCCCTTCCCCCACCTTCTTTTCCCTTCCCGCATCTTCCCTTCTCTTCCTGCACCTCCCTTCCCACACCTTCCCGCACCTTCTCTTCCCGCACGTTTCTGCACCTTCCCGCACCTTTCCTTCCTGCACAGTCCCTTCCCTTCCCTTCTCTTCCCTTCCCTTCACTTCCCTTCCCTTCCCTTCCCTTCTCTTCCTTTCCCTTCCCTTCCCGCACCTTCCCTTCTCTTCCCGCACCTTCCCTTCCCTTCCCATCCCTTCCCTTCCCTTCCCTTCCCGCACCTTCCCTTCCCTTCCCGCACCTTCCCTTCCCTTCCCTTCCCGTCTCTTCCCGTACCTTCCCTTCCCTTCCCTTCCCGTCCCTTCCCTTCCTTTCCCTTCCTGCAGCTTCCCTTCCTGCATCTTCCCTTCCCTTCCCTTCCCTTCCCTTCCCTTCCCTTCCCTTCCCTTCCCTTCCTTTCCATTCCCTTCCCTTTCCTTCCCTTCCCTTCCTTTCCCTTCCCTTCCCGCAACTTCCCTTCCTTTCCAGAAACTTCCCTTCCCACAACTTCCCTTCCTGCACCTTCCCTTCCTGCATCTTCCCGCACCTGCCCTTCCCTTTCCTTCCCTTCCCGCACCTTCCCGCACCTTCCTGCTCCTTCCCTTCCCTTCCCTTCCCACACCTTCCCGCACATTCCCTTCCCTTCCATTGCCTTCTCTTCCCTTCCCTTCCTGTATCTTCCCACATCTTCCCTTCTCTTCCCGCACCTTCCCTTGCCTTCCTTTCCCTTCCCTTCCCTTCCCTTCCCTTCCCTTCCCTTCCCTTCCCTTCCCTTCTCTTCCCTTCCCTTCCCTTCCCTTCCCTCCCCTTCCCTTCCCTTCCCTTCCCTTCCCTTCCCTTCCCTTCCCTTCCCTTCCCTTCCCTTCCCTTCTCTTCCCGTCCCTTCCCGTCCCTTCCCTTCCCGTCTCTTCGTGCACCTTCCCTTCTTGCCTCTTCCCTTCCTGCACCCTCCCTTCCTGCACCTTCCCTTCCCTTCTTGCATCTTCCCTTCCCGCAACTTCTCTTCCCGCACCTTCCCTTCCCTTCCCGCACTTTCCCTTCCCGCACCTTCCCTTCCCTTCCCTTCCCTTCCCTTCCCTTCCCTTCCCTTCCCTTCCCTTCCCTTCCCTTCCCTTCCCTTCCCTTCCCACAACTTCCCTTCCCTTCCCACAACTTCCCTTCCCGCACCTTCCCTTCCCTTCCCGCACCTTCCCTTCCCGCACCTTCCCTTGCCTTCCCACTCCTTCCCTTCCTCCACCTTCCCCCACCTTCCCTTCGCCCACCTTCTTTTCCCTTCCCGCATCTTCCCTTCTCTTCCTGCACCTCCCTTCCCACACCTTCCCGCACCTTCTCTTCCTGCACGTTCCTGCACCTTCCCGCACCTTTCCTTCCTGCACAGTCCCTTCCCTTCCCTTCCCTTCCCTTCCCTTCCCTTCCCTTCCCTTCCCTTCCCTTCTCTTCCTTTCCCTTCCCTTCCCGCACCTTCCCTTCTCTTCCCGCACCTTCCCTTCCCTTCCCATCCCTTCCCTTCCCTTCCCTTCCCGCACCTTCCCTTCCCTTCCCGCACCTTCCCTTCCCTTCCCTTCCCGTCCCTTCCCGTACCTTCCCTTCCCTTCCCTTCCCGTCCCTTCCCTTCCTTTCCCTTCCTGCAGCTTCCCTTCCTGCACCCTCCCATCCTGCACCCTCCCTTCCCTTCCTGCATCTTCCCTTCCCGCACATTCCCTTCCCTTCCCTTCCCGCACCTTCCCTTCCCTTCCCGCACCTTCCCTTCCCGAACCTTCCCGCACCTTCCCGCACCTTCCCGCACCTTTCCGCACCTTCCCTTCCTGCACCCTCCCTTCCTGCACCTTCCCTTCCCTTCCTGCATCTTCCCTTCCTGCATCTTGTCTTCCCTTCCCTTCCCTTCCCTTCCCATCCCTTCCCTTCCCTTCCCTTCCCTTCCCGCACCTTCCCTTCCCGCACCTTCCCTTCCCGCACCTTCCCTTCCCGCACCATCCGTTCCCTACCTGCACCTTCCCTTCCCTTCCCTTCCCTTCCCTTCCCTTCCCTTCCCTTCCCTTCCCTTCCCTTCCCGAACCTTACCGCAACTTCCCGCACCTTCCCGCACCTTCCCGCACCTTCCCTTCCTGCACCCTCCCTTCCTGCACCTTCCCTTCCCTTTCTGCATCTTCCCTTCCTGCATCTTGTCTTCCCTTCCCTTCCCTTCCCTTCTTTTCCCTTCCCTTCCCTTCCCTTCCCTTCCCGCACCTTCCCGCACCTTCCGTTCCCTACCTGCACCTTTCCGCACCTTCCCTTCCCTTGTCTTCCGTTCCCTCACCTTCCCTTCCCTTCCCTTCCCTTCCCTTCCCTTCCCTTCCCTTCCCTTCCCTTCACTTCCCTTCCCTTCCCTTCCCTTCCCTTCCCTTCCCACAACTTCCCTTCCCTTCCCTTCCCACAACTTCCCTTCCCACAACTTCCTTTCCCACACCTTCCCTTCCCTTCCCGCACCTTCCCTTCCCGCACCTTCCCTTGCCTTCCCACTCCTTCCCTTCCTCCACCTTCCCCCACCTTCCCTTCCCCCACCTTCTTTTCCCTTCCCGCATCTTCCCTTCTCTTCCCGCACCTCCCTTCCCACACCTTCCCGCACCTTCTCTTCCCGCACGTTCCTGCACCTTCCCGCACCTTTCCTTCCTGCACAGTCCCTTCCCTTCCCTTCCCTTCCTTTCCCTTCCCTTCCCTTCCCTTCCCTTCTCTTCCTTTCCCTTCCCTTCCCGCACCTTCCCTTCTCTTCCCTTTCCTTCCCTTCCCTTCCCTTCCCTTCCCGCACATTCCCTTCCCTTCCCTTCCCTTCCTTTCCCTTCCCTTCCCTTGTCTTCCCTTCCCTCACCTTCCCTTCCCACACCTTCCCTTGCCTTCCCGCACCTTCCCTTCCCTTCTCGTCCCTTCCCGCACCTTCCCTTCCCGCACCTTCCCTTCCCGCACCTTCCCTTCCCGCACCTTCCATTCCCTACCTGCACCTTCCCGCACCTTCCCTTCCCTTCTCTTCCCTTCCCTCACCTTCCCTTCCCGCACCTTCCCTTCCCTTCCCGCACCTTCCCTTCCCTTCTCTTCCCTTCCCGCACCTTCCCTTCCCGCACCTTCCCTTCCCTTCCCGCACCTTCCCTTCCCGCACCTTCCCTTCCTGCACCTTCCCTTCCCGCACCTTCCCTTCCTGCACCTTCCCGCACCTTCCCACACCTTCCCTTCCCCCACCTTCCCTTCCCTTCCCGCACCTTCCCTTCCCGCACCTTCCCTTCCTGCACCTTCCCTTCCCGCACCTTCCCTTCCTGCACCTTCCCACACCTTCCCGCACCTTCCCTTCCCGCACCTTCCCTTCCCGCACCTTCCCGCACCTTCCCGCACCTTCCCTTCCTGCACCTTCCTGCACCTTCCTGCACCTTCCCTTCCCGCACCTTCCCCCACCTTCCCTTCCCCCACCTTCTTTTCCCTTCTCGCATCTTCCCTTCCCTTCCCTTCCCTTCCCTTCCCTTCCCTTCCCTTCCCTTCCCTTCCCTTCCCTTCCCTTCCCTTCTCTTCCCTTCCCTTCCTTTCCCTTCCGGCACCTTCCCTTCCCTTCCCTTCCCTTCCCTTCCCTTCCCTTCCCTTCCCTTCCCTTCCCTTCCCTTCCCTTCCCTTTCCTTCTCTTCCCGCACCTTCCCGCACCTTCCCGCACCTTCCCGCACCTTCCCTTCCCGCACCTTCCCTTCCCGCACCTTCCCTTCCTGCACCTTCCCGCACCTTCCCACACCTTCCCTTCCCCCACCTTCTTTTCCCTTCCCGCATCTTCCCTTCCCTTCCCTTCCCTTCCCTTCCCTTCCCTTCCCTTCCCTTCCCTTCCCTTCCCTTCCCTTCCCTTCCCACAACTTCCCTTCCCTTCCCTTCCCACAACTTCCCTTCCCACAACTTCCTTTCCCACACCTTCCCTTCCCTTCCCGCACCTTCCCTTCCCGCACCTTCCCTTGCCTTCCCACTCCTTCCCTTCCTCCACCTTCCCCCACCTTCCCTTCCCCCACCTTCTTTTCCCTTCCCGCATCTTCCCTTCTCTTCCCGCACCTCCCTTCCCACACCTTCCCGCACCTTCTCTTCCCGCACGTTCCTGCACCTTCCCGCACCTTTCCTTCCTGCACAGTCCCTTCCCTTCCCTTCCCTTCCTTTCCCTTCCCTTCCCTTCCCTTCCCTTCTCTTCCTTTCCCTTCCCTTCCCGCACCTTCCCTTCTCTTCCCTTTCCTTCCCTTCCCTTCCCTTCCCTTCCCTTCCCTTCCCTTCCCTTCCCTTCCCTTCCCGCACATTCCCTTCCCTTCCCTTCCCTTCCTTTCCCTTCCCTTCCCTTGTCTTCCCTTCCCTCACCTTCCCTTCCCACACCTTCCCTTGCCTTCCCGCACCTTCCCTTCCCTTCTCGTCCCTTCCCGCACCTTCCCTTCCCGCACCTTCCCTTCCCGCACCTTCCCTTCCCGCACCTTCCATTCCCTACCTGCACCTTCCCGCACCTTCCCTTCCCTTCTCTTCCCTTCCCTCACCTTCCCTTCCCGCACCTTCCCTTCCCTTCCCGCACCTTCCCTTCCCTTCTCTTCCCTTCCCGCACCTTCCCTTCCCGCACCTTCCCTTCCCTTCCCGCACCTTCCCTTCCCGCACCTTCCCTTCCTGCACCTTCCCTTCCCGCACCTTCCCTTCCTGCACCTTCCCGCACCTTCCCACACCTTCCCTTCCCCCACCTTCCCTTCCCTTCCCGCACCTTCCCTTCCCGCACCTTCCCTTCCTGCACCTTCCCTTCCCGCACCTTCCCTTCCTGCACCTTCCCACACCTTCCCGCACCTTCCCTTCCCGCACCTTCCCTTCCCGCACCTTCCCGCACCTTCCCGCACCTTCCCTTCCTGCACCTTCCTGCACCTTCCTGCACCTTCCCTTCCCGCACCTTCCCCCACCTTCCCTTCCCCCACCTTCTTTTCCCTTCTCGCATCTTCCCTTCCCTTCCCTTCCCTTCCCTTCCCTTCCCTTCCCTTCCCTTCCCTTCCCTTCCCTTCCCTTCCCTTCCCTTCCCTTCTCTTCCCTTCCCTTCCTTTCCCTTCCGGCACCTTCCCTTCCCTTCCCTTCCCTTCCCTTCCCTTCCCGCACCTTCCCTTCCCTTCCCTTCCCTTCCCTTCCCTTCCCTTTCCTTCTCTTCCCACACCTTCCCGCACCTTCCCGCACCTTCCCGCACCTTCCCTTCCCGCACCTTCCCTTCCTGCACCTTCCCTTCCTGCACCTTCCCGCACCTTCCCACACCTTCCCTTCCCCCACCTTCTTTTCCCTTCCCGCATCTTCCCTTCCCTTCCCTTCCCTTCCCTTCCCTTCCCTTCCCTTCCCTTCCCTTCCCGCATCTTCCCTTCCCGCACTTTCCCGCACCTTCCCTTCCCGCACCTTCCTGCACCTTCCCGCACATTTCCTCCCTGCACATTCCCTTCCCTTCTCTTCCCCTCCCTTCCCTTCCCTTCCCTTCCTGCACCTTCCCACACCTTCCCGCACCTTCCCGCACCTTCCCTTCCCTTCTCTTCCTTTTCCTTCCCTTCCCTTCCCTTCCCTTCCCATCCCTTCCCGTCCCTTCCCTTCCCATCCCTTCCCGTCCCTTCGTGCACCTTCCCTTCCTGCCCCTTCCCTTCCTGCACCCTCCCTTCCTGCACCTTCCCTTCCCTTCCTGCATCTTCCCTTCCCGCACCTTCCCTTCCCTTCCCATACTTTCCCTTCCCTTCCCTTCCCTTCCCTTCCCTTCCCTTCCCTTCCCTTCCCTTCCCTTCCCTTCCCTTCCCTTCCCTTCCCTTCCCTTCCCTTTCCCTCTCTTCGCTTCCTTTCCCTTCCCTTCCCACAACTTCCCTTCCCTTCCCTTCCCTTCCCTTCCCTTCCCTTCCCTTCCCTTCCCTTCCCTTCCCTTCCCTTCCCTTCCCTTCCCTTCCCTTCCCTTCCCTTCCCTTCCCTTCCCACAACTTCTCTTCCTGCACCTTCCCTTCCCACAACTTCCCTTCCCGCACCTTTCCTTCCCGTCCCGCACCTTCCCTTCCCGCACCTTCCCTTCCCGTCCCGCACCTTCCCTTCCCGCACCTTCACGTACCTTGACTTCGCGCACCTTCCCTTCCCTTCCCGCGCCTTCCCTTGCCTTCCCACTCCTTCCCTTCCCACACCTTCCCACACCTTCCCTTACCTGCCACAGCTGCCCTTCTTTTCCCGCACCTTTCCTTCCCACACCTTCCCTTCTTGCACCTTCCCTTCCCACACCTTCCCTTTTCTTCCCTTCTTTCTTTTCCCCATAAAATGCTAAATAGAAACTTTATCATGTTCTTCTTGAAACTCCTCAAGGCATAGCGAAAAACTTTGTCTCTTCCCTTGCTGTTCTCTCCCTTTTGTGGGATGGGGAGGAGGGAGGGAGTGAGTGGCTATCATGGTTGTATTTCTAGCTCATGTTAAACCATAACACCATATCTTAAGTGCATAATGGATACAGTGAGACATAGCAACATGTCATTTCAGACAAGAGTTTCTTAAAATAATTGTCAAAGAAGTTTCATTTGAGCCTTGCAGCTATGTACAGTATTTTCTTAACCAATATACCTTTAAAAATTCTATAGCAAATAACTTTCACCTATGTTGACAAGCTTATTCATCATTCTGGATTTATGGCGAAAATGGCCAAGTAATCAGGAAGAAGAAAAGACATTGGAGCTACATTCAGGTAACTTCTTTTTTCACACAGGTGGTGTAGCTATGTGAAATTTTTGAAGGCATATGAGAATAAAATAATTTGCTTATACATGTTTTTTCATTCTTTCTTTCTGCCTTACTGTGTGTAGTATTTGTAAAAGTCTTGTATTTTCAGGAAAAGTTACTGACTTGCACTCTTTCAGTGTTTTCACTATGTAATGAGGACTAGTCCTTCAAGATATACTTACTATTTAATAATCACATCAACTAGAATATTTAAAGCTTGAAACGTTCTGCATTGTTAGCTGTTACTGAAGGGTTAGATAACATGTGTGCATGGAAGCGTAAGCACTGTGTATCCTGTTATATACCATTGGCTAGAATGCATGCAGGTTTCATCATACTGGTCATGAGAGATAACACTGCCAAAAAGGTAGAGGTAGATACGGATCCCAAAACAGTGCCTTCTGTTAAAGGAAAATTTATCATGCTAGATTTGACAGCCTGAAGGAGATGAGCCTGCTGCAGCTCCATGTCTTGAGGTCCAACCAGCAGCATGGCCGAAGATGTATTCACAGTAGGCCCATGCACACAGACACCACTTGCTCAACACATATATACCTATTTGGACAACGCCCTCAGACACATGGTGTGAATTTTGGTGTTGTCTTGTGCAGGGACATGAGTTGAACTCAATGATCCTTGTGGGTTCCTTGCAACTCAGGACATTCTATGATTCTGTGTATGTGACCAGCCACACAGATCACAGACAAACATTCCCTCTCCTCCCACCCCTCTCTGACTGACTAGGATGGAGGTTCACTAGGGAGAATATATTTATATATTTATGCATATATATACACACATTTACATACATACAAAGTAGATGCCCCTAGCAACCAGGTGCAGACTCTCAGTCTGCCCAGTAGCTGCCCCTGGATCCCAGTCTCTCCACTTGCTGCCATCTGGACACAGGGACCTCCAAGACCACAGCCCCATTCCAGTGGCTGTTGCAGGCTTTTGTGCATATGTGCACACACGCAAATCCAGAGCTGACCAGGACTCCCCTGGTCCCACAGGCAACCCCACTGTGCTCTTGCCCCTAGGGACACACGAACTGTATCATCCCCATAGCTGGCCCATGGGGTCCCACTCACCCCATCGCTCCTGGGCCTTCTCACCTACTCACTGGCTTGTCCGCCTGGATCCTTGCATGTCAGCATGCACTCACTCACACACCTGCACTGCTCCAGTCTATAACATCACTGACAAGTGGGACCCTGACCCTATGCTTCTGTAGGTGGGCCTGTGATGGCCTGGTAACTCCTGTGAGGGGCTTAGGAGCAGCCAACTCAGGGTATTATTTATTTTTCCCCTCTGACCAATGTCTCTCAGCACTCTTTTGAGGATGTGTAGACAAGTTTTTATCACATAATCTAACACCTTCATTTTATGCCTGTATGGTACCTTTCCTTTTGTCAGCAAAGCCCAGCTGCAAGGCAGAACAGCAGAAAACCATGAGTGGTCAGTGCATTTTGAGAGGTTCAGAGGGAGCAGTGAGGGCAGCGAACTCATACACTGGGTTATCAGGGCTGGCAGCCCATGAGGTTTTGGGGGAATCTAGCCTGCCAGAAGCAAAGCCCAGGTCTGTTCTGTGATTTGGGATTATCTGGGTAGTTAGTGAGTGGAGAAACACACCCATCTGCTCTCAGCCCCCTGAAACTTCTCAGCTTTCCTTGGCCAAATACCCATATGTGGGGGTTTTTTTAAGTCACAGTTTCATGACTGCGAGATACTCAAGTTCTGACTACCTTTACTAATGTTACACCTATCAAATGCTGACAGAAAGTTGATCTTCATCACAAACAACATCCTTCACAGGTCACAAACAGTAGAAAAAGAAAGTCTTCCCAGCCTGTCACCAAGTTTTAGATATGTGTTGTATTCTGCCTTAAAACAGAGCTCTCGGCATAAACCCCACTCAGTAGGGCTCAGACAGAGAGTAAAATTGTAATTAATACATGCAAATTATTTTTAAAATGATATAAAGTTTATTTCTATACATTAATATGCCATAATAGGAGGAGGGATAGTACAGGCTCTTCCACAGCTTTCACTAAATGACAATTCCCAGCAAGAAGTTAAGCTTTCCTTTTCTGCAAAGAAGTGTATTTCCAGTTTCTGACCTCCCAGATGTCAGACTTTAAAGCAACAGCTATATGCTAGAGAACCAACCTTCTCACAGGGGTTAATCTAGCTCCTATTGTATGTAGGGCACAAAAGACACATCTATTCTGAGTGTGGTATTCAAAGCAGTAGCTGTTGGATACTACTGTGAGACTTGCAAATTGAGAGTAACTTTCGGGGAAATGGCTGGGTAGGCAAGAGGTAGAGATGCATACATGGATGATTAATTGCGGTAACACACAAAACCAAATATATCATAAAATGTTCTTCTCTACCTGGCTGTATGCATTTATTTTAATTATAGATCTTCACTGTTAAGACGTAAGGCATCGCTCCTTCCTTACATTTTAGATGTAAACCTAGAAAAGATTTATGAAGTCTTTAGTTTAATGAATGACTGCCTAAGCAGAACAGGGGTTTTGGCAGTAAAATTCGTTATTTGCCCACGAAGAAAATATTTCAGTCATTTAAAATACTGTAAAAGAGGGATTTAAAGCCAGCACACACAGTGCAGGTAGCTGAAAAGGCTATGAAGTTGGTGAAGGATTTGGAGAGGAAGCTGTATGAGGAGCAGCTAAAGTCACTTGGTTTGTTCAGGCTGGAGAAGAGGAGACTAAGAGGAGACCTCATGGCAACTACAGCTTCCTCACAAGGGGAGGAGGAAGGGTAGATGCCGAACTCTTCTCTTTATTCTCCAATGACAGCACCCAAGGGAATGGCAGGAAAATGTGCCAGGGGAGGTTTAGGTTGGATGTTAGGAAAAGGTTCTTCACCCAGAGGGTAGTGGAGCACTGGAACAGGCTCTCCAGGGAGGTAGTCATGGCCTCAGGCCTGACAATGTTCAAGAAGAGACTGGACAATACCATGAGACACATGGTTTGAACTGTAGAGTTGTCATATGCAGGGACAGGAGTTGTACTCGATGATCCTTGTGGGCCTCTTCCAAATCAGGACATTCTATGCAAATTCACTGAGTCATGTTCTTCTTATGCCCTAGAACAAACTGTGAGCTAGTTTTTGTTTTAAGCTAGAGCAAAACCAACATGAGCAGCCTCACACCTGTTTCCTCCATCCATTATACCCATTGCACAGTATGTACACTCTGTTCTTACCATCCATTCAACAAGGTATTTATTTGCACACCAGATTTTAAGCAGCAGCTTACCTTTTGAGGCTTCCTCTACTCCAAATACTTTAAAAAAGCCTGTCCCCAAGTAATCCTAGTCTGCTAAGACCAAGGCCAACAGGTGTGCTGCACAGTTCCTTCAGCACTCACCTAGAAATCTGGCACAGACTGGTACCACCATTGCCTCTAGTGTGTATATATGCCTGATCAGTCTCCTGTCCAGCAGTGGTGGCTCCAACCCTGGCTATAGCGTAAGAATAAAAATAACAAAAAAAAGCAGCCAGATATGATCCCTCGCCCAGCAAAAGAGTCACCGCTGGTAGATTTTACAGGTCAAAGTGTCATTTTGGGATCCAGGAATATTTTCCACCTGATGCTCCAACAAGAATTTTATGTTCTTTGAGTGACCATAATACAGGAATTCCTACAGGAATTGTATGGGAATACGAGGTTTTGCAGACCATTGTCCTTTGAGTTCTATCTTTACAACAAGGCTGGGATCAAGAGAGGCAAACTTATATTTTATACTTGAGGCATACCCTTTCTAAGAGCTCAGTGTGCTGGTTTTGTTGGGATTAAGTTAATTTTCTTGGTAGTAGTTAGAATCTCTTCTTTTTAGTAGCTAGCACAGTTTTGGTTTGAATGTAGTATGATAATAATGTTATAACGTACTAAACTTCCCATGTCTTTGCCTGGGACAGGATTAACTTTTTCTTTCCAGTAGGGAGGCTATGTTTTGGAGTTGGTATTCACTATGTTTTGGAGTGAGGATTCACTAATGTTTTGACTGTTGCCAAGTAGTTTTACAACTTCCCAGCTGCAGATGCACATAGCAACCAGGAGGGAGCATAACAGAACAGCACCTAGACTGACATCCAGGTTTGCCAATGCTGTATTCCTTACCATTAGTGTCATGCTCTGTATATAGCCGGAGCTGGCTTTTCCAGCTCACTTGTTCTTTTCTTCTGGTGTTGGCTGTTTGAGACTGGTGCACTTTCTTTTCTGGGACTGGTGGTTCAGTGTGATAATGTTCAAGCACCAGCTGCTGTCCAGGTCTCTGCTCTTCTGGGATCGTCTGCATGGGACCAGTGTTCGCAGTCGCTCTTTGGGGATGGGCTGGGTATTGGTCACTGGCTGGTGAGCAATTGCGTTGTGCATTGCATATGTATATGTATACGTATACGTATACGTATTGGTATTTTCTCTTCTTTTGCTGTCATATTAAACTGTCCTTATCTCAGCCCATGTGTTTGTCCCTTCCTTTTAGATTGTCTCCGCCATCCCACTTAGGGGGACACAGGGAGTGAGAGAGAGGCTGTGTGGTCCTAGTTGCTAGCTGGGCTTAAACTATGACAGTAATCCACCTGGATGCCTCAATTCCTCCATTTTGTCCAGAGGATAGTCCTCAAACTAAGTGAGAGCACACATAAAGGCACTCGAGATGGTGTGTCACGCAGCAGCCCTCCTCTAAACTGACATTTCTTACATTGGATTTAACCACATGATGTTAACCACAGTTATTTGGTTGAAGCTCAACATCCTACAATTTCCTACTCCTTTGTACTGACTGGAGGAAAGTGGTCTGGAAAGTGAAGAGAAACCTCTCCTTCCTCAGCCTACTCTTGATCTGAGCACCTATCAGGTGATTTGGCACTGCTTTTTCTCTGTTTTCCAAAGGGAGTTAAAATATTTCAAGACCGCACATGTAACAACTCTAAGGCTTTCAGAAGTCTTTTAAAATGAATGATAAGTGCATAACAGACACTTTTGGAAGCAGCATGAGAATGCTGTAGCTTGTTTTGCTTAGTTAGTTCATTTTACCAATGGTAGAGTCTGCCTTTTACAGGACCACTGTGTGGTCCTTCTCTGTTCCCTGAACTCAGTAGTTGCAACAGGCCCTTTGGAGAGGGACTCAGCCTCAGAAGTTGGTCGAGACACGAACAAGCATGGGAGCATACCTAGAACGAGGAACACACCATACTTTTCCTGTAGCACCTTTCTGAATGTATGAAGCTTGCCTTTCAGAAGAGTGAAGGGCCTGTCACTGGAGATGATTGTTTCTGACTCTTCAGTTGATTTTGAGGGTGAATAGCTACAGCTAAGGCATCACTTCAAGCAGCACTCAGTCAGGCAGGGTGACCTTTTCTATTGTCTGGATTCAGTCTTCAGAATAACTGGAGCAATACACCATGCAAGGGAGAAATGAGCTTTAGGGGACTGAGAATCGTTTGGCCTTTGCACAGAGACTTGATAGATACCTGTCACTCCTCAGAAATTACATGAGAAGGAAAAAGAAAAGCAGATAACTTAGGCATTTGCTCATTAAAAGGAAGACTTCCATCACTCCTGGCATTAACAAGAGAGCCTAAAAAAAGAAAATCGAAGAGCAATACATGAAATAAAAATGTTCAAAGAGAAATTTTCCATCTGTCATCTCTGACCAAAGTCAAACAATTCTTTGTATTGAATACGACATATTTTTCAGGTACAGCAGGTCAATGTCAAAAGCAAAACCATGTCTATTTCATAATCAAGGGCAACCCCTTAGCCAAGAAAAGCTTTATTTTGTATTTAAAATCTTCAGAACAGAGTGTCTAGACATACATCTGGTATGTTTGGGTATTTAAAGGACTTTGCATTTTTAGCAGTGCGTTTTTATTATTCTACTTTGCTGTTCAGAGGGATAACCCATTAATTTCTCATCCACAGAAATAAAAACCCTATGGAGTATCCTACAAAGTATCACCCGTTCATTTTACATACAAATGAATTTTTGAAAATATTTCCCAACATTTTGCATCAAATTAAAAAAAAAAGGCACAAAGAAAGAAAGTGTTCGGATGATGGTCTGTTTTCAAAAGTAGCAGTTCAGTTGTGACTTCAAGACTTTGTAGTAAGGACAGGAACTAGAACAATGCTTCATTGAAAGTAAAGTTGATATCTGCTTGGTTGTGTGCACCAAATGGCAGCCCACACAGGAAGACGGAGCTGGCAAAACAAACCTTACGAATCTACAGCTTGTTTGTAGCACTTGAAAAATCTTGTAGTGAAGGGCAGAGGCAAGATGCTGGCAGAAAGATAAGAAAAAACACCTTGATAATTGTGGTTACAGGGACAAAAATTTAAAATGAATGAATAATATTTTATCTGCACTTGTGACTATTACAATAGCGTCTGAATCAGACCTGATCAGTATCTAATGCATTAGTTGATGGAGGTTTACTCTGTTTTCAGTGACTTTTAAAATATACTTTTAGTTGCAATTCTAATTCAACAATATATGTCCTTTAAATGTACTCTGTAGCATTTCCCTCCCATACCATATGTAAGCTACATTTTTATAACAAGAACAAAGAGGAAAATAATGGAGCTTCACTGCTGTTTAGTGAATGGAAATTTTCAGGATTGCTGGATAGCACTGCATTAGTGATGGGAAATCAGGTTTTCCCACAGGGGCTGAAATACTGTAACTGACAACTCTGGCTTAAGGATCACTCAGGAAGGAAGCATGCTGCATGTTAGAAGACAATCCCAGTTATTACAGTGCTACAGATGCTTTTCTGGAGGTATGTAATTCCCATTGGGCTGTGTGAGTGTTTCACAAACACTAGGTTAGATTTAGCCTCCTTGTCTCTTACTAAAAAGGAAAAGGTAGAGGAAAGGCAAAGCAGCAGAACTGCAACTTTTTTTTTAACTATTGAAAGCCAAACTGTCAGTAAACAGGGAAGATTAATGAGGCAGTGGCAGTCGAAGATGTCTTCCTTTTCTCTTAAGTAAGTGACCACTTTCAGACAACTGGGCACAATAAATAAAATCATACAGAATTGGGGTGTCACAGTTTTTCACCATGTATTTCCTTTAAGAGATAAGTAAAACTGTATCCCTGTTTCCTGGCAGAACCTTAGATTTTCTTAAGCTGGAATTGTTTTGAACCACAGTGTAACTCTTTGGGAACTGAAGACAGATGAATTGATTTTCTTTTTTCTTTTTTTTTTACAGCTTCCATTCAGATTCTTACACAGCCATTTATTCTTTATTCAGCCATTAGAAGAAACTGTTTGGAGGCTTATGGTCCATACTCTTCAGGCTAAATGTTCATTAAAATTTGTCTGGAGTTTTGCCTGAGGAAAGCTGTAAAACCTGGCTTTTATAAAATATGGACTGATTTTAAGTTTCAAAGAGAGACATTTTCTACCATGCTATGGTCACAGAAGTAATGGGAATTCAATTTAGTTGAGGTCAGAGCAGGATCAATTTATTCCTATAGCTATAGGAGAGTTACAGGGTTTATATACCTTTAAGGTGTACAACCCGTTCTTCACCAAACCCTGTCAGATAAGCAGGACTGTAGTACATTGCAACAAAAAGTGGTAACATGTGGGTTAGTTCATACAGGGAGGCTTTGGAGAGTCAGATAAGGAAACTCTAGGCAGTAGGTCTTTTTTACAACTAATTCGCTGCTTTGTTAATTAAGTTGTGTTCACTCCGTTAGGTCAAGCTGACATGTATTTCTTAACTAGTAAGGCCTGCAAAGGATTTAAAGGATTTAAAGCTACTGTGAAACTTGTGCTAAATTTGAGAGTAAATATGTCTGTTCTTGAAAGCTGACTTTCATGAAATTTTGTACTGAAGACTCATTCTGCTGGACTGCTGCACAGAAGAATGTCCCTGAGGCACCAGTTTATGTATGAAGGGTTTTCGAGCTATGTTGAGGGAAAAAAAACCTGCAGTTCACACTTAGACTGATAAAAACAGTGTATTTTGTGTCAATTCAAGGCAGATGTGCAGGGATTTTTCCTATACATCTCTGCAGCAGTGTAGAGCACTTGCAAAAAAGCTACTTAGATCTTAAGAAAAACCCTGGATCATTAATTCTTAAAATAACAGGTGCAGGCATGGGATAAGCATGTGCGTAGACAACAGCCAGCTGCCAGCCCACAGATACCATGAAGTCTGGCAAACAGGACTGTAAGGTGTGAATAGAAACCATTTTGTCAATTCCTTGCCTGAGTGACAGGTGCTAAATGAGGAAAGGGCTGAAAAACTACTGTGTAAATCCAACTCTCAACATAAACAATGTGAAGCCCCTAGTCTTTATCCTTCATGTGATATTAAAATATTGAAATATTCAACCCCAAATTTTTATGGTGAATAGGTCACATGATGAACAGAATGAGGGACATTTCATTAAAAGGCATAATTAATCTTCACTTTTTTCTATCAGAGGAACAACAAAAAGTCCCAGTTAGCTTTGCTTACCTGGTTAGGCACAGAACAAATTAATATTCAGTAAATATCCACACTTCTTTTATCATGATAGATTCCTTCCGCACAGCAGATTCTGACACAGGTCATCAGCCACTCTCCCCCTCTGTTCTTCAGAATGCTATTTTAATGGTTGGCTCTTCTCTCCCCCTTAAATAGCTTTTAGCCAGCCATTAGGACTTAAACAGCAACTGAGACATGAAAAACAAAGTAACTGTAGTGTGAAGGTTAGATCAAATGACAAACCATTGGCATCTCACTGCCGAATTCCTTCTTTTATCGCAAACTGCAGTTTTCCTGTTACTACACTTTCCATACATTATTTTCAGTGGAAAAGGAGGTTACTTATGTGTAACTGGTGGTATATGGTCTTTTCAGCATTCCTGGAGTCATGCATTCCATGTGTAGTGTGAGCATAGGAAATGTCCAGAAAACTGTCCTATATGTATTTGCTATTAGCTTATTATATAGGTTTGGAATCAAAAAAATCCTTTATTTTTTATGATTTCTTAGAGGATTAGGAAGCTGTGAGGGAAGGAAAGAAGCCATGTCTTCACAGGCAAGATACTTGGTCATCTTCACCAGCAGAAAATTCTGCTTTTCCTTTGCTTCTCCACATCTCTGCCAAATTCCCACTCTTAGATCTAGGGTTTAAATTCTCTGAGGAGGCTTGAAGATCTTATTTTGCTTGCTTGAACCTTTTCTATATTCTAACTATTTCGGTTAAAATTGTCTGGATTGATTACTGTATTTGTCATCTCAACCTCACTTGTTTAACCACTGAGCTGCTCAGAGGAGGAAGGACACATTTTCAGGTACCTGGCATGGGAGGGCTATTCTTTCCAGCCTCTCATTCCCAGTCATGGCAGCACCCAAATCTGCTTTATTTCTAACTTAAAGGTTACTGATAGCACTGTCAGCTGAGAAAGACTGACTACATTTCCAAAGCTTAACAAAGTCAATTAGGAGTCCAGCATCCTGAAAATAACCAGGCAGTTTGGCAGCTTTTCTGTCTGTATGAGTAGCAGCCTGTAGTTTCTCCCCAAAAAGGATGGAACTGAATTAATTTAATATTTTCTCAGGAATCCAGGAAAGACAAAAGTAATAGCAATAATCACGTATGATTTCAGTATGAGGCTCAGAAGGAAGTAAAACTTTCTGTTACACTCTTCTTATGGCAACAGTAGTGTATCCCTATCTGATGCTTGAAAGTGCCTATACAGTCAATACTTTTCAAAAAAGTCCTTCCTTCAGTCTCCTCAAAAATAAAAAAGGGGATTCCTCACTCCCCAACACACAAGTATATATTACAGGCTACAGGTGTAATTTAGCTTGTTGGCATTTAACTGCAAAGTGCCTGCTTTTTAAGAGATGGAACTCACTTAAAACACTGTATGAAGCCAGCTGATCTACATACACACTTTGCCTCTGAAATCTAATACACCTGACAAAGAGTATAAATTAGATGTTAAGGTCACAGGCTAGAGCACCTGTTAAAGCCGACAAATTTATGTCTTTATCATGCAGTAGTTTCGCTGCCACCAGTGGTCTGTATTTCAGTTGGCAGATTTCCACACATAAGCAAAGATGTGCTTGTGCTGCAACAGACTTATAAACACATCATGTTAATAGAGTAATTATAGACTTACACAAGCAACACAGTTTGCCAAACTTTACTTTTAAATTCTAGATGGTTTTATTGTGTTCCAGAAAATAATTCCAAGTTTCAACATATCTCACTTTCCATTCTGCATCTTTGAAATTGAAACTTTTCAGAGAAATGTGTAAGGTGCATTCATCATCGAAGCACTGTATAAAGCTCTTACTGACTTTCTCTGCATGGGTAAATTGCATCCTAAATGCACATAAAAGAGTATTGTGAGTAAATAGTAGACCTATATGACTAACCATCCATAGAACTCAGAGTTTTCACTAAATATGGGCTGAGAAAAAAAAAAAAATAAAACCCACAAGCCATTAAAGAACGTAAAGAACTTTCTCTAGAACTGGAAGAGATTTTTATGTGAAGTAGTCTTTATAAAACTGTGAAAATTTGTTTTAAAAGAACAAAAGTCAAATATGAAACTAGTAAATTAATGTACAGAATCTCATGTTTCGAGATCTGAAGCACAATCTGACCACTATTCAGAATATGATCACTACTGAGGGAACATGTATGGTTTGTGATCAACAATTGGTAGCCGAGGATGAGTGAGCCTCTGACATTACCCAAACCAACAGACCCCACACTCCAACAAACCCCATGTGGTCAAATGTATCCAAACTACCTACAGAATCTACATGGAGAATCTGTTTCATTTTGGGTGTCATATTCAGTAAAGCTTATCTAGACTTGGCTTAAAATCCTCAAATATCTTGTATAAATACCACTTGTGGCATAACACAGTAGTGTAAAGTTAACAGATGGAGATTAATAAATTATTAATATGACATCTTAATTAATATTTGTCTCAGTTCAACTGGTTTCCAGGGATATAGGTTGGGCATATGCCTGTTCAAAAGGCTAATAATCCAAAGTATATTCCTCCGGTTACCTGTCATAATACAGTCTTCACAAAAGTATGATGAGTCCACAAATACTGATGCCTTAGTATTACTGAGTGAATGAAAAATTCTCAGCACAATATTTGTACCTTTTTATGGATAGACATTACAGGATTTCTAACAAAAAATACTGTAGAACTTGTGTACAATCTTACTGATTTATTACAGTGCTCAGGACAGCATAGTTCATGGCTGATATCACTGGAAAGCACTTGCAATGGCAACTGAACACTCATTGTGAGGAGGTGGTATTTCCACCACTGTAGGCATTAGTTTAGCACTTTTCAATTTCCCTGTTCCTTCTACAGCGCCAGTGGAATAAGAATGGAGCTTCCTGCCCTGTTCTCTCTGTTATTTGCCACAGATAATAATTTTTCTCAGGACAGCAAACAGGACAGTGTTGCCCTTACTCTTGGGCTATCATGTAGCAGGGTTTGCATCCTCATCTCTCTGCACACTCAAGCTGTTTGCCTTTCTGGACCATGCTACCAGAAGAAGCTCTGGTGGTCCCTGAGGATAGGTGACAACACCATATTGGTCCAAGTGGTGAGCCCGTCTCAAGGCCTCTGTTTCTGCTGGTGCTGGAACATGTCCTCCTTTCAAAGAAGCCTAGTACCTTTCCTTTCTTAGTGTCTTGGTTTGCAACTGCTTATGAGACCACATAGCTTCATGAGCTGGCACTACTACAATAAATTTCCAGCAACAGGAGCATGCTATCACCACCATCCCTCCAGGTCCAATCAGTGATCCTATGCCTCTGGTGGCATTCCAAAGGAGGACCTGAGTAACTATAGACCAGTCAGCCTCACCTCCATCCCTGGGAAAGAGATGGAACACCTTATCCTTGGTGCCATCTTAAGGCATATCAAGGATAAGAGGGTCATTAGGGGCAGTCAACATGGCTTCACCAAGGGGAAGTCAGGCTTGACCAACCTCATAGCCTTTTATGAAGACATAACAAGGTGGATTGATGATGGCAGAGTGGTGGATGTGGTCTCCCTTGACTACAGTAAAGCGTTTGACACAGTCTCCCACAGCATCCTCATAGCTAAACTGAGGAAGTGTGGACTGGATGATCAGGTAGTGAGGTGGACTGTGAACTGGCTGAAGGAAAGAAGCCAGAGAGTTCTGGTCAATGTGGCGGAGTCTGGTTGGAGGCCTGTATGTAGTGGAGTGCCTCAAGGGTCACTTCTGGGGCCAGTATTATTCAGTATATTCATCAACGACTTGGATGAGGGAATTGAGTGTACTATCAGCAAGTTTGCTGATGACACCAAGCTGGGAGGAGTGGCTGACACGCCAGAAGGCTGTGCTGCCATCCAGTGAGATCTGGACAGTCTGGAGAGTTGGGCAGGAAAAAATTTAATGAAATATAACAAGGGAAAATGTAGAGTCTTACATCTGGGCAGGAACAACACCAGGTTCCAGTATAGGTTGGGGAATGACCTATTAGAGAGCAGTGTAGGCGAAAGGGACCTGGGGGTCCTGGTGGACAGCAGGATGACCATGAGCCAGCACTCTGCCCTTGTGGCCAAGAAGGCCACTGGCATCTTTGGGTGGAATAGAAGGGGTGTGGTTAGTAGGTCGAGAGAGGTTCTCCTTCCCCTCTACTCTGCCCTGATGAGACCTCATCTGGAATATTGTGTCCAGTTCTGGGCCCATCAGTTCAAGAAGGACAAGAAACTGCTGGAGAGAGTCCAGCTCAGGGCAACAAAGGTGATTAAGGGGTGGAGCATCTCCCTTATGAGGAAAGGCTGAGGGAACTGGGTTCCTTTAGCTTGGAAGAGACTGGGGGTGACCTCATTAGTGTTTATAAATATATAAAGGGTGAGTGTCACAGGGATGGAGCCAGGCTCTACTCAGTGACAACCAACAGTAAGACAAGGGGTAATGGTTTCAAGCTGGAACACAAGAGATTCCACTTAAATGTGAGAAGAAACTTCTTCTCAGTGAGGGTGACAGAACACTGTAACAGGCTGCCCAGGGAGGTTATGGAGTCTCCTTCTCTGGAGACATTCAAAACCCATCTGGATGCCTTCCTGTGTAACCTCATCTAGGTGTTCCTGCTCTGGCAGGGGTATTGGGCTAGGTGATCTTTTGAGGTCCCTTCCAATCCCTAACATTCTGTGATTCTGTGATTCTGTGATTCCCCTCTTTCTCTTTCTTCAGATCAGCATTAGGCTCTAGGTCCTTTTCATTCATTCAAGTCAGGCTTTCATCTGAGTCACATGTCTCCAGGCAAATGCCTAATTTTCAGAAGTCAATATAGTCCTCCCTAGGAGGATTTACAGACTCACTGCTTTGCTTCCTTCTTTATCAGAACCCACTGAAGTGCTCTTTTCATTTTTGGTTTGGAGTAGGTGGCACAGGAGGGTGAGCAAACATCTCATTTCACTGCACTGTGAGTGGGGCCTGATTCATGTTCATCATACATAGAAATAGATCATCTTTATTAATTTGTAGCAGGTAAGGATCTCTCTTATTGAGGACTGTAATTTGCAGAAATTCTTGTAAGCATAACATAAAGCTGTATTCAAGCAGAAAGTGCAACCTTCCAAGCTGCTTGTCCCATCCCAACAGATGGGATGGGGGATGAGCTAACTCTGAACGTGACACATGCCCTGGCTCAACAGATGAGATCAGGTGTGAGTTAACTCTGGGTAATTCTGCGTGGCAATGCGAAGTGAATGACAGACTCCAAGGGTCCAATTATGAATTTACGAAAAGCACATGGTGGTATACAAATTACAGTGATTAGTGACTTGGCAAAAGTATGTTATAATAACACAAAACTTATCAAAACATTGGTGGCATAAGCCCTTCTAAAATCGATGGATTGGCAACAATTAGTAACTGTAATGCAAAACAAAAAAAAAAGACTTTAGCAGTGGAACCTACAATGGTATTACTTTTATATGTTCAAGAAAAAGGAAGAGAGAGAGAGAGAGGAGGAAAATTAAGATATCAGAAAGAGAAAGGGGGAGGGAGGGAGTGAGAGAGAGAGAGAGAGTAAGATACCACCACTCCACAGGTACATTGGTTCCACAATGACCTCTGGAGGTGTGGGACATGTTGAAGATTTACACACCACCCACTTATATCATGAGGTTGTGAGGTCGTTTTATAACCCAGTTCATTTACATATGAGATAGGAGAGGGCGGTTTGTCTCCACCCTCTGCTCACTCTTCATGCTAATTAGAAATACTCTTCTGGAAATGGATCTGGGGTCTTCCAACTAGTGGAAAGTTCACAGTAGTGACCAGAAGTGAGTTGTTTTGCCTGTCAGAGGTAGCTGTTGGTTCGTGGTTTCTTCTGGTAGGTCATTGTCCAACAGGTGGTTCATCTCCATCATGCCAATTAGGCCATGAGGCCTTTCACAGCAACACTGTTAGTCGACCTTATCTTATAAGGTGTCTGCTTCCATGGCCATAAAACTTTGGGAAAGATAAGACGAGGTGTCATCTATCTTTTCCTCCCAAAGTAACAAAAATCAGATGTTTAAGGCATAACATATCCCTTTGTTCTGCTAAGGATAGGGAGCGCGCTTCAAGGTTGTCACACTGCTATTAATAGCAGAGTGCACGATAGATTTTCTTGAGAAATTACGTCTGCAAATATACTACCAAATGTTTGACAGACAAAACTGATAATTCTTTTTGCACAACAGTAAGCCTTCAGGTAGTCTGTACACTCATGTTGAACTTAAGACTAATTTTTCTTTGACCTAAATTCAGCTTATGTATTGGTTTTAGTTTAATAGCTAAAATCTTTTTACTCTTTAAGTATTTATATCTACACATATAACTTGCAAATAAAGATTTTGTGTATTCAAATGTGTAGCAAAAACGCTACATAAATCTCATGCTACCCTATTGATAAAACTAAACTGCAGTGGAGTAAAGCTGATTTACTTTAAATTGAACTGTATAAAATTCAACATTCGTGTTCAAAACTAAAATTCTTAAGGCTACGATATTCACCTCTTCAGATAGCCAATGAACTTGTATTAGGTTTATATTGACTTTAATAAAAACTCAAACAAGTAGGGTGAGATACAGGGGTGTGGCTGAACTGCGAATGCCTTTACTCAGCCTGGTACAGGTTAATATTAATAACAGGTTCAACCTTTACAACCAAGTAACACAAGCTTAGCACTGCTCCACATCAGCCAGTCAAACAATGTCTTAAATGTCTAGATACAACCTAACACTTGGATTGTTGCAGTAGAATATATAGAATAACATATGGTCCCCTTATGCCTGTTCATCATCTATGCCATTAGTTTTTGAAGTCCCATATCACACAATGCAAAATTCCCCACACTCACATGGAAACCGCCTTTGTTATTGCTTTCTGCTGCTTTCAGGGCCCAGAAAGGAGAGAGGGCTTCATTTCTTTATTTACCCAGCACCCTGTCACCTCTTGCTTTTCTTGAGAACTGTGGTACTATACAAGACTGAACAAAAGCCAGTGCCACACCACACATGAAATTCTGAATTTCTCAGTATAAAAGTGCTCCTGTAACTGCACAACACAGAATCACAGAATTAAATATCATGCACTGATAATGCAATTGCATAGTCTCCTAATACACTGTTGAAAGGTTGCCCTCAAAATAGCTCTGTCACGATGTTTTTACATATATTAACTGTGTAGCCAGTTGTTGCTCAGAGCTCATCTTTGGGCTGATTAGTGTTAATTAACATATTCTCATGTTCAGAAGGTGCAGGAGAGTAGCAAGTATGGGTTACATAGTCATTCAAATCCAATGAGTGTTGCAAATCATTGAAAACCAGTAATATAATTTTTTTACTTCTGTTCTGTAATGGCAGGGGAAAAGCTATTGTTGCCTTCGGCCTTAGATATCTATAGTGTGTGACATTAAGCATGTCTTTCCATATATGTGTTCTCCCTTGGGCTGAGGAGCAGTAGGATCACTTAACTCATCCACAGAAAACTCTAAAACTGTGTGGTACTTAGTCAGGCACCAAGAACAAAACCCAGGATTTCCTGATTTCTCAAGCAGCTGGTGACCCTAACTTGCTATACAGTTTTGTACATAGCCCTCACATATAAAGTTTAAGAATTTCAATTAACGCTTGGCACTTCAGTTATTACATTGAATTACCTGTAGCCTGACTTATGGAGATGCTTTTATGGAGACATTCAAATTCTGAGGTAAGACTTATGGAGAAATTAAAAATCTGAGGTAAATTTACAAAAAAAAAAAAGCTTCAGGAAAATATCTTTAAAACCAAGCTCTTGGTCTCTGTGGATTATTTAGCAAGCATCTGAAGCACCAGAGATCTGTAGCCACTCTTGAAAGGTCTGATATGTGAGATGGTGACAACAGTTTATTGTCTCTTACACTGGCAAGGGAAATAGGCAAAATGAAACCAACAAACATAAACAATGCAGGGCATTCTATATAAGCAGAAATTTATCAAAACTACTGCTCTACCTTATCTGTTTGAGTAAACTTCTGATGAAATAAGCATGCCTCCTGCCAGTTTGTCTGCCAAAGCTGACTTTGAGGGAAAGGACCCCAGCCATATTTCAAGAAAATCAATGTTTACCTGCCCAAGATAGGTGAGTCCATTCATTTCTGATGTATGGGAGTTTGTGCGAAGGAAGAAGAAAAAATAAATAATGGGCCATTGTAATGATAAATTGTTCTTTTGTGAAGTGAACCAAAACCTGGAGTAGTTTCCCCAGATCTGCTCATTCCCATAGCATCTCTGCTTGGGTTGGCAGAAACCTTTGTTCTTAAAGCCTGCTGTGTAGCCAAGCTTGGCTGTATGCTCTGTCTCTTACGACTGTTTTCCTGCTTGTAGCTGTATGAAAGATTACAGAACTCATTCATCTGTGCACATCCTACAAACTGTTTTCACATGGCTAGTCCAGTTAATTGATCCAACAAGAGTGTACTGTCATGCCTGAAGCAGTCTAGGCTTTAATGGATGCCCTGCACCTCAGCTTTTCCTCTGTTGGCCTTGGATTAATTTGTGTATTTGCCATAGGAAATATTAAGAGGTCTTTTTCTTCCCCTGAAGTGTGCTAATATACAAACCTGCTTGGAAACATTTTACTTGCTGGAATTTGAAAAGCTGCCAGATCTACAGGAACATATATTAAAAAAAAAGAAAAAAGCTATTAATATTAAGAACCATTCTGTGAATGTTTTCTGTAAGTATATTTTCTCTTTTTTTTTGAGCTGGGACTACTCAGGTTATTCCTAGAGGGTCAGAATTGCTGAAGAGCCGAGCATCCACAATGGCAGACAGACTTCCAAAGCAGTTCAATTCCCACTTTAGACATCAAAATAATGAAGTCCCCATTCACGAAATTGTACAGTATGCTAGAGTCTAGGTCTTTTGAAGATGAAGCTATATGTGTTTTATCTAAGTGATACACTGAAATTCAAGATTGGTTTGTTTGTCTGTGTGTGGAGGGGTTATGTTTGTTTTTGTTTTGTTTTGGGTTTGGGTTTCTTTTGGCAGGAGGGGAAATGAAGAAGTGAAAATAATATAATTGAGCACCTGAAAAAAGAAAAGTCTTCAGTTTCTGGAAAATCTTTTCTTCAGTGGGAACCATGAGCCTTTCTAACAGTAGAGCATGAGCAAAATCCTCATTCTTGGGTTATGCTACTTTCCTACAAATTGAAATGAACCTTTCATGTTAAATAATTTCTGTGTCATATCCATTATTAGTGCTCAATTCTGCAGTCTGCTGAATGCACCCTTTGGAGATGGGTGTCTCTCAAAAATGTCAAAATCTAAACAAAATGTACACAACTCAACCCAGAGTTTGAGGCAAATAATCTTCCAGATAAAAAGACTATATTGTATCCTACTTGTAAAGGCAAAAATGATAGAAGATGAAAAAAGTAATGTCACAGGTAGCTGGGATTTTTTTTTTTTTTTAAATCAGACACTGTATGTTTTTCAAGAGAGTGTGCAGTAGCTAAACACCAGATACACTGCTCTGCCTAAATACTTAGACAGGTCTATTTCTGTGCCACAGTAGTCCTGGGACATCTTTACTTTTGTTGCTGCAAAACTGGGTACTATCATTTTTGTAATGGCAGCATCACAGGAAATTCAAAAGCTAGAGCTAGTTCAGACTCAGTCATGGAGTTTTATATGCAGAAGAGCCAATATTAGCATTATTAGCAGAACCATGTGTTCTGGTCCCATTTTCTCAAGGTTCCAATGATCTGCCAGCTTACTGGTTACCAGACTTGTGGACCCAGGGGCTTGAAAATCCTCTGTCCTCTTTTGTTATACACACTAGTGCTCAACAGCTGTCTGGAAGTGCGTATCCTTCTTCACTTGGTGAAAGACTTAATTTAGTTTTCTTTTGGTAACAATGTCATGAAATACCTCCAAAACCTAAATCCACCATCCTAAATCCAGGCCATCTCCAACTGAACAGAAATTCAACAGGAAGGGAAGAAATAAGTTACTTCCAGCTACAATTGTCTTTTTTATACAGTTTTCCCTTCATTGTGAGTACACATGTCCAAACTATTTCACCATCAACATGACAAGAAGAATGAGCATGGCAAAATCTTGCTGTTGTTAGCTTAACACAAAAATTTCTTTGGAGGAGAAAGAGCAACATTACCTCATTGAGAGAATGGTCCCATTATTTCAGGGGTATCAGAACAAATTCATCCTTGAGACGTAATTGTCAGAGCCCTGAGAGCACTCAAAAACCTTAATTGATCTCAACAGCTTCCCATGGGACATTCCACCGACCTTGCCCAAAGCCTAAGTGCTCCATTTCAGCACCCCTTGGGACTACATGTTGGGACAGACATATCTGGCACTGGGAACATTCTGGGTACCACATCTCCAGCACTGAGGGAGCAGACAGCTCCCACTGCTGTTGGACAATAACCTGCTTGGTTCATGCAATTCAAGTTACTCACTTCAGAATGTAGAATTTCACTCACAGCTTTCTTTACAATAAATGTGAAATTATGACATAGAAACTGAGTAGAATAGCATCAAGCTATCTTAATAGAGCACCAACATGTCAAATTATCAGGTACTAATTTGTTGCACCACAATCTGAAACTTTTGAATATATTATATGTAAATTGTATGAGCACTGACCTGGATACATGTGTGATTGCTTGTGTATGCAAATAGCCTTAACAAGGAACTGAAAGGATGCAGTATTTCAGTTCACACATCATAGCAACTTAAAGGTGAATGGAGTATGATGGCTTACACAATATAGCTTAAACTGATCCCATGATTTGCTACTGACAACTGCAAATGTTACCACTTCTTCAACCCATGCTCACTGGTCATTAATGAGACCATATTGAGCATGAACACAGGTGCCTTCATCTCACTGGGAAAGTGCATAAAATAAGCAAGTAGTAATAGCTTTATTACATTTCTAATATTCTAATACAGAAATGAAATATTTTGCCATTAAAATAGCACACATGATAGCTACACCTTTTCATAAAAAAGTAGATAGATTCCATCTTGATTTACAGACTTTTCTACTTCAGAATGGTAAGAACACACTTAAGTAGAGCTTTAGATTAAAACAGCAATTGCATTGGTGAAATAATGGAAATAATTATGATGATGATGATGATAATAATTCTTCATAATTTATATTAGAATTTTTATGCAACTAATAGTACAATATAGTTACATGATTATGTTCATTCATCCCCTTCTTTTGGTAAGGTCAACTCAATAGCAATTTCTTGACTAAAATTTTGGAAGTGGTATTGCCCTGAGAAAGGTTTAAAGGTATTTGTACTATGTAAGAAAAAGAAGTGTATGCCAGAATTAGCTTTCAGATTAGAAAATTACAAGAAGAGGAGATACAGCTTCTTTGTATGTTGACTAGCCACTAAGGATAGGAATATTCTAAATAGCTGTTTGGAATGGGGATTCTGTAGACAATGTACTTAGCGGGAGATAAAACCAGCATGTTACATTCTGGGGAATGATTGTAAACTCTTGTTATATTGAGAAGCAGAGAAGAAGCAAAGCAATGTAAATTAAACAGCCTTCTATTATTCAGAGAACGTCTGGTGTTAAAGATTGAATTTTGCAGGATTTTGAAAAGAAAGGGAAAAACTGTTCAAAAAATTCCTCCAAGAATACTTGAAGAACAGTGTCTTCTTGCTCTTAAGATTAAGGACAAGGCTTTTCACTGAAGAAGAGTGCTGTAGCTGTACTGGAGTCAATGATAATACCTTAATTTATAAGAAATGGTTATTCATTATGCTTTGCTAACAAATGAAAATCATATGAGATGTCCTGGTTTTGTTTAAAACAAGACCAGTTCTCTTTTAGTGAATTTTCCTTTAAGCTAAGTTCTTCTAAGTAACTGCACTTTTCTGAAGTTGGCTGCATGTTTTTTCAGACACTGTTTGCTCTGGAGCAGATAACATATGCAGAAGAGGCTCAGGTCTAAATTTATTGCTATGGAAGCCAAGGTTGCTGATGAATTTTTCACACTGAATAGGTGAAAGGGGTGTATTTGCAAGGAGGGGTGAACAGAACACGTGACCAAAATTGACCAACCAAGTATTCTATCCCATACGCGTCATACACCATACAAAAGTGAGAGATCACGAGGGTCTCCCTCTCTTTGACCATGGCCAGCATCTGAAGAGGACCCTGCCAGTTCTGCTTGTGACTCTAGGCCCAGTTCCAGGCCCTGTATCCCTGAATCCAGTTCCAGTTTGCTGCGGAGTCCAGCCTAGAGCTTCTGGGTACCTGCCCTGCAGCCGGTGGAGTGATGCCGGCTCCGCCACAGGCAATGCTGCTGTGCTACGCTGGGAAATTGAAGATTGGTTTTATATATTTTGTATTATTTTCTCTATTTATTAGTAGTGTTAGTAAAGCATTTTTAACTTTCCAATTTGAATAAGCCTCTCTCCCTTTTCCTCCTATTACCTTAGTGGGGAGGGTGGGGCGTTAACAGAGGGTGTGCCATGGTTTATTGACACCCTGCAGTAAACGGTGACATGAGGCTGTTGCTGTATTGTTCCTTACATACCTACATTCTCATTCGACAGAGCCTCTGAGAACATGTATGAACAAGAGGTCAGACAGATTTATGGAAGGGTATGAAAATCTTGTTACTTACATGTATTCTAAGAGACATTCTGTTAGCGAAGAATAAATTCTGAAAACAGAAAACAGCATCCATTGGCTTCAAGACTTTTCTGCTTCTGAGTGCTAGAGGAGTATACACTGGGCATGAATTCAATCCAGATTTGGAAGTGCTCTTATTAATAGATTATTAAAAAACTATGAAATAAAACTTTGATATGATTATATATTATCCAAAACCCAGAGATGAACTCACTTTCTTTTTCTGTAATGAATTCTCCAAAGCATATGAAAAGCTTTAGAAGTCCAAAACCCATGTTTGACACACCCTTCACAGAGACAACATACACGTTGACCAGGTCAGATGGAAAAGTATTATTCACAATTTTTCCCCTGGCTCCTTAGCCCTCCCATGCAGGTCTATTCTTGCAGCCTTGATTCAAGATGACCCACTTTCCTCAGTGGCAACAAACTTTGTCCAGTCATGTCTGGTCATCAGGAAGTTTTTTTTCATCCTTTTCAAAAGTCCATCTGGCTTCTCTGCAGGGTTTCTCAGTCTTTCTCAAGGAAAGGCTCTTTTTCACATTGAATCTGGATCTGTGTGCTGTGCTTCACAAAACTTCTCTGCTGCAGCAGACCCATGGCAAAGAGCACACTCTGGCCAGAGGGTGTACTTGGCCTCCTCCTCCTCCAAGAGTTTAAACCAAAAAAATAACCTGGTAGATCAAGCGTTCATTGACTGTCACAAGTGTATGCACTGGAAATCTCTCTTCCTTTTGTAGTATTTGTTACAATGGTGTCAGGGCAAATTTTGGTGCTTTCATGTTAGAATATTACCAGAGTAAAAAGCAAGGCAAGCTATATAAAGAAAAAATATACTGCTTTGGGGATTGTTTTATTCATATCCCAGTTTCAGGCCTAGAGATATTAAATCTTGTTTTTTGTAAGGAGTATCTGTATGTGCTGCATGCAAAGTTACCACTCCTGTTGGTTGGTTGGTTGGTTGGTTGGTTGGTTGGTTGGTTGGTTGGTTGGTTGGTTGGTTTGTTTGTTTGTTTTGCAGTGAGGTATACAGCAAGACAAGTCAAACACTAGTGGATAAATTGACCCAGAAAACTGAAGTAGGTGGTTGTCAGCAAGAAGATTCTGTGACTTCGAAGTTACAGAACTTGTAACTTGGCCTTGAACTAAGTATTCATGTGCATTTAGCCTAAAACAACTAAAGGGCTATGTCTCAAAAAATATAAAGCAAGTACATCCCTTTATGACCAATTAATATAAAAAAGACTAGTTATCATCATTCTCTTTGCAAAGTATAATAAAAATTCTCCACTATGAATTGCATGCTCTCCTAGCAGAAGTTGGATTCATGGTTTCTGTGAAAGATAGGCAAGCTTCTACAAAAAGACTGAAGTTCTAGGCAAAAGCTAAACCTGTGTTTTCCTTGGTCGGGCAAATTAAATGTCTGATCTGTACTACAGTAGTTGAAAGATTGAAGCCTTATGGGATTTTGAATAAGGTCTTTGGTTTCCAAATGGCATAATCCTTCAAAAACACAGTGTCCAACATGTTTTACCTTTCAGGCTATTTATCTCAATATGATCAACAAGCATTATTTTTCTATATTTTGAAATCTGTATATATGCCAGTATATCTTCTCCTGAAGAGAGTTTATTCTTATATCAGTAACTCCCACATCAGTATCATAACACCAATAATTGCTGTTGTATAAAATATTGGAGTTCTAGGGCAGCATCGTACAGAAGACTGAAAAAATCCCAGCATTTTTAGATCAACTAATTTCAGTTTCTAGTTGTATTTTACTGATACAAACAGAGGGCTAATAGTAAGCATCGAAACCCAAGACTCTTTTTAGTACCTTTTGGACTGTCTGATTCTTGTCAAAAGCAATACTTGAATTTCTGGGAAGAATTAAGGTGGTGGTGTTGTTTTCTGATAGGAGTTAGAAGTGGAAAAGTGTGAATGGTAGAATCTTTTCTCCTAGTTTTGTGGTCGGAGATCTCATTTCTGAAAGAGTTTGAGAGTACAGATATAGTAAGGAAAGAAAGATATAAATTATTTAGAAGCTAGAACCAAAAGCTAAAATTTAGGGAAAAACATAATATGGATGTTTGTAACTGTAGACAGTATTAGCCACTGAATACTTTATCTAAAGCTATCAGCCAGGCAGAAGTTAGGGACTCTGTTTCTGGGCTTGAGTGTGAGCTTCTGTGTCTTAACAGACGTTAGTCTTTAAAAATCAGGGGGTTTTAAAAATTTTTAAGTTTAACATTAAAAGGCATGAAATCTTCAGAAAATCAATTGATATCTTAGGCTCTGAAGAACCATGAAAACTGTGTCTGCTGCATCATCTGCTAATTTTACATTTATTTTTCTGCTCTCTTAACTTTAATTTTCTGGGAGGGGAGGGGGGAAATTATTTTCTTCAAGTAAAGACATTCTACAAGAAAAATAAGGTCTGGTATCTTATATCAGATAATGGTGTTCATTTTTATTTGCTATTACTTGCTTGACTTCTCTGTAGACATTCCCCAAATTATTTTTAATTACATGTGGTAGAAGAACTGCTAAATTGTGAGGGACCAAAGATGTAGTGGAGCAATACTCACAAATATTTGTCAGTTTTGCAAGGAGGCCCATGTTAGAAGACATTGGGAGCTCAACCTTGCCTTCAATTCACTGAGAAACAGGTTGTTGCATAAAGACAGTGCTTGAAAGAGGTGGTATTAGAGAGAGTCTGGTACAAAAGCAGATTTTGTTGTATCTCTACTGAATTCAATTGAAAAATCAGGGTGACAGTTCCTGTAGCATGACTGCATTTTCTAAAGAACTTGAAAACCAAGAAATGCTAGAGTTAAACATCATTTCACCAAAGGGAAAACTAAGGAAAAAATCTGTGGAGTTTCCCAGTATTTTCTTACTGCATTTTATCCGTTCTGTTCTGTGGCAGACACTCAAAAGATGCCTATTCTATGTGGCACACCACATGCTGAGGCTTCAGAGCAAGCTCCTGATGAGCCAATGAACGTCTGTGGCAGAGAACAACGCCATAGGTCTCAGAAGCAGTACAGTCACGTTAGCCCAGGCAGAGTTAAAGCTATCCACTTTTTAACCAAATTGGTTAATTTGCAGAGAATACTGCCTCAGTGCTGCTCTGCTCTTGGTAGAAACACCTGGAGCAAAACAGCACATACAGACGTGAATTTTAGAGTTGATTGAGAAGGTGACCAAGGCAAAAGCGGAAATAGGTGCTGAGCTACACACATTCTCAAAAAAAAGGCAGAAGAGCATTTACACTGCTAAATTTAAGTTGCTGAAATTTAGGTAGAGGAAAAGGAAAAAAGGATAATTTTAAGAAGACACTAGCATTTCGAAAGAGAAGAAAGAAGGATGTAAGCTGTATAGAGTCCAAGAATCAGCAGCCACCATGTGACACAGCAACTCTGTCTGCTACATGGTGTTACTCACCAGTGGGACTGATTACACATGAATTTACAGTGTTCTACACTGAGCTCCAGGAGCTTCTCCATGTTGCACTCCAAAAGTGTATTGGCTCCAAGCTTCACAGTCCACCATGCCTTTTTCTTAGTCACATTCTTCCTGCAAAGCAAGGTTGTCTTTAGTGCTTTCGTGTGGTTCAAGACTGTAAATTCAGAGTGCAAACTACCACTGACTTCATGTTGACAAGCCCTTGGATTTCTGTGAAAATAATTGTCTATCACACTAGATATTTTGAAACATTTTAGGTAGGATTTGAGAGCTTAAAAAAAAAATTAAGAAAAAAATATTTCAAAGAGAAGAGAGCAGAAGTTTATTTTTAACCCTTCTGAGATGTGACAACGATTTTAAGTATTATAGAAGGACATTTTTTAAATAAATATTTTATCTGTCATTGTCAGAGGTTGCAGGCATACAAGTATATAGCTGTCTTGTAAATCCATTTGACCACTACGAAAAAGTCCTCTACTCAAATGGCAATTGTTATTTGATTCCTGTTTTCTTCCAACATAGAAGTCAGCAAGAATTGTGTATGCCCTGTCTTTTTTGATTGAAGGTCTGTGCGCTGGACTTGTACTAGCCTCTTTCAATAAGCGCAAATAGAACAAGAATCTGCAACAAGGCCATTCTGCTGACTGTATATCTTTTGATATGATACTTATGGTAAAATTCCATTCTATTTCATACAATGCTAATGAGATTGCATAGTAGATGCCCAGTCCTTGGAAAAATTATGTGGGGTCATGCCAAATGCCATACTTCAGTACTTTACCAGTACTTTTATTTTGTTGAGCAGTTGAAAGAACAAGAGGTTTGTTTCTTGATAGCTGCATGTAGTTCAATGAAGAAGAAACATTAGTTGAGGATGTCATCTATTCTTCAACACCACATCTGCAGAATGTTCTGGAAACAGTATAGGTGAACAGGTCTGCATTGACAAATGTACCCACCAGATGTTTGCCATCCTCTGCCAGTGCAGAGGTATACTCACAGTGATACCAGAGCCTTTTGCTATGGGAACAGTGATTTAACTGCAAGCTTGCACAATTCTTAAATACAGGATGAAACATCACTTTTCAGCACTTTCCTCACAGCGATAAGGAAATAATAGAGCTAAAAATGTAGGAGTTAGACAATATACTCTCTGGCTGGATGAGATTTTTTATATTGTAGAAACTGCTTCTTTGTTACATTTGGAGAACAACTATGTAAAGTTATGATATTTGTGTAGAAGTGGACATTGAGTTTTTGAGAAAAATACCTACATTACAGCAATACTGTTACCTTAGGAATTTAAAATGAATTCAAGGAAATATAGGGCTTGCTGCAACGATCATGAAGAGGTAAACCGAAACTCATATGCCCATATAAAACTTCCAAGTCACTAACTTGAAACTTGCAAAAAGTGGTTACTATAAGAAGTTATTGTGTTTTATTTGGAAGGACACAGCACTTCTAGGACATGTTAATAGCTATTTTTTTCTCCTGGAAAAAATATCTCTGTTCTCCAAGGGTTCTAATTCTGAAATCCTTTTGATTAACTTGTGCTATTTTCTGATCAAGTCATACCTTTAAAATGAGAAAAATTGCACTTTAAAATTGAAATATTCAAACTTTTTTGCCCCCACATAAGAGAATTTTTTTGTTAAGTTTAAAAAAGGATATTTAGGTTCACTGATGCTGGTTTTGGATGGCACTAGATCTAATTTCAATAATTTCTCTTCACTTTTTCCATAATTGATCAAAACAAAACATCTTCTGGTTGATTTTTTTTCTATTTTTACTGAAAAGATTCTGCTCTAGTCAGGGGATAACCAAGCAATTTCAATTGCTGCACATTCATTTTTTTAATGCATACTTGTCATCACAGAGTTCCTTTGTTTTCTTGCTCATTTGCCAATAAACCAGTAATTTATAACCATGAGTTTGAATTAGCATGCTACCTTATAGTTTGCTTTTCCTTCAAAACAATCAGGCAGCAATATACTTTTAACTCTGACACACACATACACATACACACAGTTACAGCATGAATGGGAATACTGGGCACAACCAGGTCATGGGTACGTGGATGAGCGCTTGACCAAGAAGTTTGCAAACCATGGGTCCTCTGCCTGCCTCACAGGAGCTCAGCTGAGTACAGGATTTCTTTTAAAAGAGGAGAATGAGGAAATTCCACGAAGAAAATACCACTGAAGTTGTAATTAAGGAAGTAAACAATACTACTTGACAAACCAACATCTAACAAAGCTTTTGACAGAAATCTCTGTTCTTTGTGCCTGACAGGTAGACTGAATAAAGTAATATCAGTCTGCACTGGCTGATGGAGACTGCACAAGATGAGAAGGAAAGGTTGTGGGGCCAAATCCTCCATCTGAAAATGTTTCAAAAAATGAGACTGTATCTGTGATGTCATCCATTCAAAAACAAAAATCCCAAGCCACCAACTCTAAACCCCCAAATCACAAGCTCTGGCATGTAAAAAAGTTATACTGATGAGCACTGGAGAAGCTATCATCTAGCAGGACTGACTTACCACTATTTGAAAAGGGATCTATCACAGCAAAAGCATAGAAATCACTCAAACTCTTCTTTTACTTCAGTTCTGTGACTTTGGGAAAAGGTTCACAGGAATTCCTCAGCAACAATCATTTGTATTGACTCCAAGAGTCCTAGGATTGTACAGCTTTTGTCTTACAACATAGGAGAGAAGCCTGTACATTTTGCTATTTTGCTTTGCTACTTTTTTTCAGGTTAATGAAATGTATAAAAAATCTGTAGCATTATAAAAATAATTTTAAAAGAAGGGCTATGTTAAAAATACAGCTTAAGGATAGAAAGGACAACACTTACCTGCATTTTTAAATAATATATATGTTTTTTGTATACTCTTTCAGGATGGCTTTTCATTATATGAGAGTAGAAGCTATGAGAAATAATAATATTCAAAGCAGTAGAAGCAATGGAAGTTTTGTCATAGAATCATAGAGACATAGAATGGTTTTGGTTGGAAGGGACCTTAAAGATCATCTAGTTCCAAACCTACCACTCTGGGCTGGTACACCTTCTACTAGACAAGGTTGCTCAGAGCACTTTCCAATCTGGCCTTGAACAATTCCAGGAACAGGGCATCCACAACTTCTCTGGGCAGCTTGTTCCAGTGCCTCACCACTCTCATGGTAAAGAATTTCTTCCTCATGTCTAATCTAAATCTCCATTCTTTCAGTTTAAAGCCATTGCCCCTTGTCCTTTCACTACACGCCCTTGTGAAAAGTGCCTCTCCAGCTTTCCTATAGCCCCCTTTAGGTACTGTGCCATAAGGCAGCAGAATATCAGAATAAAATGGCATATTATAAAAGAAGGTACCTACAAAAGGGGCAAATCTGGAAGTTGTTAAAGTTTTCCATGTGACCTTCCTTTTGAATTTGTTATATGCAGTATTACACACAGGACAACCTACATGGCTAAGAAGCAAAGCAGCACAGCAATACTTTGCATTTAGTCATGCTTATTTCCCTGACACAAACAAATTCAAAATTCTTCTGTGCAAGATTTTAAGAGTAGAGGCTTGGGAGACATATTGGACTCTGTTGTGTCTACACATCATCAATGTTATTACGTTAGTTACAGCCACAAAAATGCTTGCTGCAGATAGTGATGTTTGAACCAGAATTAATCCTCTCAATTTTGTTATGTTGGTATCTAAAGAAATCATAATTTTACCATTTTATGCATCTGCCTGTTGTATTCCAAAGCACGATGGATGCGAATCAGCATGGCAGTCTTTGGTAAATCATATTTTACAGGCTATATTTCAGCAATCTTAAAAGAGAACTTCCTTATCTCTTGAATAAACCCAAATACAGTAAGAAGCTGCCCAAAAGGTAGAAATCATAGAGTTTCAGTGTTTCTTGTGGTTCTGCATGGATGTTTCAGAATATGAATGGGCATTGGTATCTTTACTCTGGTACAGTGCTGAGGTCTAGTCTGAGCCTGAGGACATCAAGGGAAAAAGTGAAATCATGGCTCCATCCGCACCTGCAAAAATGACCATGATGGAGATAGAGTGCATCGTTAATCCTTTCCAGAGGAAGGTGCAAAAGCCATGTTCATATACATGTAAAGAGGAGGAAGTCTGGCTCAGCCTGAATTTCAGCTATTATACAATAGGCAATTGTTATATGACATGGTAGCATTTCAGTCCATCAAAACCCACGTCATCCCTGCTCTTGCTTATCATTTTCAGAAATGCTCTTACTTGCTCTTACTTAAATACATAAAGGGTATTTAATTTCTTCATGTCTTTTATTTCTACTTATGCCAGTGTGAAATACTATACCCCTGTTTTCAAAAGGGCAGTACTTCAAATCTGAAACCTCTGACTGTGAAAAGCACACTTTTGCACAGTATTGTTCTAAAAAATAAGCCTTCATCCAGTGCATATAACGCTATGATGAAAAAAAGGTAATTAATAGTTGAGGACAAAAAATTAAATTGCAGTACTTATGGATGAAGTTTGGATAGAATCTCAAGATTTTTTGCATCATTCTACTTTTGGCTTGATATAAGGAACCTAAGTTGCAGAGGGAGTTTTCTGACCCTCTGCAGAACTTTAAGCAGATATTGTCCAGTTTTCATTTCATTAAAGGTTACATTCACAGGTGTTCTAGCTAAATGCCTCATGTAATGAATTCAGTCTAGCATCCCTCTGAAGAGGGGGAGGATTGTTTTATACATACATACTGTGACACAAAGGAATTAATCATGACAGTCAAGGTAACACGTGAGGCCTGGATTAGTTAAAAAAATTCTCTGCTCTTCTGTATCATATAGTAGGACTTGAATTTACAAGTTCATTACTTCCTTCTGTGCTCTGACAATACAAACATGCTTGTGAATGAAAGACTGATTTGTAGAATACAGAGAGCAATATAAGTTACACATAATAGTTTCAAAATTAGGAAACCACTTGTCTCTGAGCTGTGTATTGGTGCACTGAGTTTCAGTGTTGTTACACAAATTTTCTCACATTCAGACTTGGAACTCTGATACTGTTCAGTTTTCCAGCTGAGTGCTTCATTTACGTATTCTGCAGATAAATAGCCACAAACTGATAACAACATTAAGTTTTCACAAGACATCAATATCTAAATAAAAGCAGACAGACATATTCAAGTCAATACAAGAAGACTTTCTGAAACATAGGTAACATATATGCACGTGCACAAGGCCACAGTCCTGACTTCAGCAGAGTTTTGAGCCCAGAGCCTAGATACAAGAAAAAGCAGAAATCAAGATAAGAAAGTAAAAAGTAGATGTATGCAGTTCAGCACTTTTGACTTCACTAAGGACCAATACAAGGACAATCCACCTCTAAGGTTTTACCTGGAAATGTAGGCAACTTACTGTTTATGAAAGCAGTTTTTCAAAATTAGTATATCATGTTATTTCACTATGTCTCTTGTCACATGCTTAGGTGAACTTTTAGCAGTCTTTGCCTAAGATTCCTTGCCTTGTTCTTTATCTAAAATAATTAAAGGTTGAATTGCTATCAAGTATTGTTATTTTGGAAGCATCTATAGATACAGATATATCAGCATTACATAGAGGTTGAGTTTTTACTGTCAGGTGTAGGTTAAGAAGTGGTCCAGCTGAATAACAGTATGGTAGAAATTAATTCAGACTAAGAATTTCATAGCAGCCTCAGGAGAGTAGTCTGAGTCAGACGTTTTACCACTCTCAGATGTTTATATCCCATTAAAACTGTCTTAAAGGATCTGATCACCATAAACATTTTCAGCTTCCCAGAAATAATAGACTTAACCAAAGCAAGGATAGAAACTCTACATAAAATTACTGAAAAGTGCCAGGAAAAAAATGCAGTAATCATTAACTCCACAACCCTGATGACATCAAGGCCATGGATCTACATAACCCTTACTGGTTCAGTATGCATCCCCTTTAATGTATAAAGACACGTTAGTCTTTGGTTTTGAAGCAGGGCTTTGCAAAGACTAATCTCTGTATGTAAGGATGCTAAAATCCCTGCTCTTGCTACACCAATTTGTGATTTTGGATCTCTGCCAAGCACAGATAATTAATTATTACTTCTGCCTCCTGACAAGAATTTCTTAATACAGTAACAAGTCTTAAAACTGTGGTACATTTTAGAGATTCCAGTTTTAACACTTCAGTACACCTGTTAATGTAAAACATGGATTAAGAACTATAGGCATAGAACATCTCTAGAAGATGTTTACTCAAATAGGTTTTTGAATAAAATAAATGACACTTCTGCTTTATCACTAATGAATAATTAATTAATAATTAAGTGTAATACAAGAGATTCTCTAAAGAAAAAATGTCCTCTAATGGACGAACATTTGTGTACCATTTTCTAAGATGATCATGTGATACTGAATATACTCAATTATCTTTAAAAGTATTTTCCCCTCTCTTTCACTTTAAAGCATAGAAAAGACTCATGACTCATGACTAGCCCTGAATCTTGCAATATAAGTTTTTGTTCAAGCCTGCAGCTTCAGTTGACTGTTCATATGAGCAGTCACATAATGCTGTCTTATTAGATACATCTTTTTGTATGGAGAAGAGGTAGATATACTTTATAGAAACCCCTGGAAAAAATTATACCATACAACATACACTGTTGCAAATTAATTATACTACCATAATCCATCAGCAATATCCCTAGAGAGTAGGCATATAAAAGTGCTATCTTTCTTTTGCAGATGGGAAAGTGGAGATGTAAATTTCTGCTTTTCTCCTCAAGCTGCAAATTATGGTAGTGCGTATATCAGAGTCCATGGGGTAATTGTAATTTTAATCCATTCTGATTGCCTGAGGGATATTTTGAGATCAATACCAGTTAGCTTGTGTGGCCTGGCCTACCTTCATTACCTGCACATATTTTCTTCCAGGAACAAATGGTGCAATAGACAAATGCAAAATCCTCTTAAAGCACAATATTATTTATCTAGAACAAAATAACCTGAGAGAGGAAGTGTCCAAAAAAATGAAACTGACTATTTAAATATCTAAACTTATCCAATATATTATCTTTTCCCATATGATAACTCCAGTCGATACAGCTTTCCTTCCACTACGTACATCATTGTGAAACTGTTGAGTCACTTTGGTTTCCCATTAATAGTTTTCCTTCAATTCAAAGGCTCAGTGAAATGGTAATTATATTCACACATGTTCTTATCACCCAAATCAGACTGCTATTCTTAGATAAAGGATGACAGCTACACAACTGTTAGCAGGGATACCCATACAAGATTTTTTTTTGTGAGTTTTTTCACCTAGAGGTTGTGCTATCAGCTGGGGTAGGGTTAATTTTCAGAGGAAACTGATGACGTCTTGGGGCTTGGATAGATTTAGGTTTTGCAGGCTGGAAGAGGACACAGCCAGGACCACTGACTCAAGCTAGCCAAGGGGGTATTTAATCCCGTATGACCGTCATGCTCAGTATAAAGCTGGTGAGCTAGCCAGGGGAAGAACTTTCACTGTTTGGGGATCATATGGTCCAGGATGCTCTTTGTTCCCAAGGATCTGCAGGGTGGCACAGTTGTGTTCAGGTGTGAAGTGCGGTCCAAATCTCCATTGCTCTAGGACAGGGGTTCAGCATGAGAATGTTGGAGCATGAGCCACTGTCCAGCATTCGCAATTGCTGGACTGCTGCTCGGGGGATTGCTGATCAGGAGCAGTATGGAACATCATCTTTTCCAAGTTGGTGAGCGATTGCATTGTCTATCCCTCTCCTTGTATACATTGTTTCGTTAGTTTTATTGTTATTGTTTAGATTTTCCCTTCTACTGTTCTGTTAAAATGTTTTTATCTCAACCCACAATTTTGCCTTTTGTTTCCCTATTTGTCCTCCCCATCCCACCAAAGGCCAGGGAGGAGTAAGTGACCAGAATGAGGTTCTAGTTGCCAGCTCCAGTTAAACTATAACATGCATTCAGCTGCCTGATTAAATGTATTGCCTGTGTTTGAGCTGGTACTGTAAAGGAATGAGGTATATTTTCAATAAAGAGCACATTTTCCCTTTTTCTTTTTTTAAATGCAAAGAAAACCAAAACCAAGACAAACAGAAAAACAAACAAACAACAATCCAAAACCAAACAAACCACAAGCGACAAAACATGATCTGCTTATCAGATACAGAGGAACCTGAAAACAAAGAAATAGACTTGCAAATAAGCAACTTTACATACAGTAGTTAATTAAAAATATAATAGTTCTATTGACATTGAGGAAGAGATTAGCATATAAACATTTCAGATATAATTTTTAACACAAAGTGTAATTAAATTAGGGCTTTCAAAGATATGGAGCTTTTATAATTTCTCAAGGCAAAAGCCCTAAACAAGCACAACACTGAACACATGCTACTCTTATGATTACCATGTATTTTGTAACTACAGCAAGATTTTAAAGAGATACTTTCAAGTCTCCAGCTACTGCAGAACAGCATGGAGAGTGATAGATCAGAATGCCATTTGGCAATGCAGAAGAAGGTTGCAGTTGTGGTAGAACTGCTCGGGGAATGTGACTTGATATGAGACTTAAGGCAGAGGAATTAGTTGTGCCCTGTTCCTCCTGCCGAGACTCACCCTACTTACTAGGATTGGCAGAGATTTGTCACTGATTACCACGTGAGACGAACATATGGGCCAACACAACTGCCAGGTGCAAGGCTGCAGGATCTTAAAAGTGGACACAGTTGTTAGTCCTGTAGCGAACACTCTATGGAAAATATTTTCAGTTTGTACAAGAGTAGAGAAGAAAGACATCACTAAGCAATGGTCAGATACAATCGCTTATCAATGGCATTGCACTGAAGACAACTCTTTAACAGATTAGACATCTGTGACAATGCCTTTGTATGCATACAGACTTGAAAGCTAGTGCAGGCTTATTTAAATTGTGATTTAGAACACTTTCACTACATTTTTCGAAGAGATTTTTTTTAGCTTTTACATTATCCAATCTGTACCTAGCTATGCATACTTTTTGGTATTTTGCAGGAATGTTTGCAGTTTGCAGTTCATAAATGCATGTTTGTAGACAGCAATACTAGACACTCAATTATGGATTAGCACAGCAGTGTTAAACAGTTCTAGATTCATCCATCCATTTTGAATTCATGACAGCTATTCAGACTCAAGATTTGTCATTATTGAAATGAATACATCTCAGACATTTAAATCTATACATGTACTTTTGCATTTTAGAAGGCTGCTTCCTACATTATGAAGAGCAGAAGCTTTTGTTTGGAAGGACAAATTCAAAGAACTGACAGATTATGTAACTCTGCTTCTCTGTCTGTTTCAAAAAAATAATTTTCTTTCATGAGGATCAATTATCTACCTTCATCTGGTTAAGAATGGAATAATCTGTAAAATAAAATACTTTTGGTTTTAGGCCAAAAATGTTTACCTGGTTTACTGTAGGAAACCTCTTACTTGAAGCAACTGAATGATGCTCTGTTTTTTTTCCCCGCAAATTTAAGTTAGGCATTTCTTCAAAACCTCAGTGAGCCACTCTCTTGACTCTGCTGCAAACCTTAACAGTCCTATTCCTTTTTAATTGTTATTCTTATTACTGTGGATAAAAATACTTCGTCTACAGACAAATTATTCCTGTAGTTCATAGTCAAGAAACTTGCTCAAGGCATGAGAAGATGATCAGAGGGCCAGAACACCTCTCCTGTGAGGACAGGCTGAGAGAGTTGGGGTTGTTCAGCATGGAGAAGACAAGACTCGGGGGCACCTTATAGCAGCCTTTCAGTACTTAAAAGGGCCCTACAAGAAAGCTGGAGAGGGACATTTTATAAGGGCATGTAGTTATAGGACAAGGGGTAATGGCTTTAAACTGAAAGAAGGTAGGTATAGATTACATAGGAGGAAGAAATTCTTCACCACGAGGGTAGTGAGGCAATGGTTAAATTTATTAATTACAGTGATAAATGCAAGTTAGGCTGTCAACTATGCTACTTACAGCAAACCCAGTTTTTCCCACTGCCTGCCAAGCAATTGGCAGGAGGATCACTGGAAGGTGTGTCCTCTCGGAATATCTGAGTACTGACAGGGGCTTGTGCTCAGGGGAGTCTTTCTGCACTCTTTTGTTCTGCTGTTCCTCAGTCCCTCACTCATCAGAGAAATTTAGGTATTTTATGTGCAAGGATTCATTTTTCTGAATTGCATCAGGTCCTAAGCTCCAGGTATTAGCCAGAAATATTCTCACCAACTGTCAGTGGTTTCCCTTAAACGGAAATAGAATCATGCGTATAGATTTATCATCAGAAACCTACTGAAATAAAATTGTTTTCATCAGTCTCCTCCCTGTCAAATATATAAGTCTGAGAGTGACAAAAGCTATGGTTTGTGTTATTCACTGTTGCTGAGTTTTTACAGGACTTTGGTCATCCGAATGTGAACAACCCACTGTTTCAAAAATAGTCATGGTGTACTGTAAGCCAGGCATGTAGAAAAACAGCAGGAGGAGAGAAACTCCCTCATGCAGGTGCAGGGAGGAAAGCACCCAGTTCTGTATAACCACAATTATGTAACTGCAAGTCACATCCTGAACCATTTGCTTCTGCCAAATGTATAAGACCTCTACTGCTTGCTTTTGCTAAATAGATAAGATTCTGCTTTCGTGTGATTGATAATAATAATAATGAGTAATGCTGCTTTCTTGTTCAAATAGAAAAATAGATGTATTATGTAACCCTGTAATTTGTAACCTAAAAATAGTATGTAGAAGAAGTATAAATATTTCTGTGTGACTAATAATAAATGGCTCATGATGATCATATTGGTCGTGTCGTGAAGTCCGCTCATACCCTCATGTCAATTGGCGCCCGAACAGGGACCCTCAGACGATCGATTCCAGTCCTGGGAGATAGTGCTCGTCTAGGTGATCGAGGAAGCCGGCTGTAACCCTCACTGCCCTGGTGGGAAGCCTCACCTTGGCTGGACACCACCAGAGGTGGGATGATGTGGCAGAGCTCTACACTGCTGGCAGTGAGAATTTTTGCTTAAAGGTGGAACGAGGAGCTACCGTGGAAGAGAAAAAAGGTGCACACCTAATCATCCGTTTTCATTCAAGAAAGCAAAGCTGTTAAAAAAAACAAAATCTCCCGCGGAAGGCGTCCCTGGGGGACAAAAAAGAAAAAGAAGAAAAATCTCGCCTTGATATTCAGGTGAGCGGTCGGGGAGGAGATGGGGTTGAACAAAGAGCAGGAAGCGGCTCTAAACCTCCTCCAACATACTCTCTCTAAGAGAGGAATTAAAATAGACTCCTCTGTTTTAAGAGACTTTTTATTATGGGTCTGGAAAAAAGACCTGATTTCTGGTGTCAGTATGGCTTTTGAACTGACTACTTGGGACTCAACTGGGAAATCATTATGAGAGGCAATTAGTTTTGGTGACAAAGAAGCCCGAGAGGCATTTAAGTATGCGATGGTTTGGCGGTAGTTGTTTAACACACTGCAAACCATGAAAGAGGAACAAAAAGCTGCTTCAGCTATGTGTGCTGCTCTTAATCCTGAGCAAAAACCTCCTTTAGCATGTCCCGTTACTACATCCATTTTTGCGACTGATTTAAATCTCCCTCCGCTCGGGCCAGTCCCTCTATCGAAAGCTAAAAAAGAGGGTGATTCGCAAGGAGGTGAGAAATGCCCGCATGAGAAATGCCCACTGCCTGAAACTGTGATACCATCTGCGCCGCTGGAGATAGAGGCTGGGGCGGTGGGGGAGGAGAATGTTGAGTCTGTAAAGACTTGCCTGTTGCAGTTGCACCAGAGGCAAAGGTTGTGTCGAAGACAGAAAAGAATTTGAAACGAGTATCAGATGAATTGCCGAGAGAATTAGTGTATACTCTACAAAATATGAATTTGGGGGCTTCAGGTGGTACTGGGAAACAAATCACTAAGTCATATTCATTTGAACCACCACAATTGAGACTGCAGCTGTCTATAACTTCCCCTGCAGTGCCCTCAGTGCCTGTAATTGAGACTTTGGAGAAGCCAGCAGAGGCTGCTGCTGAATCAAATATGTCTTCTAATCGATGGAAGGGAGTTATTAAGGAAGCTTTAATTGAAGGGACAATGTTATCACAGGCATTTCCAGTATTGTTACATCAAGACAGTGCTGGTGCTATTTGGAAACCATTTGATTGGAAACTTTTAGAAAAGCTTAAACTGTCGGTTAATCAGTATGGACTTAGGTTGCAAATGACATTGCAACTTTTGTCATATATTTTTTCTGCGGAACTGTTAGCTCCTGGAGATGTCCAACAATTAGCTCATTTAATTTTAACTCCATCTGAACAATTGTTATTTTCTAGACAATGGGAAATGTTATGTATACGAGCTCAGAATACCCCGCGTGAACAGGATGATCCATTATACAAAGTTACTGCACAACAATTAATGGGTACAGGTCCCTGGCTTGCACTAAATATGCAAGTTAAAACATTGCCTCATGTGCATCAACTAAGTCAAAGATTGGCTTATGAAGCTTTCATAACTATGCCAGATAAGATTCGTAATACAGCCTTTGCTCAAGTGAAACACGGTCCTAATGAACCATTTTCTGAATTTGTTGATCACTTACATAAAGCCATCTATGACCATCCTGATTTGGAAACTGAGATGAAAGAAAGATTATTTCAAATGATAGCTTTTGACAATGCTAATGACAAGATCAGAGCACAGCTTGGAACTTTATAGAAAGATGCCGGTGTAGCTGACATGCTAGAGTTAATGGAATGGACTTCTGAGGTACAAAAGGCTGCACACGTAGCTTCTGCAATTCAAGGTGCCATAAAACTTCTGTATGAAAGATCATGGAGAAATTCAAACCGTGTAAAATGCCTTAATTGCGGCAAGATAGGATATTCGAAAAATCAATGCAAGAGTAATACTAGATGGCGAAAGCCCCTGCGCTACGACACAAATGCAGGGGGTGTGGACAGCAGCAGCAACCCAGGAGGACTTAACCAGCTCATCTCCGCAACCGTATGGAGTGCAGGAGTGGATGTGGAAACTGCAATAGATACAACTATAATGGACTCGAGGGTACATTTGATTGATAGCAATATAAAAGGTCCACTCGGTAATGATTTGTGTGCTCTTCTTTTGGGACGATCTTCAACTTCAAAGCAAGGAATTTTTGTTGTTCCCAGTGTTATTAACGCATATTATGAGGGGATTATAAAAATCATGCTTTATGTCATTAACCCTCCTGTTTCTATTCCAAAAGGATCAAGAATAGTGCAGTTAATACCTTTTCATTCTCAAGTACCTCAACCTGGCAGTTCAATAAGAGGTGCTGGAGGATTTGAATCCACAGGAGCACCACAGGTGTACTTTGCCATGGACATTACTAAAGGTAAACCAGAAAAACGGGTTAAGCTTACTGGTCCTGATGGTGTGACCATTCAGGAACAATTCACAATAGACACTGGAGCAGATGTTACTATTATTCCTACCCAAATTTGGCCTAAATCTTGGCCCCTTATTACTCCACAATTCGGGGTCGCTGGAATTGGAGGCACCCAAGCAACAAAAATCAGTCAGTCCGTGACCCAATTCACATTTCCTGATGATGTCACAGTATCCACTAGGCCATATGTGATGCAAACTCCATATGGACTTTTGGGACTAATCGGCAGAGACTTACTGAGCCAAATGAGAACCACTTTAATAACTCATCCTTTTTAGGAGGTGAGCAGCCAATCCTGAAGATTAAATGGAAAACTGACGACCCAGTCTGGATTGATCAATGGCCGCTCTTGGAACAAAAGCTGCTTAAAATTCAAGAACTGGTTAAGGAACAACTAGAAGCTGGACATATAGTTCCATCAACAAGTCTGTGGAATACTCCTATCTTTACTATTCCGAAAAAGTCCAGAAGGTGGCGACTACTTCATGACTTACGAGCTGTTAATGCTGTCATGTATAGCATGTGAGCATTGCAGCCAGGCTTACCAATGCCAACCATGGTTCCTGAAACCTGGGATCTTTTAATTATTGATTTAAAGGACTGTTTCTTTACTATCCCTTTACATCCAGAGGACCAAGAGAGGTTTGCCTTTTCAATTCCTGCTATCAATAAGGCAGAACATCATAAGCATTATCATTGGGTAGTACTGCCTCAAGGCATGCGTAATTCTCCAACTATGTGTCAAATTTATGTGGCATGGGCCTTAGAGCCTTTAAGGTCAAATTTTCCTCATCTTATCATTTATCATTATATGGACGATATTCTAATTGCAGGAAAGAGTTTGAATGCTTGTCTTTTGTTACCTGAGATAAACAAAATATTGACTGCTCGGGGTTTAAAAATAGCTCCTGAGAAAGTTCAGACTTCATCTCCCTGGAAATACTTAGGTTGGCACATAGATGCAGCTACCGTGCGCCCTGTTAAATTAACTTTAACTACAAAAATATCAACTGTACATGATGTTCAAAAATTAGTTGGGGATATTCAATGGGTCCGTAACATTTGTGGTATTACTAATGATGACATGCAACCTTTGATAAATTTGTTGGGAACTAGTTCACATGCTAATGATCAAAGACGTCTTACAAAAGTGCATCTGGACGCCCTAGATACAATAATTGAAAAAATTTCGAATGCTCATGCTTCGCGTTTAAAGGAAAATTGTCCTATAAATTTTATGACTATTAACTCTTCTAAAACAACTTGTGTACACCCTTATGGTCTTATATGTCAATGGGATATTAACCGAAAAAATCTTTTATTAATTTTGGAATGGGTCTTCTTGCCTATACGGCCACAGAATTCAATAACTACACGTTTGGAGATTTTTGCACGATCAATTGTAAAAGGAAGGGAGGGAATTATAGAGATAGCTGGAACGGATCCAGAGACAATAATATTACCTATTCAGAAATGGTACCTAGACTGGGGTCTTAGACACTCTTTGCCATTACAGATAGCCCTAGAAGGTTACAGTGGAAATGTTTCAAACAGTTATCCTAGTCATAGACTGCTGAAAGTGTTAGAAGATCAAATTATTGAGAACCAACCATGGTGATCAGAAACTCCTGTAACAGGACCAACTGTGTTTACAGATGCAGGTAAAAAATCAAGAAAAGCTGCATGTACCTGGCAGGAATCAGATACTACTTGGAAACATTATATTATCCAGGGTGAAAAAGGGGATTCTTTACAAACGTTGGAATTAAAAGCAATAATTTGGGCCTTCATGAATTGGACAAATACTCCTCTTAACGTAGTATCTGATTCTCTTTATGCCGTAGGCATAGTCCATAGAATCGAACGAGCTATGATAAAAGAAGTTGCTAATCCAGTTTTAGGGCATTTTTTTCTTATCTTGTTATGCTGTCTCAATACCCGCAATTTGCCTTGTTTTATTACACATATTCGCAGTCATCAAAATTTACCAGGTTTGTCAATTGGCAATCAACATGTCAATCAGCTTGTTGCTATGGCCATTCGGATGCCACCTTTGGATGCTTTTAAACAAGCTTCACAATCACATTCATTTTTTCATCAATCAGCTAAAATGTTAGCTAAACAATTTAACATATCTCTCACTGATGCACAAGATATTGTATTGGCTTAGGTATAGGGGTTAATCCACGAGGAACTTCACCATTACAGCTATGGCAAATGGATGTTGCTCACGTTGCTGAGTTTGGTTTAAAGAAATATGTACGTGTTTCTGTGGACACATTTTCTAGTGTTATTTGGGCAACTGCTCAGACTGGTGAAACAGCAAATCATGTTATACGTCATTTGCATGCTTGTTTTGCTGCTCTGGGGGTTCCCCAAGCTCTGAAAACTGACAATGGTCCTGCCTATATTTCTCGAGTTTTTCATCATTTTTGTAATCTATGGGGGATACGCCATAATACTGGTATTCCTCATTCACCTACAGGCCAAGCAATAGTAGAACGAGCCAATCAGACTTTGAAGGGCATGTTGCAAAAACAAAAAGGGGGAACTTTGGGATTATCACCAGATGAGAAATTGGCTAAAGCACTGTTTGTGTTAAATTATTTGCGACTGTCACAGGATAGGAATGACCCCCCAATGGTGGTGCACCATGCCCTTCTACAGGAGAACTCAGCAGAGGCCACAACCACAGGCATTAAGGTGATGTATAAGAAACCAGAGACAGGCAAGTGGTGTGGGCCGCGGAACAGAGACAACTCTACTGGATAAAACAACAACTGACACCGCTATTGAGTCAACTTCCTAATTTTGAGCGGGTACGGTTGCGGTTAAACAGAACCGATACAAACGTTGTTGCTCTTTATATTGATTTGGTGCCGTTAGGTGTCTTTCATGATGCTACAGATATAGCTTCCAGCTTGCTAGAACACCTAGAAAGTGCTTGTCAGGAACACAGATACCAGTGTAGACCTTGGATTTTAGTATATTGCTGCAAGTGTGACAATCAGTTGTGGAGGGTGGTTCAGAAACATCAGGTGAAAGGAACAGCAATACCTATATATTGCAATAGCTCCATTGTACGCCAGAATTGTACGCATGATTTGGCTATTATAACTTTATCAACTTTTGTAGAACAAGCACTGGCGCCTTCTCATTATAGACCACCTCCTACAGTTCCACTTGAAGGGTTGGCATTAATCCAGCATAATTTGCCGTATGATTTATCGCTTATAGAAGATGTAAGCCAGAGAGAAGTGGCAGTGGTACAGTTTCTGCTAGTGAAACAAATTGCTAGGAATTGTTTGCTCTCTGGAACAGCTACCAAAATTTTAGCATCAGAGTGTGGAAAAGGAATTTGTGTTCCACGAGCTTATCAAGTGCCTTCATTGCAATGACTAGCTTGCAAAAATTACTGGAAAAAGCGATGACAATCAAAGCGGCAGTCATAATTATCATCACTATGATTCATGCATTACACACCATTAGTCCTAGAGAAAATATGTGGATTACCTGGGCGAATTTATCAGGGATAACTGATTTCTGTATTAGTATGCAATCAGCAGAAAACCCATTTAGAACATGCCTGATTGGTCTGCCAATTTCTAATCTTGATGAATTGATTAGTGGTCCCTTTAAGGGGTGGTGGAATGGTTCACAACCAAAACTTACAACTCATACTTATGGAGAATGCCGCAAACAAGGCTATTACACTTGGCCTGCATGTAATATGTCACGCTGGCAAAAGCACTTTGTGGAGGGCTTGAATCGGTCCGCTCCTGGGCTGATGCAAGAACTCGAATTGCTGGGAAGTGTATCACCAGCTGAACTAGGGAATGCCTCTAAGACTCCAGGCTGTTCCGACCTAATTCATGAGCTACAGCCAGTAAATGGAACTGGATCTTTTACTTTTGGGGAACCGAGATCTAATAGACCAGAAACTTTTAGGTTAGTTCTTTGGCAGGATGTAACGAGGAATCGCCAATGGCCTAACGAAACGGCCTGCAGAGAATTCGTTAATACAACAGGAGGAAAAATGCTTCCCCCAGGAGTATTTTTAATTTGTGGAGATAGGGCCTGGCCAGGAATTCCTCACAATCCAGTTGGTGCACCTTGTTACATTGGCAAATTAACTATGTTCACTCCTACAATTAGACAAATGACAGCTGCACTAAAAAATGTAACCTTATGTAGGATTAGACGAAGTTTGCGCTTGTTAGATAGTTCATGCAATGATAATGTTCAGTTACCATCGTTAGCAACAATTATTGCTACTTCATTCTTTCTCCCTGGAGGAGTGGCTGCTATTAACGTGAAAAACTTACAACGCTTAGCTTGCTGGGGAGAAAAGCAATTTAACCTTACATCTGAAATGTTAGATGAATTAGTTACTGATGTTGATAGTATAAGGCATGCTACACTGCAAAATAGGGCTGCAGTTGATTTTTTATTACTTGCTCAAGGACATGGGTGCGAAGATTTTAAGGGAATGTGCTGTTTGAACCTATCTGATCACTCCAAGATCATTCACAAAAAATTACAAGACCTGCAAAATAACCCTCGAAAGATTACTGTTGGTAACAGCTGGCTAGATTCTCTCTTTCAAAATTGGGGCATCGGAGGATGGTTACTTGATCTGATCAAATCAATAGGTGTTGTGCTTCTAATGCTATTAGTACTCTTGATCACGGTACCCTGTATTGTACAAATAGTACACAAGTCAATTACGAACATGGTGAATTTGGCCTGGGTTGTTCAAAAACAAAAAGGCGGAAATGTTGCTGAGTTTTTACAGGACTTGGGTCATCCAAATGTGAACAACCCACTGTTTCAAAAATAGTCATGGTGTACTGTAAGCCAGGCATGTAGAAAAACAGCAGGAGGAGAGAAACTCCCTCATGCAGGTGCAGGGAGGAAAGCACCCAGTTCTGTATAACCACAATTATGTAACTGCAAGTCGCATCCTGAACCATTTGCTTCTGCCAAATGTATAAGACCTCTACTGCTTGCTTTTGCTAAATAGATAAGATTCTGCTTTCGTGTGATTGATAATAATAATAATGAGTAATGCTGCTTTCTTGTTCAAATAGAAAAATAGATGTATTATGTAACCCTGTAATTTGTAACCTAAAAATAGTATGTAGAAGAAGTATAAATATTTCTGTGTGACTAATAATAAATGGCTCATGATGATCATATTGGTCGTGTCGTGAAGTCTGCTCGTACCCTCACAGTTTTATGAGCACTGTATGTTAACTAGTTTCACAAGAAGCACAGTGGTTTTTTTATTCCACTCACATATTTAAACCTAATGTCTGGAAATTAAAGAAAAAGGTTCCACACTATGTTTTTTCATCATTACATTTAGAAGGTAGATTAACTGATTAACAGAAATGTACATTGCATTTCCCCTCTCAAATTAGCTGAATAAGTATTTATTGGTTTAGAAGTTTAAGTTATGATGAATTTACTTTATCCTGTAGAATGATGAAAGTCCTTGAATGTGCTGTGCAGAAGTCTTATGAGAATGACCCACCATTTCAATATTCCAGCAAATATTTGAAATTATTTGTAACAAAAGATGAAATATTTAATAGGCATATGGTAAAACAATTTAGATTTTTTTGCAAAAACATAAATCCATAAGATTAACAGTATTTTTGCTAGTCAAATATCTTATTCATTAAAATGGATTACAATGTGTTTCTTTTCAAATGGAGATTAGAAGCTACACTTACATACTTTTCTAAAGAACATTTTAAAAAATGGGAAGGCAAGATCATTAAAGAAAAATTATTCATAAGAGAATATAGTTAAAGAATCTTGTATCAGCCTTACCAGCTGTCGTGGTTTGATCACAGGGAGACAATCAAAAACTGCGGCAGATGTATTTTTCTCAGCCCTCTTTCCCCTTCTTGCTTTCCCTCCCTCTCCTCCCCCTTTTTCACTAAGGACAGGCGATTTTGAGAGGAAAGGAAAAGAAGGACAGAGGGAAGAGAGCTGGAAAATTTGAAAACATTTTACTAATGCTACTAAATAAACATAGAGAAAAATAACGCAGAATAAATATTATAGAACCAGTCTTGCAATTCCCAGCAGCTGCTCCAGCAGGATCCTGCAGCCAACCGGAACTAGATTCAGTCTGTCACGAGGTCTCAGCTTGCAGGGACGGCAGAGAAGAAGCAGAGATGAAGAAGAAGCGAAGCGAAGCAGCAGAAGACCCAGCGGAAGAGAGAGACTCCTTCTGGTCTCCACCTTTTATATCCAGGATGTCGTGAATGGGATGGAATACTCCAATTGGTCAATTCGTGGTCACCTGACTCAGACCACTTCCTCTCATTGCTTTCCCCAATGACCCAGGACATTCCATCCCTTATAACATACCATTCACAGCATATTTAAACCTCATCAATACAATCTAATTAATACAATCTATCAATACGATCTAATTAATTACAACAACTATATACATATATACGCAGGTGTAGCTCAGCATTCTCTTAGTCCATGGATCATCCTTTGGAAAAGCTCATTTAAGTTCACTTATCACACATGTAGTACATCTCATGACCACTGTTTGTGAGTTAAAGACATCAACTTGGAAGAATTTGTTAGGCGCCACTCGAAGAAACTAGCTCTGGTTCCATCACCACTGTCTTGATCTGAAAGACACTTATTAGACATTGTTAGTATGGAAATTAACATCATGCAGTTCAGTCTTGACTATTTTCACCTAAAATCAAATCCCCTTTAGGTACACATCGAACTTCCCCATCTTTAGGCATCACCCACCAGGTGCTACCAGGACCTTGGGCAAAAACAATCCCATGAATGGGCTTGCCTTTGCCTGAGGTAGGAGTGACCCAAACTGCCTTTCCTAACATACTTTTCATGTGTACTACAGGGACTACATGTGTACTACAGGGACGTAGAATTTGAGTGGGCAGGCCCGGCTTGATTAGTTGATCCTCTAGTGTTCAGCAACCAAGTGGCTTTTACTAAATGTGAATCCCAGTTTTTAAAGGTTCCACCACCCAGTGCTTTCAGTGTAGTTTTTAACAAAACACTTTGCCTTTCAATTTTCCCTGAAGCTGGTGCATGACATGGAATGTACCCACTCAATACCATGTTCTTTGGCCCAATTGTCTATAAGACTGTTTTTGAAATGAGTACCATTGTCTGATTCAATTCTTTCTGGCGTACCATGTCACCAAGGGACTCGTTTTTCAAGGCCCAAGATCGTATTTCGGGCTGTAGCATGGGGTACAGCATACGTTTGCAACCATTCAGTGGTTGTTTCTACCACTGTAAGTACATACCGCTTACCCTGACAAGTTTGTGGAAGTGTAATATAATCAATCTGCCAAGCCTCTCCATACTTATACTTTAACCGTTGCCCCCCATACCATACAGGCTTTAACCTTTTAGCTTGTTTGATTTCGGCACAAGTTTCACATTCATGAATAACCTGTGAAATAGTGTCCATAGTTAAGTCCACCCACGATCACGAGCCCATTTATAGGTTGCATCCCTGCCTTGATGCCCTGAAGCATCATGGGCCTACTTTGCTAAGAAGAGTTCACCTTTATGTTGCCAGTCCAAATCTACTTCAGCTACTTGAATATTAGCAGCTTGATCCGCTTGTTGGTTGTTTCGATGTTCCTCGGTGGCTCGACTTTCAGGCACATGAGCATCTACAAGATGAACTTTCACAGGCAGGCTGTCTAGCCAAGCAGTAATGTCTTGCCACAGTGTGGCGGCCCAAATGGGTTTACCTCTGCATTGCCAGTTGTTTTTCTTCCATTGCTGTAGCCACCCCCACAAGGCGTTTGCCACCATCCATGAATCAGTATAAAGATAAAGCATTGGACACTTTTCTCGTTCAGCAATGTCCAAGGCCAGCTGGATGGCTTTCACTTCTGCAAATTAACTAGATTCACCCTGTCCTTCAGTGGCTTCTGTGACTCGTCGTATGGGACTCCACACAGCAGCTTTCCACCTTCGAAGTTTACCTACAAGACGGCAGGATCCATCTGTGAACAGGGCATACCGCTTTTCAGTCTCTGAAAGGGTATTACACGGTGGTGCTTTTTCAGCACGTGTTACTTCCTCCTCCTCTGGGGACGTCCCAAAGTCTTTATTTTCTGGCCAGTCCGTAATCACTTCTAAGATCCCTGAATGATTGGGACTCCCAGTTCAAGCTCGTTGTGTGATCAATGCAATCCATTTACTCCACGTAGCATCAGTTGCGTGATGCGTGGAGGGAAACTTCCCTTTAAACATCCAGCTCGGCACCAGCAGTCGAGGTGCCAGGAGGAACTGTACTTTAGTACCCATCACCTCTGAAGCAGCTCGGACTCCCTCATAAGCTGCAAGTATTTCCTTTTCAGTTGGAGTATAATTGGCCTCCGATCCTTTGTATCCTCGACTCCAAAAACCTAAGGGTCGACCTCAGGTTTCTCCTGGTGCCTTCTGCCAGAGGCTCCAGGTAGGACCATTATCTCCGGCCGCAGTGTAAAGCACATTTTTAACATCTAGTTCAGTCCGAACTGGTCCAAGGGCCACCGTATGATTTATCTCACACTTAATTTGTTCAAAGGCTTGTCGTTGTTCTGGTCCCCACTCAACCTGGTTCTTTTTATGAATCACTTGATAGAGAGGGCTCACAATCTGACTGTAGTCAGGAATATGCATTCTCCAAAAACCTATAACACCCGAGAAAGTCTGTGTCTTATTAGCAGGTGGAGACATAGCTGCAATTTTGTTGATCACCTCCATTGGGATCTGACGCCGACCATCTTGCCATTTTACACCTAAAAACTGGATCTCTTGTGCAAGTCCCTTGACCTTACTATGTTTTACGGCAAAACCAGCGTTCAAAAGAATATGAATTATTCTCTCACCTTTCTCAAAGACTTCTTTCTCTGTGTCACCCCATACGATGATGTCATCCATATATTGCAAGTGTTCTGGAGATTTACCTTGTTCCAACGTGCTTTGAATCAGTCCATGGCAGATGGTAGGACTGTGTTTCCACCCCTGGGGCAAGCTACTCCACGTGTACTGGATGCCCCTCCAGGTGAAAGCAAACTGCAGCCTGCATTCTGCTGCTAAAGGGATAGAGAAAAACGCATTGGTGATGTCAGTGGTGGCGTACCACTTAGCTGCTTTTGACTCCCGTTCAAATTGCAGTTCTAGCATATCAGGCACAGCAACACTCAACGGTGGTGTAACTTCATTGAGGCCACGATAGTCTACTGTTAGTCTCCACTCATCACTAGACTTACGCACTGGCCAACTAGGCTATTAAAAGGTGAGCAAGTCTTACTCATCACACCCTGGCTTTCTAGTTGATGAATGAATTTCTGAATAGGAATGAAAGAGTCCCAATTGCTGCGATATTGTTGGCGATGCACTGTCATGGTAGCAACTGCACCTGCTGGTCATCAACCATCAGCAGTCCTACAACAGAAGAGTCGTCTGAAAGACCAGGCAAATCAGACAGCTGTTCAATTTTCTCAGTGTCCACAGATGCTATACCAAATGCTCACCTATACCCTTTTGGGTATAGTCTATGCCAAGGATGCACGCGGCATCTGGGCCAGTCACAATGGGATGCTTTTGCCAGTTTTTTCCAGTTAGGCCCATTTCAGCCTCTACAACAGTCAGTTCCTGGGATTCCCCCAGTCACTCCAACAATACTGATGGATTGTGTTCCTTTATAGTTTGAAGGAATTATAGTGCACTGAGCACCAGTGTCCACCAAAGCTTTGTACTCCTGGGGGTGTGTTGTACCAGGCCATCGTATCTGTACAGTCCAATAAGCTCTGTTATCCCTTTCCTCCGCCTGGCTGGAGGCAGGGCACTTCTAATCTCTGCCTTGCACAGTCTCTGAGTGTGAATTAGAGGTTCCTTCAAGAGCATCAGAATCTCTTCTGTCCCCTCAGCAAACTGGAGCAGCCCTCTTCCTAGGAGTTTTCCTTTTTAACTCACGTACTCGTTCTTGAGGTCCTGAGGTAGGTCTTTTATGCCACTTTTTCATATTTTCTCCCTGCTCACGTAGGAAAGACCACAGTTAATGTCTGGTCATGGTCTGCCTCTGTTCTCTCTCCAGAGATTGGAAACGCCTTCTCGTAATAGCTGCAACATTGGTTCGTACAAGTCGTGAATCGTGTGTGTCTTCTCTGAGTGCTTTGATTTCTTGCAACAGTTTTTCAAACCTGTCATCAGATTTTTCACACAGTTTCACCACAGCAGAGACACAAGCCCGTAGAGAACCAGCAAGGCTGTCCTCAAATTCCCGGAGCTGCTCAATCATGTCAGAAACACTTTGTCTACCACCAGTTGACAAGTCCATTCCTGCCAATGACTTAGCATATGTAGGTGGTGCACTTTGTACTAATCTGCACCACACAGACCGTGTACACTGGATTCTATCTGCATCTATCCCCTCTTGGCTGTTTAGCCCAAAATAGATGATCTCTCACACAGCTAATTCTCTCAGGAACTGGATACCTCTCTCCATAGTATTGCATTTCCCTGATGCGCATTGACAATCGTCCTTGTGACAAAATCTTGTTTTCATAGCTGTCAGGAGTCAGGTCCAGAGGGTAGTGGAGTTGTGCTCACTTGCAATTGCCCTATCAAGGGTGGAATCCTTTGATAGAGATCCCAGCTGTTTTGCTTCTCTGCCCTCCAGTTCTATCATTTCAGCCCCATTATCCCAGCATCGGAGCATCCAGGTTACAATATTTTCACCATCACGACGACTATAGTTTTTTCGCAGATCTCTGAGCTCACCTGGAGAAAAGGTCTGAGTAGTGGTCACTTCCTCCCTTGGTGATGCCCCTTGGGATGAGTTTGGCCTGTTGCCATCATCTGCAGCACGAGTAGCCTTTCTAGTGACTTTCTTAAAACCGGCAACTGAGGCTGATATGGGCTCACCATCATCACAGGGGTTGTTATTGTTACAACAGCAACCATGCCCCGTGTTTGAGGAATGAGGGGCCCTGTTAGGCTTTGGACAAGCGACATCATCCGCAGTCGAGGAAGAAGCTTGAGCCTGTGTAGCCATGGTGTCTGTGACTGGGGGGGTGGTGGCTGCAGCTGCAGCTTCAGCTGCCCTTTCAGGTTCAACAGACACCATGCAACTCTCATTGCTCAAGAGACATAAACCTCCGATTTAATCTAATTTTTCGTAACACTAGTATTAATACTAGCACATTCGTCACAGCACAGAGCACTGTAATAGTTCTATCAAAACTCCACGCATATTCAAAGCACTCAAAAACACTGGTAATCTGCTCTAACGAGAAGGCGAAAGTATGGTTAGTCAACCTTTCTAAAGATTCTCTAGCCCATTTAGCAAACACATAGCTGGATTTTATCTCTCTTGGAGGTCTCTCAAAGTAAAGCAGAAATGAATAGAAGCTCATTATTGGTTGCAATATCATAAAGTAAGCCAATGCCAAACCACACAGTACAATCATAAGCATTGTCCAATTCTTTGTTGTGATATAATGTAAGAGTCTATTCCCAAGAAACACCCAACACAAATAGGATGTAGCAGTCCACAATGTAGAAAATAGCTAATACAAATTATACCACAGCATTTTCAAACCAATGTAATTCACTTCTGCCTTAATACCACTAAATAATATCCTAAGCACCCAGACCCATGAGTCTTATAACTCTATGAGTTGGCACTGTGCCAAGAAAATTGAAAGGACCGTCTGACCAGTTTTAAGAGCCAAAAGATGTCCCAATTTCGCGCCTTGCCACGTTTAGCTCAACACGTGGCCGTGCCAAGCCGTGCACAAAAATAAACAGCAGGCAGCACCACCTCGTGGCCGCACCGTGCAATGCTGAGCGCAACACGTGGCCGCGCTAAAACGAAGGAGGAAAATTAATGCCAAAATGTTAACAATTTCTTGAGCCCCAGTTTTGCCCACATTCTCCACCAATTATCTGTCATGGTTTGATCATAGGGAGACAATCAAAAAAAAGCGGCAGATGTATTTTTCTTAAACCTCTTCTCCCTTCCCCCTTCCCCCCGCCTCCTCCCCCTTTTTCACTAAGGACAGGCGATTTTGAGAGGAAAGGAAAAGAAGGACAGAGGGAAGAGAGCTGGAAAATTTGAAAACATTTTACTAATGCTACTAAATAAACATAGAGAAAAATAACGCAGAATAAATATTATAGAACCAGTCTTGCAATTCCCAGCAGCTACTCTGGCAGGACCCTGCAGCCAACCGGAACTAGATTGAGTCTGTCACTAGGCCTCAGCTTGCAGGGATGGCAGAGAAGAAGCAGAGATGAAGAAGAAGTGAAGCGAAGCAGCAGAAGACCCAGCGGAAGAGAGAGACTCCTTCTGGTCTCCACCTTTTATATCCAGGTTGTCGTGAATGGGATGGAATACTCCAATTGGTCAATTCGTGGTCACCTGACTCAGACCACTTCCTCTCGTTGCTTCCCCCAATGACACAGGTCATCAGCCTAAAGAACTGGAATTATTTTCCCAGGAGTTTTCAAAGCCTTCATTTCTGACTATGTCTGAGGACTAGTTAAAGCTTTTTGTAAAATTGTACACTTACTTCCATGATCTTCTGTCTGATGTTCTAGTTAAGACAAAGATACCTACCTGCCTGTTCAGTAGATCTGGCATGGACCAATACTATTTCGAGAGCCTCTGATTAAAAAAAAAAAAAAAAAAAAAAAAAAAAGCACACACCCAATTAGTCACTTGCCCAAACAGATTTTCTCTTGGGATATCTAACAGAATCTAACAGAAATGGCTGTCATTGTTGAGTTGGCCAATTGCACCACATCCAGTAACAAATTAAATAGAACAGTTGTGATATGTTGAAACGTGAACACGTCATTCAGAGAAAGTAACATTTAGAGTCCCAGTCCAACAAAACAGTTCAGCATTTACTTGGGAGCAGCCTTTATTTATTTACGAAGACAGACATTTCTTTTGTGTTTAAAGCACATGTTTTTTTCTGAAAAGTTTTTCTTGTCTGGAGTAATAAGCACTAGTTCCTTGGGAGAAGAAGTTCTGCGGTCCTTTTCACCTGGTTAAACCCTTGTACTCTTAAATTTAAAAATGAAGTTTTTAGGAGTAGAACATGTAAAAGTTGTGCAAGAAGTTGCAGTGACAAATTATGAGTTTACTTAGGTATTGTGAAAGACATAAGCACAAAAACATTTCCTAGGTCAGCTTCCATTTACTCAATTCAAAATGCAGCATAGCTGTTACCAATTCAAGATTGTTTCTGTCCAGTGTAAAATAGAAACTCTGGGTTTGTCCCCTCTTGTGTATTGGCACATGCCAAATTATTTGCTCCACAGTTGCACAAATACAGGATTACACATTGCCTTTATTCAGAGGGACAAACAAAAGATAAAGCTCTTTTTACATTTTCCAATTTCGTGCATCAAAACCGTTTCAATGGAGCTCAAGCTGCATTAGGTAATCCAAGCAGGAATCTAAAGAGCTGAACATTGAAAAGATAACTGTCTCTAGATATTTTTTTTTAATTCTCAAGTCAAAATTCCTTAAGCAGAGTATGATGGCAGAAGCTTCAAGTAGTTTGTGTCAATTTCAGATAGAACTGTGTAATGGAATACTCCATTCAACTTGTACTGTTTGTAAGTTTATTCTTTTCTGGTACTTACACAAGTCATCTGTCTATGTGTTTCTAGATTTTTCTTGCATGTTCCATGCAAATATTAGCACATATTTATGTAATGGAAAGATAAAGAATAAACTAGCCAGTGGAGGGTTTTCCTTCAAACACCAGTCTAGGAAGTAAAGTAGATCATGAGAAGAAAACTATTATACCCATAGTAAGAGCCGATTGTTACCCAAGCAAAAATGCTGGCACATGCCATCAGCAACAATTCTGTTCCCCCAACCACAGCAGTTCTGAAAGCCATTCAAACCCTGGGCTAAAGGAATGTTGTCTTCTGCTCCATTCTGAAACCATGAACCTAAGAACAGCCAGATGTGCCAAACCTGAGATACAGGTTCTTTGAAAGACAAGCAAGGCCAAGCGTGCCTGCCCAGGATCTTTGACAGGTACTCCTTAATCGTCTATACCAATTGTATTTGGTCATTAATATCACAGTCTCACACAGGATAAAACACGTAACCACGATGTTCTGCCACTTCAATGTCCAAAGCAAAGCTTTTTATTTGATTGGAAAAAAGTATTTGACTGTGACAGAAAGGCTCGGAAAGCCAGCACTGGATCAGATCTGTTCTTCTTCACTTCAGCTGTAAGATACATTTTGAATGTCTCCAAGAAACCAAGTGGCAGGGTGGCAGGTGATTTCTTGCAGGCAGATGCTCTGGTACAGCAGTCCATCTGTGACACTTTCTGCTCCTCCAGAGTGGCAAGGCTGGGCTGAGGAGATTGTCATTACTCCGAGACTCAAACAGGAAACTCTCATGATGGAAGGAAACGTCTTTTACAGTAGAACCACATTATGAAAATCCAACAGCAAGGGCATTACCAGTCCAGGTATTGACACTGGTCTTCACGGGAGACAGTTACAAAGTCATTTAGAGTTGTGCCATGAGGACCAAGCCCGTCTTCTTTTCTAAGTTTTCTTTGGTTCGCCTTTGCAGAAGACTCTTCAAAGTTTACTGTGCAAATGCACTGGACACTGAAATGTCAGCCTGAACAGCTCCCCTGTCCTGAGAAGCTGTCTTTGCACTGAAAATAAAAAAAACAAACTAGACATCAATGGGGTCAAATAGGGGCAACGTGACACTTTACTGGTAAAAAAGCAGTGAAAGAGGTGAAGAACGTAAGGGCCTTCTGCTGTCATGGAACAAAACCTGACCAGTGTTTTTCTCTGTTTTTTGTTCCAGGAATCAGCCAAGTCACCCTGTAACTATTCAGACACTGCTGAGTCCCAGCGAAAACACACTGCTTGAAGAGACAGATATGGACTGTATATGGCCATACACCACTCTGCACTGCAGGCTATGAAATGCACACAGATAAAAATCATTCTGTTTAACTTTCCTCCCCTCTAGATACACCTGTGTATCTGCACATTCTGACTGTAGGTTCTGTTCCTTGTTAGGAAAAACAGTGGCTGCATAGGTGACAGGCTTCTGGCTGCAGAAAAGCAGACTACACACAATCAGATGCCACCTGCAGCTGAGGGGGAAGATTAAGTATATTTGCATGTGACCTAGGACATCTCAGCACCCTGAAGAGCCGTGGCTGGCCAGACACTTATAATACATCACTAGCTCCTCCATTCATCACTTCCAGATTTATTCTTACTAGTCAGTAGCAGTGCAGGAGGGTTGGGCTAGTTAGGTCTGGTAGGAGAGAAAAACAGGAAACAGGTGCTCATTCAAGCTAAAGACTAAATGGATGGCATAGTCTCAGAATGAATTATGGGCTTCTGCATAATTGTCCTCTGCACAAGATTCCTCTGCAGCACTGGAGTCCTCCTGTTCGGTAACTGCCCTTGTGCCACTGCAGTAGTCTGGTTAACTAGCTAACCCCTGAGGCCTGGGAAAGGTGGCTGGGCTAAAGAGTACAAGGCAGAAGTGCTACTTACAGGAAGCTCTGTGTGACAGCAACTGTGTTGGAAAAGTCCCACTGTCCCATGTAAGGAGCTCAGAGGTACTCATACACAGATACTGGAGGGTCTTGGAAGCACTAGCTGGAGCATAGGTATCTGCCCCAGTCTCTTGCTGAGACTTTCACAGTGTGTCTAAGTGTAAAGGTGAAAGGCAGTGTGGATTGTCACAAAACTGCATTTCACAACCACTCCAAGCTGAGCGTTAATGCAATTTCAGACTACACAAGCAAGCTGCCCCATGGGAAATTTACAAATTTACAAATACAAATGTACAAATGTACAAATGTACAAATGTACAAATGTGCAAATTTACAAATTTACAAATTTACAAAATACTCTTCTCCATAGAAAGGTAGTAAAAGGCTCTTATAGGACCAGAGCCAAAATATCCCTCTGACTGTCCTCCTATTAGGCAGCCATTGAAATATAAATAATATTTTTAAAAGTGGGAAAGAGAGCAGCTAGTCTATTAGGAGAGGAATACAAAAATGCTGTTTGGCCCAGTGTGGCAAATCTAGTAAAAGCTCTTTGGAAGAAGACACAAAATAAGGAAAAAATAGCCCACAGGCATTTTCTTTAAATACTGCTGTATTTTGTTTTGAAATTACAGTGTACAGAAAACACAGATACACTGAGATCACATGTCTTGTTGTGGACATATGTCTCATTGTGTGTGCAAGAAAAAAAGGGGAGCAGAAAGTTTGAAAAGAGTTGTGTTAGTTTATCATGAGGGATTTATTTTTGCAGTATTATTCATAAAGTCTTCTGGGATATTTATTTCTGGGTATCACAGAAAGCACACGATGACTGGGATTATGAAACAATCTGCACTGTTTCTTTGCACTGTATGAGCTTGACTTGTTTTTATTTTGTACTTATTCACATTTTATCAGGTGAACTTGGACTATTCAGCAGTCCAAAACACGCCGGTGAAATAAAGATTTCTAATAGTCCTCTAATTGTATGTGTGTTTAAATTTATACACTTTATGCATTGATTTACTGACTTTTCCCGCACTTGCCAGCATTTTGGCTCATGTTAATTACATCCAGGTTCTGCTACTGATTCTTAGCAAAAACGAGGATCGAAACAAGAAATATTCCTCATGTAAGGTCCTATAAGGTGAGTGATGGTGGCAAGTTCTGGCAAAAAATTTGGTGTACTGGAAATCTGGTGTACTGCTACTGACTTGACTAGATTTAATCCTGATGAATAAGGATGTAAAAGCAGAATTAGTCGACATACTAATGATGATAATAAATCCAAATCAGTTAATAGAATTTATCTAATGGAAAGTGCTAACTGTCAATGCAGTTGCCTTTCAGTTTGTGTTATGAGTTTTTGTCATATCGTCTATTACACTTTATGTAATCATCTGCCCCAATCAATTTTTTCTTGCGAGAGTGTTAATAGATAATTAATCTCTATCTTAGTTGCTACTACAACAGACCCAGTTCAGCCTTTATTTGTCACTGAAGCTGTGTCTAAAGCACCTTATTTCTGGTACCATCCTTGAATTTCAAATTTCATTATATTTATTCCATGCAATACCAAGCCACATAATTCTGTGCTCAAGTGGACAGATTATCAACTGTGATTATGTGAATTTTTTGATACTAGGCTTCAAAGAAGCAATTAAATACACTTTTGCATTATATGACTCTCCCTGGTGAGATCTTCAATTGTTGAGGGTAACTGGATGTACAGGAGACAAGCTTCAGTCAGGTTTGGGTCTGATCGTCTTTGAACATAAAAAGATTATAGTTCTTAGATTCTGTTTCACTAGAGTGACTTTTAAGCTGCTAATGGCCAAAATGCCAATATCTGCTAGTACAAATTCCCTAGTTTCTGAAGAACATAATTTCCTTGTTGAAATTATAGTGTATTCTTAAGCTTATTTTAATAATGAACACATAGCAATACAATCACACATATAGCTTACTTCTATTAGTTCTGACATTTGTTTAAAAAGCACAAAACCTTTTGCTTCATTTTTACCAATTTTAAGATTTTCCAAGGGAGTGAGGAGATTCTTGATCCTAACTGAGATACAAATACAAAATATAGTTTGCTTAGTGTCAGTTCAACTGTAATTTTCACACAGCAACAAAAAATTAAAAATGTTTTACATAAAGAGAAAAATTTACAGCTTTGCTTTAGAAGAGGTATTTACCATATTTTACATAAAAGAAACCCCAAACCTTACTAAAAGAAGTATTAGTTACAGTAGGATCAATAGCATAAATGCCCTAATTTCAAGGGACTCAACAAGTTATCCCAAAAATAAGCAATGAAAAATTAAATAATCTTTTCAAAGTTACAACAATAGTACCAAAAATCAGCTCGAATGCACATTTTTCTTACAGTTTTGTCTGTTAACTTTTAGGGAAACATGTTCTGCTGAACATTTCATTACTGACTTCTAACAATATTACAATGTTATGAGGTTTACAGCATTAGGCAGACTTTGCAGAAAGCAGCTTGGTATTATCTTGTTATGTGGGCATACCTTGCCTACTTGGTACTCTCATTGGATAAATAAAATAAATAGGGCCTGTCAATGTACTTTTAAAATTCGAAGACTTTTTCCTGAAAGATTAACCTGAATGTGCATTATTTCGTACTTCAGTCAGCCACCTTTCAGATATATAAATTATAAACATGATGCAGACTTCAGTCAGCAGAACACTCAGTAAAATTCTCAGTATTTCTGAGATATAAATATTTTTATGATTAAAGTAAGCATTTAAATATTAGTAATATAGACTCAACAATTCCAGCCATATGATGCAAGTTCTTGAGTTACATCCAAATTTCCTATTTGTTGATTTTTGTATATCCCAGTAATTTGGCTGAATAAGCCTACATATGCATTTGAATCAGACCACATTCATCTCTCCCTCTTGACTACAGTAATTTGAATTTTCACATATTTTTAGCATATAATTCAGCAATTCATGTTACCTTTTCGTATTAACTGTGCAGTAAACAATGCCAGTCACTGTGAGAGGTTAAATTGAATCTGCTTTGTGACAGAATAAATGTCACTAAACCACATTATTTCAAAAGTTAAAATCTGGCATGACAGAGCATCACAGAGGTGCCAAGAAGAATGTGATACACTTCTCAACAATGCACAGGTCTGTCAAAAGTACTGCTGGTGCTATAAACTCCTTAGCTGAGCCTTACTTCAGCAAGAGCTGGAGGCGGACCTTTGGCTATCAGCTTGGCTGATGCCATCCATGTCTGCATAAGCTATAAATCCCTGAGAAGCACCCTCAGGTGGCACCTGGAAGGTGGGATTTGGTGCACAAATCCCCCACCTCTCTCTAAGCAAGACAGATGCTGCAAGTGTCTGATAGGTGCCACAAGGAAACACATATGACACCAGAGCACTGGGAATGGTCCTTCTGGGCAGCTCAAAAATTTGTTTAGCTGACTGTGCTCAAGTTCAATACGGTCAGCTGGTGGTACAAATTTGTTTCTAACAAAATGAGCTGCAGGCTTCTTGTAACATCTCTAGGGAGACATGTATGCATAGTGAGTGATTTCATATCTGGAGCTGCTGTCTCTGCTCCTGGCATGCTGCAGTTTCAAAACACAGGTGTGTGAAACTGATGGACTGGCATCTCTGCAACAGACCACCAGGTCCTGTGACCTGCCAACAGCTGATTATTTCCCCTGGCTTTCTGAATTGGCTGGGATAGCAGAGCTGTATGCAAATAATTGCAGATCCCTCTTGGACACATACAATTAGTAATTCCTGATGTGATATTGTAAAGGACTTTTGACAAATAAACTGTATTTTTCCTGGAATACTCACAAATTCCACATGTTGAGCTCCAGCTGCTCTGAGTGGTGTCAGTAGGACTAGTAAATTTGCAACTGTACAAGACAGTTCAGCTCCAATTCTAATACACATCAGTTGAGAAAACACATTTATCTTCTATGTTTAGGAGGTGATCTGCCCAAAACACATCTCCAGTTTATCTAAACAACGTTGAAGTACTGTACTGCTCTTATCGCGATTCAGCGATGTTAGCAACTGCAATAAAACAAACTGTTGTTAAAATGTTTCCTGCTGGCACTTGTACTGATAGCGTTTAATAGCTCGATCAGTCCTAAAGCTTACAAAACTATTGCCAATGTTTTTACAATAAAAAAAATCCACTCTGGGATATCCTAATACTATATATTACTAGGCAAGTGAAGTAAAAGTAAGTCTGTTTTGTTAGGTCAGAATTCAGAATGCTATAACTTCGTTTTCTGTGTTATGAGAAAGATATAAAAGATACATATGAAGTATGTTACTTTGCACAGGTTTTTAAATTTATTTTAATTTTTTCTGTAACATGCACATGGATGCAATAAGAAAGCTTCTGTTGCTTTAAAGAGTTATACATTAAACTTCAGATAAATTATTTATTTATATAAATAGGCACATTTTCATTTGCACTCATAATGACACAAAATCACCTCTAAACAAATGCCAAAGGACCACACATTAGCTATTGGTCTGAGGAGAAATTAGACTCTATCTTGTTAGAAAATGTACTTATTTTTTATTTAGCCTGGAATGTAGCTATTTAGCTTTTAAAAGCAACTCCTGCTGATGATTTCACACCTCTTAACTTTTTCTAGTAAAAATTACTTTGGAATGTGCAAGTTTGTAATTAATTGGAAGCTATAGCAACCTGACACAAAATTCAGTAGCTTCAAATCTCAATCAGGAAGTAATAATATCCAGTATATTTTGCTACATGCATTGATCTAGTTTATATTTTAAATTGTTATGGCAAAGTCTTACAATATTACACTTGTTCTCTATAGATTTTACAGTTACAGAGTTTGTACCTTTATTTTCCTAGCCCTCTAACTTTGTAATTTTTATTTTATTCCTCTTGCATGTTCAAGAAACCAGGGCCCTGCCATCACTCATGGCCTGGTTCCATACGGATAAACAAAGTTGCCAAAAACATTTTCAAAATGACTGGTTTCAACTTACTTTAACTTAATCTTTTTAAGTAATGCAAAGTCCTCTTTACTGAATTTTATTTTCTGTGGAAAGTTTAAATTTAGAAAAAGCTCAGGTACTGATACTGAGTTCAACCTCTTTGGGTGCTTCAGAAGCAAAGCAAGATTGCTGTTTCTTAAATGTCTCCATGCAAACCATGTAGCATTTTGTTCAGAATGTGTACTCATTATGGGGAACACTGTTTTATATATTTGGAGGAAACAGTATTTGCTATGCAAGGACCACATATGTTTTAGGCTTTCTTGGACAAATAATTATTTGCTATTTAATAACTACATCCAGCTGCAGAGAGACAAATGGAGGAATGGGATCCATTGTCAATTTGCTGACTGACAGGCTCTGACTACATTTATGTCAGCAGTCATTTGAAAGCCTATTTCTGCTACCGTGTTTGGTTTTGTCTAAAATTAGAATAGGGTTTTCCTACATGGAGATCCTCCAGAAAAGAGTGAAGTAAATGCTTTATTTCACCAGAGGTTAATCCCACTGTAAGGCATTTATTGAATTCTTCTGTAGATGCTTTAATTTGGAAGTCACATGGCTTCATTTCAGTAGAGCTGAAATCTCTTAGGGATTACGCTATAGTAATGGTTGCTTTCCTTCTGAATGAGAGAATCCATACGGAGCCTTAATAGTCTGTAACTTACGCATATTGCCTTCACTCCTTTGGCTAATTTGTTCTACCTCCTCAAACAAAGTAGTTGTCAATGTATTACAAATTATACTTCAATATCAACATTATTAGTGTGATAACTGACTGCTTCTCATTTGGAGTAAGCATGTTAATTGCAAGTATCAGGGAAAGAAAAAATAAACAAGCCTGCTAAAGCAGTAATTGCATATGTGTCATGAAAGTGGGATATTTGTCTTCTCATAAGTACCATGGAGTTTGAATTATCTGCTGGCTTGTAATAGTCTATGAAAGCTATAGATAAGAAATATGGGAAATAACCACCACCTGTTTCTTGTTATAGTTTTAAACAATATCTTCTATCTGTATGTGGAAACGAGGTAAAATTGTATGCAGGGATCATTCTGAACCACTGAAAAATAAAAGTTTACGAAATGGGGGAAAAATAAAACAATGCATAATTTTTTCTAGAACAGACAGACATGGATCATATTTTATTGGTAAGAAAGATAACAGGAATAATCAGGTGAAATATTGCATCATATGCTAAACCCAAATGTTTTCCTTTTGTTATTTCTCATGCCTGCTTTGGCATTTAGAACCTATGTAGTGTCCAGCTTTATTCCTTTTACAGGAGTTCAAACACATCTACAACCTATAATATAGCAAGGAAATCAAACATGATGGAAAGTGATCCCCATCATCACTGCCAACTTCTGTTTTCACAAGAGAAATTCGGGGAACTGTCACTTTAATCACAACTACTCCCTTAGCAAAATCTTGAGAAAATTTCTGCATTTGTTCAAGGAAGGTAACCTTTCAGAATGTGTCTTGCTTGTGAACTTTAAGACTTAGTTTTGGCAGCTGAGGAAGGGTCTGAAATCGTGATCCTGATCTCACATTCTCACTTTACCATTCCATTGGAACCAAAAAGTAGCCCTGCCTTGCCAGTGCAATCTGACCCACATGAGATACCACGTTGTCTGCATGGACCAGGTTGGATTGTGTCAGACACTTGGTCAAAAACAGACCAACTGGACATGTAAGCACCATCCCTAAGGCCCAGTTGATACCATTTGTGCTAATCCATCTGAAACAACATCTGTTCATAGGAGGCACAAGTGCACCTAACACCTCAGAAAGGGATTTCAGCTAAGGAATGCTGTTAGTTTTGAAGTATTATTAGTTTTTTGCTACTCTGCACCAAAGTCTACACACTCACTCTCTGAGCAGTGCTGAGAATTTACAATTTGGGGTAATACAAGGAAAATCTGTGACCCTTAAAAACATACCAGACCACGTGTGGATGACTTTCTTTCTATGACCTGTTGCAAGGTGCTGATCTCAGCAAATGACTATGCCTTTCCTCTAGGTTTGTGTTATCCCAGTAGGTGAAAGCACCATACCAGAGACCATCAACTCAGATACTGAGTTCAACCTCTTCGGGTGCTTCAGAAGCAAAGCAAGATTGCTGTTTCTTAAATGTCTCCATGCAAACCATGTAGCATTTTGTTCAGAGCGTGTACTCATTATGGGGAACACTGTTTTATATATTTGGAGGAAACAGTATTTGTTATGCAAGAACCACATATGTTTTAGGCCTTCTTGGACAAATAATTATTTGCTATTTAATAACTACATCCAGCTGCAGAGAGAGAACAACTGAAAATGCTGTAAACTGACTCTACGATATGTAAATCTATTTACCTGCAGGCTCCAGAATGCTGTGTTTTTCTCTGCTACAAGCATAAAAGTCACTAAGCAACAGTTAACATACATATATTGTTTTCATCTTTTGCAAAGGTAGATATCTGCTGCTACAGCCACTGACTTCTAGCTATTAGTTTCTTTGTAAGATGATCACACAGTCTTAAAAAAATAATGAAAAAAACAGGAAAACAGTAGGCAAAGGAGGACATTGTTGTTACGTGTAATTATTTGTGCCTTTGAAGGTACTGCTGATGGGAATGAAACTCAAATAGATTAAGAATGAAGCACAACAGGAAGGAAAAATACAACAGTATATATTCCCTAAAGGGAACATATAGGAATAGAAATAACTTGAATTCTTCAAATGATGGGAATGTCTACAGGGTAAATCTAGACCAGGATCCCATTGTTCTAGGCAGTGTACAGACATATGGTAAATGAAAGCCTTTGTCCCAAAGAATTTGAAATTATATAGAAGAGAACGATATTGGTGGAAAAATACAGAACCTATTTTTCCTGCTAGAAATAACAAAAGTTGGGCCTAGCTTAATCCATGGTGTGTGCAGTTTGCTATAGGTTCTTTGTCAGAGTTAGGGGCTAAAACTAGATTCCCAGTCCTCTACTGCCTTGACTGGAAGACATTTCACACATTTTGCACTTCTAGCACTTTTCATGTAAATTCTTTAATTCCTCAGTTACTGCTTTTAAGCACTGATCTTTACTCAGATATTTATTTTATTGGCTCACTAACAAAAGGTTACATCAGGTGCTGTGCAGTGGTGTACCAACAGTCCCACAAAAAAGACCTCTAATTAAACATCTGAACATCCTCAGTCCAGCAACATATCTGCAATGCACACACACTTGTACAAGCTTACATGAAATTAGCTGTGTTTGCTGAAGATTTTAAAGGGAAGTTTAGAGAAGTTAGTGATAGATTTCAATAAGACTGCCTTTCAGCCTGCTTACCAGATTCCCATCTTCTCTTGGTGTAAGTGATCTGCATCTCCACATCAAATCCAACCTTGCAGCAACAAACACCCACCAACTTTGTCACAGAAAAGCCAGAGTGAAACGACTGCATTTTCCAAACCTAAACCACCTCAGAAGAGCTTTAATTGTCAAGATACTCCCCTTACTATTAAGGGACTGCAGGGAGAGGGCAGCTCAGGAACCACATACAGCTCTTGCCAAAAGTGATGAAGGCACCAGAATAGGAAGGCTGCTCCTCATTTCAGGTCAGCACAAGGCAGGATGGCAGCCCTAACTGCTCTTGCTGGTCAGTGGCTGGGGGCTAGGCTATACCTGGCAAATATGTCATTCACGTCCAGAAAATGATAGGCAGGTGTCTTTTTCTCCCAAGGAGGGCTCACTATTGCAGTTTATGAAGGCCTGAAGGCTCTCACTCTTTAAACATGAACCATTCTGGTGTAGGACACAATAGTGAGAGTCTGGCCTGAGCACCAGAAGAGACTGCAATGAGTATTACCGGGATTGCTCCCACAAAACAGAATTGATATTGGCTGCTGGAGGCAGTAGCAAAGAGGTAGTAGTAAGAAGAGTGCATGAAACTGCCCAAGGAGGAGTGATTCATCTTTAAGTGAACTTGGACATCCTTAAGATCAGATTAGAAACAGTAGAGTGACACTAGCACAATTTACTGGGGAAAAAGAAGTCCCATGCAAGTTTTTTATGAGCTTTTTATATAAATTTTTTAAAATTCCTTTTGTTTTATTGCTCTTATTCCAGTTTATTATTCGTTCAGCTCAGTTTACTTCTGGTTCACTTAGTTTTGACATATGACTAAACAAAATTGCCAAGGGCACATAGATGATGGATGATACAATGATGGCAGACTTATTTTTCATTCCAGTTCTAAATTCTTCTAAATAGGACATTTTTCTTTCCAAGTTCAATCTACCGCATCAAAGTGGTGACGTTTTTTACCTTTACTGTGGAGTGTTTTTTCTCCTCAACCTTTTGTATTGTTAAACTGAGCTTGGAGAGATGTTAGGGGAAAGGCAAGGTAATGGATTCAAACTGTACCTGGATCTTCAGGAACAGCTTTAGGATCAGATAATATTTTTTTTTTTTTTTTTTTACTGCTAGTCGAAATTTATTTTTTTCTGAGAGGGAAGGATAAAAAAATACTTTCACTAGGAAATTCCATATTTAAGAAATCTGACCTATTTTTCACCACATAATTATTAATCTTTGACACAGATGCTAACAGCCACTTAGGAATGGATACTATTATGGGGAAAAGTCTACTTGGCATGCATACAAGGTCTGCAATGTCTAGACAAGACCATGAATTGAAGTGGGCACAAAGCTAAAGAAATGAATGGCACGAATGTTTGATTTTTGGCTAGTGAATAGCATAGAGCACTTAGAACTTTTACTGTGTAGGGTAAATTATCAAAATAGTAATTTCTGGGTATTTTATCTGTGAGTGTGTTTGTGTTGTTTTTTCTTTTCCTTTGTTTTCCCCAAACTATATATCAAGCAATGGTAACATAATAGCAGAGGTAGATATAAATGCTATTTAGTGAGATTCAGACCTTCAACTTAAAAAAAACCCAGAATTTTTATAATGGTCCTAATTTCTCTATTTCTCGAGTAGTTCGTAAATCAGAGAGTATCATAATGCTGCAATTTCCAGACATATGCAGGCTGAAAAAAGTATTTGTTAAGCAGGAATAAGAAGATGTTTCAAGAGGGACTGGCACTTCTAGTGTCTTTTCACACAGTCCTCATTACTTCACACCAGCAGTTCCACTCTTCCAGGCTCCAAACTGAAAACTACAACCTTTTGGGAAGTCTTTTGTGTGTTGTTTCTAAAGCAGCCCAGGTAAACAGCTCCTGTAGTGCTGCACAGTGTTGTCTTGATTAACTCCTCACAGATATTTCAAGATAATTGCGTAAACAAAAAGGTAGAGATGAAAGATAACCAGACAATCTAGTCAGATCTCAGTAGATCAACTCTTAATAACAGAGGTTAAGGTTAAAACATGCAATGCAGTACTGTGATAAAGGTATCCAAGCTAGCTCAGAATGCATACTAAACATTACAATTTGTAACCAAGAAGTGCATATTTCTTACTGTGCAGTGAAAATATGCCTTGAATTCTACAGAAGAAATACTGCTCTTTGTAAATATTTCCTTGCATGACCTTGACAACATGCCTTCTTCTCACTTCTCTTGGACCTAATCGTTCTCTTACTGCAACCGTTTGAGGGAAATACGTTGCCCAGCTCTTCCAGGAGGTCCAGACCGGATCTTTCCCTGTAGTCTCCTAAAGCACATTTCATTCCAGAGCAGAAAGGAAAGGTATCCTTCAGAGTTCATTTCTAGTCCCTGTATCTCTTTGAGTGTTTTAATGGGTATGTCTGATGTAATACAAAGGCCAATAAACATATTTTCTGTAATTTTTTTTGTTTGCTCTAAAACCTCTCGGAGAAGTATAGAATATATTTTCTACTATTGGTAGAATAATTGTGCCAGCCATCTTTCAGTCAAGAAAAATTTGGTCCAGGTGCTTTTTAGGAAGCAAAATATAAGAAAAGCATAACTGAAATTTGAACAGGATATATTTTGAAAGCAACATTAGATGAGAGCTATAAAGCATCTGGATTGCTGCTGCATTTTGGTAATAGAGCACTTGTGTTTCACAGATGGGTTAGTGTTTGACTTCTTCATCTGTGACTAAAGACACTTTTCTAACATGTGTATTTGCAACTTGCTGGGAAGTTTTGATTAATGAACTGATTTCAGTGGGCTCCCATGCAGACTCTTTATGGCCACAAGTACAAATTCTCAAAACAGATATCCAAAACTAGGCCACGGTAACTTCCTGTCATCATCTTCAATCAGAACTCTTACATGTTATTTAGCACTGGTAGATAGTGGTACAGTGTTCGTAGTTTCAACTACATGTTTGGTATCTTGTCTCCATCAATTTTATGACTCAAAAATGTCCTGAACAACTTGATCTAGCTGGACCTGGTTTGAACTGAGGATTGAACTGTGTGAACTCCAGAAGTCCCTCCCAACTCACAATATTCCATTTTATGGTATTCTCATTATACTTCAATGAATCAGCCAACACTAACCTAGAATATCGTGCTTTGTCATACTTTTTTTCTGCTAAGAACAACTGACTCCCTCTCCTCTTCAATCCACAAGTTTATTTAATCTGAGAATCAGAGTCCCTCTTTAAGCAAGAGAGCCTCTTCCTTAAAGAAAGCTCAGCACTGAAAATTCAGACCAAAATATTGAGGTTACCAATGTACATCCATTCCTGAAAGTATTCAAGAACAGACAGTCTGCCACCCCTCTTGGAAATCTGCTTTAAACTTAATTATATTTCAAGTGGATTTTTTCCATATGTCCACTTGGAATCTTTCCCATTTTTATTTATTTCCACTGTCTTTCTTTCCCCCAGCAGGCACCCCTGTTAAGATCCCATCCGTGCTGCCTTGATCTCCTTCCCATAGGCACTGGGTTGCTGCTAGGTGCTCTGGAACTCTCTCTACTCCAGGCTGAACCAATCCTGGCCCCACAGTCTCTCTTCACAGGATGAGGGCCCCAGACCCACAGTGCATGTCCCTGAGCTCCTCTAGTTTGTAAACATCTCTCCCATGCTGGGAGAATGAAAATTGGTAACCAGGTAAGGCCTAGCAAGTGCTCAGCAATGGGGTGCTTACCTCAGTCTCCTCCTTGTGCTCCTGTTCATATAGCTCAAGACAACAACGGTCTTAATTTCTGTCCAGGGACACTAGTGGCTTATATTTTCTCACCACCAGAGCTCCAGAGCTGGTTCCTGGCTGGTGAGCCCTGAGTCTGTGTTGTTATTCCAGGAGGCTAATCCATGTCAAGTGTATGATTTTACATTTGTCCTTGATGAATTACATTGCCTCCCTGTTGGTCAGCTGCTCCTTTCCCTGTCAGGTCCCTCTGGATGGCAGCCCTGTCCTCCAGTGTATTGACTGTTTTTCCTAGGTTAAGATCATACATGAACTTAGTGAGTGTGTACTCTGTCAGCTCATTCATATTGATTAAGGTTTTTAAACAGCATATATTCCAGGACGGATACCTGAGCAAGCTCACCTATAACTACCCTCCAGGCAGAATATGAACCAGTAACTGCCACAATGATCCAGCTAATTTTGAGTCTTCCTTCTGTCCATACAACTACAACATAACATCCCAAACTAATAGATTATATCCACTGATTTCATTCACAATTCTACCCATTTTGTCACAGGTTCAAGCATGATACACCCATGGTAAATTCACACTGACTGTTTCTCATCACCTTCTTGTACTTCATGTGGCCAGAAATATGCTCTAAGAGGACTTGCTCCATGATTTTTTCAGGCATACAAGTGAGGCTGACTTGGTCTGCACTTCCCCACATCATTGTTTTGGACATTTCTGAACATGGCTGTGACATCTCTCTTTCCCCAGTTCTTGCAGATTGCCCTTGATCTCCACGACCTTTCATAGATGAGAGTTTGGCCTTGCATGGACATTGGCCAGTTCTCTGTGCAACCTCAGATACAGCCCATCACATCACATGAAACTGCATCGGTTGAGTTTTTTCAAATGATTCCTAACCAGGATCTTCTCCATTACCAGTAATTCTCCTACTTGAACCTTGCCTCTAGAAAAAAGGCCTGGGAGACCTTGCTGATTAAGGGAAAATGGTGGAAGGAGTTGTGTGCTATCTGTAGGCAGGAGAAAATCAAATTGTACTGAAGGGTCTGTCTCTAAGCAGTTAATAAGAGAGTAGCCAGTATTGATCTTTGGACCACTGAGGGATGCAAGCTAACATATCATAGTGAGACATCATCTCTGTTGTGCAAGTTACAATAATGTACACAATTTCTGCATGGGAAAAAATCCTGTTTTATCACCAATAATAAAAGTATGATTTTCAGGATATCTGTGGGTATTTGAAGCGTAGATCTTCCACAATGCAGTAATTGCAGTGTACTGGATATTATTTCCAATTTGAAAATTGCCCAAGAAGTAATTTCACCTTGAATTCATAATTAAGGTATACTATGCTCAATGGATATCCAGCCAGCACAAGGAATACAGAATTCAGAACAATTTGGAAATTGGAGACCTCCTTAAAAAAAAAAGGGCAGAAAAAACCCCTATATTGGTTCACAGCAGGAGTCACACAATCCCACTTTTGCCAGCACTAGAAGCCTAACAAAAAATAGCATATATACATATAAGAGCACACTTTGTGAAAGAAGGGATGTAATTGTGGTGGGGTCTTTTTATGTATTTTACAATGTAGGACCACATGTAAGGCAGGCTAAGCACTGCTGAGATTAAAAAAAAAAATCACATTGTTCTGTTGTACTGATTAGCAATGCTTATGAAAATCAGCACAGAGGCAGGGAAAATGAGGACATTAGCATAGGCATATACTGATTATATGAGGCTTAGACCTTTAAAGCTGCTTAAAGGACTTGGATACCACTTCCCAGTAACATATAGGTCTAACAGTAAAGAATGAGCAAATCCATGGGGAAAAGAGCTGCTTCAACAGCTTCTAAGACTGTGAAAACACAGTAACAGAGAATATGGTCTAATTCTGAAAACATCTAAATAGAAGCAACTTTTCTCTTGTTAATAATCTCATTAACTCAATGGGACTGCTGACGTGAATATAATTACCTCATACATACATAAGCATTTTCAGGTTTCCACACATCAGAGACAATACCTCTCAGCACAAAAAAATAAAGCTTTAATAATGAAATCTCATTACTCGCAAGTGTCTCTTTACAAATGTTTGATGGCAAGCTTACTGGCAGAACAAATATGGTGTCAATGAAATATTACCTAGTTTTCCTTAGAAGATGATAAAGTACACATGTTATAAATTAAGAGAAACACATGAAACATTTTTTTTTAATCTAGGTGCCTAGCACTTCAAACAGTAATGCAAGTACATTTTACAGTTGGGAAGCAATACAATTTGATGAAATCGTAGCTTTAAAATAGAAGGGTCTTAAAATAAGAATAGTCAGTAGGAAATAATGATCTAGAAACAATGTAGTTTTGGGAACTTCCAAACATAAACACATATCTAATTCTTTACACTATTTCTTACGAAACAATAATTATCATATTCTCTGGACATTCCAAAAGCCAAATATTTTTAGTCTTCTGAGAAAGCAAAATTTCTCCAGGTAAAATGTTAAAATATATTATTCAAATTGAGGCAGTAAAAAGAGATTTTGCATGACCCAAAAAGGAAAAAAAATAATATTTTCAGATGACTTGCTGTATCTGATTTTAAGAAGTACAAATGCAAGATCACTCAATTTAAAATTGTCATTCTTTTGTCATTTACATCACAATTCGATCACTGTAGTTTTTACGTACATTTCTACCTACTCATCAATGAGACTTAATCCACATACAAAGGGCACAAAGCATGTACTCCACAAGCAACATATTTACATTTCAAGAAAGGATTTAAATCCATGAACTTCAGAACTAACAGAGCATGTTGCCTTTTGAAGGACTCATTTATCTGATCAAAACCAACAGATTCATGGATTTGTCTCTTTCTGGTGGCACTGAAGATAGGCCCAATTTTTTCAAGGGCACACACAAATGCAGTGGCATATTCGAAGTATCCATGTGGGATTTTAGAAGCCAACAGATTATAAACTTTAAAAAAAGAACCAAAACATAGAAAAACCCAACATACACCAGCATTTCAATGGAGATACGTAGGCCTTTTCAAGATTAAAAAAAGGGAGGAAAGGGTATATGTACACTTGAATCTTGGCTTAAAGTTTATATTAATGCAGATGTCTTTTTTAAAAAAAGTTTGTGTGCTTCCTGTGCTGTGAGACTCTCAGAGGAGAAGTACATCTTTTTAGAATTAAACTAGTCCCCAAGAGAGTAACTATTCAGATACAATTCACATTCAGTTCACTTTGTAAGTGCAGCAGGAGGAGAGAAATGTGCAGAGCTCACAGAGAAAATATGCTGGGACTCAGCACACGTGTAATCATGCTTATACCAGTCCTTGCCGATCGGGTGGAGAGGTCAAGAGACACCACAAAAGGTGAAGTTACAGTAGTTTATATCAGTGCTGTCTAGCCTTCAAGTAACTAAATCTTCCATTTTCTCAATATATGGCATGCTAGGACTACCCAGAGCTTCGTGTTAGCAGAGGAAGAAGAATGCAAGAACATCATTCTCAGCTATACTTGACTATAACTTTAACTAAATCTCACGTTTCTTTGTCTATTGTCAATGTTTTGGTAACAAGAAGAGCAATTGCAGGGATTGCCATGAATATATAGCTTAAACAGTAGAGTGAAAGAGAAGTTAACTGTAGTACAAATGACATGGAGATAGAAGTTAGTTTACAGAAACTAGTTTGAAAAACTTACAGAGAACAATATATTTTTAAAAACCCTAATGAAACCAGGAATAGAACACTTACCTAGACATCTTCTTATTTGGACAAATTCTCATTCCAGAATGAAATTTCATTTGGTTGCATTTTATTGAATAAGAACATTTATTCTTCTCTCCTTTTTCACGTAAAATAAATATATGTCAATCACGAGGCACCACAAATCTCACAAGAAAAAAAACCTGAATTTAAAAAAAATTGGGCCAACTTTTAGGCTAATAAGATACAAATCTGAGAGAAGGAACTCTAGTAACATAAACTCTAGAATTCAGCACTTAATACAGGATTCGGTTTCAGAAAAAAAAAAAAGAAAATAAAACAGTTCTGTTGCTTCTCCATTCTATAGATAATCTTGCATAAATCTACTGCAAACAGTAAAGGTCTTCCCTTGTAAATGATTAATTTATTGTGAAAATAATCCATACTCATATGTATGTATCTAACTATATGTATATGTGTGTGTGAGTGTATATGGGTATGTGTACATACCTGTGTATATGATGTAATTAGCATTTTTTTTCCTCTAAAGACTTTAGTTCTCATTCAGGAAGTGAAAACAAGTTCAACACCCCGATTCTCCAATTGTGATGTTTATGTCATATTAAACATTCCATGAATTATGCATTTATTGTAGAATCTTAGAATCATAGAATCGTAGAAACATAGAATCATAGACTGGTTTGGGTTAGAGGGGATCTTAAAGATCAGCTAGTTCCAATACCCTGCCATGGGCAGAGAGATCTTCCACTAGACCAGGTGGCTCAAAGCCCTGTCCAGCTTGCTACTGAACACTTTCAGGGTTAGAACATCCACAACTTCTCTGGGCAGCCTGTTCCGGTGCCTCACCACCCTACTGGTGAAGAACTTCTTCCTCATGTCTAATCTATATATCCCCTCTTTCAGTTTAAAGCCATTACCCCTTGTCCTATGGCTACATGCCTTTGTGAAAAGTCCCTCTCCAGCTTTCTTGTAGGTGCCCTTTAGTTACTGTGAGGCTGTGTGGCAGTTGCACTTGTAGCTGCCCATTCCCCTCTCAGAACTGGGGCCTTCAATGGGGCAGCTAATGGCTCTTTGTGGAGACCCAGAGTCAGTGCACAGGGTCGTTAGCAGAGGAGGGGCCAAGAGTGCCCACAGCCCAGAGAAGCTGAGAAGCTTCTCGAAGGTCCACACTCGAGGGGGCGGGATGTAGAGAAGCCGAGAAGCTTCTGGAATGCCCACAGTCAGATCTGAACAGACTATAAATGGGGTTCCCACCGGCGACTCCCTTCGTGTGGTCTCCTCGGAGCTGCAGGTCTGCCATGCTGCCGGAGTCCCTCCCCTTAGACGGAGAAGCCGTCTAAGGTAACCTCCCGGGATTGGGAGCGCCTCACCTCCACATGTGGGTGAGTGATAAATTACTGAATATATACTTTGATAAGTCCTTGTCTGGTATGCAAGTGTACCTTCCTCATCTGGGGCAGATGAGTGTAACTTCCTTGTCTGGGGCAGATGAGTATAAAGTCCTGGCCGCAGTAGGCTAGTGTTTATCTTTTATGGGCAAAACAGGGCAGAGAGGGCTCTGGTTTGTTTTCTTGTGAGTGCGTATATGCACGCTGTGGATCCTCATTCTTATTTCGCTGCACCCCAAATAATTTCCTAACCTAATATCCGAACCTTTATCTTATGTTATCGGAGTGCTAGACTGCCTAAACTTATATTTGGGACGCCTCCATGACAGGCTGCTATACTGTCTCCCTGGAGCCTTCTGTTCTGCAGGGTGAACAACCCCAGCTCTCTCAGCCTGTCTTCACAGGAGAGGTTCTCCAGCCCTCTGATCATTTTTGTTGCCTCCTCTGGACCCGCTACAATTGGTCCATGTCTTTCTCATGCTGGGGGCCCCAAAGCTGAATGCAGTACTACAGGTGGGGTCTCTCGGGAGCAGAGTACAGGGGCAGAATTACTTCCTCTGACCGGCTGGTCACACTTCTTTTGATGCAGCCTGATATGGTTGGCTTTCAGTGCTGCAAGCACATATTCGTGTGTCATGTTGAGCTTCAAATCAACATCATCGTGCTTGGGATTGCCCTGACCTGCATGCAGGACCTCGCACTTAGCCTTCCTGTACTTCATGAGCTTCATATGGGTCCACTTCTCAAGCTTTTCAGGGATCCTCTGGATGGTATCCCTTCCTTCCAGCTTGTCAATGACACCACACAGCATGGTGTCATCAGTAAACTTGCTGAGAGTGCACTCAGTCCCAGTGTCAGTATTGTTGTTGAAGGTGTTAAACAGTGCCAGTACAACTACCAACCCCTTGGGAATGTCACTCATCACTGGTTTCGGCTTGGACATCGAGCTGTTGACCACAACTCTTTGAGTGCAAACATGCAGCCAATTCCTCATCTACTGAGGGGTTCATCTGTCAGATCCATGTGTCTTCAACTTAGAGACAAGGACATCCTGCCTTGATCAGTGTCAAATACTTTGTACAAGTCCAGGTAGATGAAGTCAGTTGCTCTTATCTACTAATGCTGTAACCACATTGTAGAAGGCCACCAAATTTGTCTGGCATGATTTGCCCTTAGTGAAGCCATGTTGCCTGTCACCAGTCATGTCCTTATTCACCATGTGCCTTAGCATAGTTTTCAAGATGATCTGCTCCATGATATTACTGGGCACAGAGGTGAGACTGACTGGTCTGTAGTTCCCTGGGACTTCCTCTTTTCCCTTTTTAGATGTAAGGACTATGTTCCCCTTTTTGCCATCAGTGGGAACTTCAGCAGACTGCCAAAACTTCTCAAATATGATGGATAGTGTCATAGCAGCTTTATGTGCTAGTTCCTTCAGGACCCATGGATGCATTTTATCAGGTCCCATGGACTTGTGCATCTTCTGGTTCCTTAGATAGTCTTAAATCTGATCTTCTCTTACAGTGCCTGGTTCTTCATTCTCCCAGTCCCTGCCTTAGCCTTCTGTGACTCGGGTGGTGTGGCCAGAGTGCTTGCCAGTGAAGACTGAGGAAAATAAGTCATTGAGTACCTCAGCCTTCTCCATATCCTAGGTAGCCAGGTCCCCCATTTTCCTTTTGGAGAAGGCCCACATTTTCCCTAGTCTTTCCCTTATCACTCACATATCTGTAGAAGCTTTTCTTGTCGCTCTTGATGGCCAGATTTAATTCTGTCCAGGCTTCAGCTTTCCTAACCTAATCCCTGGCTGCTCGGACAATTTCTCTGTATTCACCCCAGGCTTCCTGTCCTTGATTCCACCCTTTATAGGCTTCCTTTTTGTGTTTGAGTTTGTCCAGGAACTCTTTGTTCATCCATGCAGGCCTCCTGCCATTTTTGCCTGGATTCCTCTTTATTGGGACTAATCACTCCTGAGCTTGGAGGAGGTGATCCTTGAATATTAACCAGCTTTCTTGGGCCTCTCTTCCCTCCAGGACTTTAGCCCATGACAGTCTACCAAGCAGATCCCTGAAGAGGCTGTATCTTAGCAGTCTTATTTTTCTCTTGTATCTACTCATATTGCATAATTGAAACAATGAACATGACTGATGCCCACAATAAACACACTCTTTCCAGATATCTCCATCCTGTTTCTATAAAACCAAGGATGTATATAAATGTTCAGTAGATGATAATGAAATGAATTTTCAAAATCCAGTTCTGTCAAATATTTTTGAAAATAAACAAGATATTTATTTTCCTCATCTGACTAAGAATGGTTTGGAATTACTTCTGGAATCTGTCCAACTCTTCCTAGCTTTCCTATAGCCTCTATGCTCTACAAAGCAGCTTACTTGCTGGTTATCTTTAGTTTGCTCTGTGTTAGAGTCAGAGGATAAATGCTTTCATCTTACCTTTATACACATATAGATTTGTATTTCTCTTAGTAACAAATAACTGAAAAATATTTTAGAAGTTATAGCTATTGACATTTCTAGAAATATGACAAGATTTTGGTCTTCTTCAAAGGCCTAAGGAAGACTTCTACAGTATATGATATAAAGGCACATTTGTAAGACTATCAGAAGCCCCTACATCCACTCTGTCAAAATATCTCAATGCATTCCATCGTAAAAGCTTCCATTTTGGAGAAATTCCCTGAAAATGTGCATCATATAAAGTGTGTCATTTAAAGAATATGAGTGTTAACCTCAGCTTGATCTCTCAAATAAACAGCAGAGATACTGTGATCCTGATACAACTTGAGCAGAAAGTTAATATTTGTTTTTAAACCAGACATAATCTAGAACATATTTCCCTGAGATACTAAAGTGTACTAGAAAGATTTACAGTGTTTGTTTATTTTAGGCTTAGCAAAATCAAATGTAGCTTGTCCAGACTAGATTTAATGACAGCGTACTGAAATTTTTAAAACAATCTAATTTGTAGTTCAGCAGTTAAAAGTACTTCAAAAAAAGGTTTGTTTGAAACGTCATTAAAAGTCAACCTTGCTACCTCAAGGTGGAATGAGATTTTCCTTAAATTTTTGGCTTTGCTTGTGTAAAATCTACAATTGCCTCTAAGAATCCTTACCTATGACATTTTTCTTGTACTTATCCTAAGCTACCTTTGTTTCTGCTTGAGCCCATAGGTCCTCAAGATTGATATAGTGGATAAGGAACAGTACAGTTCCTTCTTGATTGCAAGGAATTTTTTACACAGTCAAAAAATCATCTTAACTCCTGCAATTTTTTTTCTTCTCTGGGTTGAAACAAGGAAACAAAGAAGCCTAAATTCTTTCAGTCTTTCTTGGTAGCTCATCTTTTCCAGTCTTCTAGTTATATCTTATTATCTTCTTCATTTGTCTAGTTATTTATTCAAATATTAATTTTGCGCCCAGTTGTAATATTTTTGTGTTGTGCCTTGTGGTGCTTATTGTACCTTATGGTGTTTGTTTTGTGTCTTGATTTAATATATCCTTCTAGTTATATAGTAACACTAATTTTGTTTAATTTTTCATGTTTTTAATGAACACCAACTTGTCATACTTCCACATGGATTATCACAGTACATAATAAGGTAACCCAGTCTGAAACTTCCATTGAAACTATTAGTTGATGTCTAGTCTTCCTTTTTTTATTTTTTTCTTTCAGTAGTAGAATTGTTCATTGTCCAGTTGGAATTCATGAATTGCTAAAGATCATTGTAGAGATGGAAAGAGCTGACATGGCCATACCGTTTACACCTTCTGTGCTCCTTCTCATCTTTTCTAGCTGAAGATAAAGTAATAAACTACTTCACACACAAAGGTTAAAAATCTTTTAGTGTAAAGCTATTGTAGGTAAATAAGCAAAGTAAAAAGACATCAAGGAAACAAAAAAAAAAGTCCTCTGAATCTAAAACAATCAGTTCTTCTGTCACATCTGTTCTGAGGAAAATCCACCTATTCAATTCTTCTGGAAGTCTCTTACTAGGTAATTTCAAATTTGACAGTGTCACATGTTTTCCCAGTTCTTTGTATATGACTTTTACTTTTGGCCTAACTCGCAACTCCAGATTACTGTTTTTCCACAAAGCAGAGATATTTAGTTTCCTTGAGTCCTAGAGGTACTTTAATATTTGGAAATAAGACTTCAGTTGACAGTCTAAAAAGAAAACTGGCCAGAGAACAATATCCTCTCAGAGTATCCCAGAATGATACTATTAAAATTTGTGAGACACTAGGAAAAATGGGATGTGTAGAATTTCAGAGCTGATCAGCTTGTGAGTTACCAGTATTATGTTGCATAAACCAGTTTGTAAATATGTACATCTTTAAATATAAAAGTGCAACTAAGAAATACCTGGTAATAAGAAATATTTGGCAATGCTTTGGAAAATCACAGAATGGTAAGGGTTGGAAGTGACCTCTGGAGATCATCTAGTCCCATGCAAATGGAGGGTATGAGGTGGTGTTGCAGCCCATTGACATCATTTGGAGTACAGACATAGTTATTTAATGTGTATTTTATGTACCAAGTGTATTAGTTTCGATAGTAAAGAAAAAACATGTTTACCATAGCAGATGCTACATCACACATGATACCTTCTTAAAGAAACACACTTTGTGATTCATTTCCATGACAGCAAAAAAACATGACTGCAATTGTCAGATCTTAAGAGCTGAATAAAAGACTGAATTTATCTTCTACTGACCTAGAAATCTGCTTGGCTGTTTGCTGTTATTTGCTCTTTATCCAAGTAATCCTGCAAAATGGCGCATAATTGCAAAAGGTGATAGAACTCTAGGAAGTATGGTAGCTGTCAAGGTTTAATGCAGGGCAACATCACTCTCTGCCAACCCTCCCTCTCCCCCCCAGCAGCCCTCCTCACCAAGGAAAAGGTGATAAGAGGAAAACAGAGAGGGACTTGTAAGTTGGAAAAAGTTAAACATGCTTTACTAATGCTACTAATAAAATAGAGAAAATAATACAAAATATACAAAACCAATCTTCAATTTTCCCACCACGGCTCAGCATTACCCAGCACCAGCTGCTCCAGCAACTGCAGGGCAGGCACCCGGAAGTCCTGAGCTGCACTCCACAGCAAACCAGAACTGGATTCAGGGATGCAGGGCCTGCAACCAGGCCTGCGATCTCAGGGACGACAGGCAGGGTCTTCTTCAGATGCCAGCCAGAGTCAAAGAGAGCGAGACCCTCATGATCTCCCACTTTTATAGGGTGTATGACGTGGATGGGATGGAATACTCAGTTGGTCAATTTCAGTCACCTGTTCTGTTCACCCCTCCTTGCAAATACACCCCTCTCACTTATGGGATGTTCTTTTTTATCAGTGACTTTGCATACCATTGCTTCTGTTTACAAAAAAATGCAGCCAACTTCAGAAAAGTGCAGTTACTTAGAAGAACTTAGCTGAAAGGAAAATTCACTAAAAGAGAAACTGGTCTTGTTTTTAACAAAACCAGGACAGTAGCCAAGAAAAACTTCACTTCGGCATGCACAGAAAACCTTAACAGAAAAATTTTATACATTTAGTTTTGCTTGCTAAGATAAAAATGTATTAAAATGCAAGTAGACATTTACATATTTGTATTAAACAACCATTGTCTTTAGACCAAAAAAAAGAAAAATCTGGTGGAAGTATAATCTTGGTTTAGCTTCAAGAACTTCAAGATTCATATATGCTTAGTTTGGCAAGGGTGAAATGAAGAGGCATGGTTATTTATGGATAAATCTGGCTAATATTAGTTATGATTCTATAATAACTGACAAGCAAGAAGAGAACTGCTATTTTGTCTACACAATGCATTATCGGTATTTTACCATTTTGAATTTGCTGTAAGTATGGGGTGTAATAAAACAGTACAGGTTGTAATAAATACTGTAAAACAGTACAGGTTGTAATAAAAACAATACTCCCTGATATAGGGAGCCAAAAAAGCATCATTACAAAATTGAGGGCTGCACTGCACCAACTAAATGCAAAATAAACAGAAGTGTTAAGTCTTTTGAAATGGAAAGAGTGAAAATAAACAGGGTCAAAGGTATTTACTTTTCCAAAACTTGAGATATTTCTTCTCTACCTGCAATCTGCTATGCGCCTGCTTTTTACTTCCCTGCCTGTTACTGAAGGAGACACTTCAAGTGGCTGTAGTTTTGAATACTAAAGTCTTACTGCTTCTAGTCCACCAGAACCTACAGCACCGGAAAACAATCTTAACAAGATGTATTTTATACCCATAAAACCTTTATCTCCACAAAAAGAGTAATACAAAAAGGAGGGGTTTAAGCCCATCTTGCATGAAAGAGGTTGGGAGTGAAATGAAGAAATTAACTAAAAACATGGCAAGAAGAAAGACAGTGCTGGAACAGGGAAGTCAATCTCGAAAGCTACGTTTGTGTAGCTTAGTGAAAACACTGTATTTTACTTTTTCTCAGAGGCAGACGATTTGAGTAGCATTCATTAAAATAATTCAGAGAATTTTTTTCTACCTAAAAGACACTTGGTTTTCAAAATTTAGATCAATCAAATCTCTTTGGGAATGGGAAAGTGTATTTCACCATAATTCAAAGGGACCTTGCGGTGGAACTTCTTCTGAACATTTAAGGTCTTAAAAATACATGAAACTAATTTTCCTTCCGAAGCAAGACCATGGATACCATGAGAGAAAAAGGGCTGCAGCATTTGTGTCTCAGGCTTATATAGGTCTCAAATCATGGGTAGTTTTTTTCTCTCTTCATATTTTCTCTATGTGGCTTATAGTCTGGATGCTGCTTTTCTACTTCCTTTCCCTTTCCTCTAGAAAAGAGTGATAAAATGAATTATCCACAGTTTTACACAGATGATGAGGCTCATGCAGCATTCCTTTTATTGCTGCTAGTGTCCCTCTCAGCATCTTTCAGAGTGAGTTGTACTACCTGCTGGGGAGTCCCTGAATAAAACTTCACCTGGTTCTGCTGAATTCTACTGAATGTTGACAGCATTTTAGAGTAAATTTGTTAGAACTTTTCCCCAGAATACCTAATTAAGACAATATTTACGTTTCCAAAAGAAATTTTTCTAGAAAAATTCTAAAACGTATTAAAGTATTTATCTAATACTTCATTTATACTTGTAATGCACTAATGTTTTACAGATACAGAATTTTAAACAATTCTGTAATTAATAGTGATGCCAGATAAAACTTTCAGCATCTGATTTGATTATTCCTAGTTGTATGTTTTTCCTCTGTATATAATGTTATTGCTATACAGATTTAAATGTAGCATATTCACATATCACTATGTACGTATTTGCCTGTACTCAAAATCAGCCAACAACTATCTTTGGTAGCAGGAGTATTCTAATTGCATCAAGCTCAGTTGAAACCAGACCAAACCAACCATCCAAACACCACCACCAACAACAACCAAAAACCAAAACCAAACCAAAAGCGAACAAAACCACAACATTGTTCAATAAGCAAGACAGTTTAAACCCCATTCAGAAATCCCCATGCTACCTTGTTGATGCAGCAGTTATTGTTTCAGCTGTGGAAAAGTCTGGCCCTTTTCTCCTTTCTCTTTCCTCAGAAAATAAAGTCAAGATCTTTCAGTCTTATCTTGCTGAAGAAAAGCAGGTTAATTACAAAATCTGTAATGATTTTCAAAATCACTCTCACTTGTCTTGTGGTCAGCTTTTTTTTGCGGTGTGCAAAATACACTTTATTTTATCAGTAAAAGAAATTAATAGAAGTTGCATATGCAGAGAGCCTAATACTGACGTAAATCAATATAACTCAATTTAAGTCAACTTAATGACATAAATTTTTCCCAGAGAAAAATCTAACCTGGACAGTCAGTCTCTTCTGGACAGAAGAGTCATTATTACTTTTTTGACCACAGCAACTGTCATTCCACCCTTTAAGAAATAACGAATGCTATGAAAAGTATCCCTCTTGGATGTAAACGACTCATGCTAATACTACATTTTTTATGTCTGACAGATGGTCTGACATTATGCATAGAAAAGAAGAAAAATCCCCCAAAACTATGAGTCTGACTTTTATCTTCAGTTGGTTGTGGATACAACCTTTAAAAGAATATTTTTATTAGTTCCATCTCCCTTTGAAAGTATTTAAAAAGAAAATCCATATTTGTTTAATCCATTTTATGCTAGAACAGGTGTGGGGGGTTTTTTTGAGAATTGTTGAAAAGTGATGATTGAGCAGTCTGTAATGCTAGGTTTGGTTGTCTTTTTTTTTATCAACGTTTTGATGAAAAATTGGTTTTTTAATAACAGACTGTAGACTGTTTTTACAATATATCTATTTTGTATGAACATGTTCTAATATACCACTGAATAACTGAAATCCCAACCTAAGTATCACCCCATAAACCCACGTGTTTTACTTCAACACTGTGCTGCAGGGGTCGATGGATTTTAGTTATCCATTTGTTTCTTTTGGGCTGTTTGTGGAAATACATACTGCAATCAAGCAAACAGTCCTTGCTACATTGAGAGTGAAGTAAGCCTTGTACTATGGCAAATATAGTCTGGAGAGAGATCTCAGTATGGATGAGCTAATGGAAAGATGAACCACAGTGACCATAGAACATTGCAGTTTGAATACCAATAAGGAGTTTTGATATTTTCTCTTAGTGAATGGAATGACCATAATCTAACTAATAAAGGAATAAATATGAACATGCAAGGGGCTCCAGGACTTGCTGTAAGGAATACAAGGGCTTTGTCAAATTTTAAGCTACAGCCACATCTGTGATGTAGTGCAGAGATATTAATTTCCCTGAGATAATAAATTAAGCCAGATATAGCAATCTGGACACAGAGACAGATTTATTTATTCTGCCTCTCAATCTGTTACATTTGTCATCCTTGCAAAACTGATGGTAACGCTCAGTACTAAGAGATGAACAGGGTAGCTTCCACTGCAGAAAAAAAAAACACTGAACCCTCTCTGTGTCCTGTTGTATCTATTGAGACAATGATCTTCTTTGCCTCAAGAAAATGCAAAAGAAACTCTTTCACCTGATCACTCACATCCTCAATTACAGTGAAACAGTTTTCAACAAAAAAACCTCTAGATTAGAGCAGAGAATTCCTTGTCTGCCAGAGGTAAAAAGACTTTTTAGTAACTTGAAGTAGCAAATGTAATCTGCTTATTTTTTTTCCTTTGGAAAGCAAGGGTTTATTTACATAATACTTTATTTACACTTGTCATACACAAAACTCAGGATTATATTCCTTCCCCTCTTTTCCCAGCAGTATTCAAACAAAGCTTTTAAGTCTTTACTGTCCTATGTCATCACTTAGAGCTGAGGAAAGCCTGTGAAACTTCTGCTGCTTAAATTTGCTATTTGCTATTCCAAAGCCTCTCTGTGAGTACAAATTACATCTAAATGTGAAACCACAGAGCAAGTGCTAGATTGCCACTTTGGGAAAAAATACAGTACATAGAGTGAGGTAACACAAGATTATCTGCAGTCTTTAAGGGCCACTTACAGCTTCAGCCTGTAAAGTCCACTTGTAAGTGTGTGAGGGGTACTTCAGTTTCAGGAGAAGTAAGGGCTGACATTGAACTTTTTACCAGGACACACTGAAACCAACAGTAGTTTAATATAAAATCAATTTAGAATAATTATTTTTTCCATATACTCAACAGACTCTGGCTCCAACACTGTCCTACTTTCCATGTACCACCTTGTATACTTCCAAACTAACAAGCTTCCATTCAAAATTTCCGTTTACTCTTTACCAATATTATTTCTTAATAATTTTCCAGGATTAAAATTTTAAAACCTTAACTAAATCTCATGTTCTCAGGTGCTATTTTCACATTATAATAACATTGATAGCTCATTGTTAAATACAGTTTTATATCTACATAAAAAGCATGTTTATCTGTACATATAAGATCTCTTTAAAAGACTATTAATTGCCGCAGTATATTTGCTTGCTGATAATGCCTGGTGTTCTAAACTGTGTAATCCTAATATTTTTTACTAATGACATCTCTGTTCCTTACACGTGAAAATTTTATCCATGTGCCAGTTAATCACGGCAGAGATCTACTTAGTCGATGGCTATTTATATCTCAGTGGCTGCCCTACCTGTATTCTTTTTCTGCCTTTCTGGTCTCATGTCTTGTGCAATGATGAAGACACATGTATTTGTTTCTGCTGGGAGCAGCCAGAAATGTACTCTGAAAAGTAATGGAAAGACAGATAAAATGCAACAGCTCCAACTAGCACTTTCCAAGCCAAAGGGTACTGGCAGATGAAAAGAAGGGAAAGAAGGATATAATGACACAAACTTTACTATAGCTCTATGAGAAAGACACAGATAGCAGAGGAGTGATGTTTTAATGTGATGCAGTTAGGACTGTGTCACATTTTATTAACAGTGACATGTCCTTCTAGAATCAATTATTCACGTTATTATAAGATAAATGACATGGGACAGGCATTTATAGAATCAAAGAATCATGGCCTGGTTGAGGATGGAAGTGACTTCTGGAGGTCATTTGGTCCAATGCATCTAGAGCTGGTTGCCCAGGCTCGTGTCCAGAGACTCTTGAATACCCCCAGGGATGAAGACTCCACAGTGTCTCTGGGAAACCTGTGCCAGTGCTCAGAGTGTGAAGTGTTGCTTTGTATTCACAAGAGACCTCCTCTGTTTCAGGAGCATTGTGTTTCTTCTTGTATTTGATTATAGTAAAAGTTAAGAAATGTTGTGAAGACTTTCAGATAAATGGTTATCCTTACTTTTTTTCTTTGTCTACAGTTTAAACCTATCATATATATATATGTACACATGCATAAATACAGGTAAAGTTTGTGGTATGGAAGAAAGCTGCCAATGAACCATTTTCTCTTCAGTGATAAGTTCATTTGTGTTTTTTGATCACTTGGTTTTGACATGTAACAGTTTCATTAATGCAAGCTTCATGTTGAATCAGTACATAGAATAAATAAAAAGATTCAAAATAGGCCTAGAACATCTGTTGATAATATAATGGAGTGATCCACTTGGGGGAGATGATGAGTTGCTCATATGATAATGTGGGTAATACTGCACAGCTGTGAATTAAGACGAAGTAATTTGCATGTAGTGTGAGTTATGAAACAAAACAATTTCTAAACCCATAAGTCTATGACCTTTCTGTTGTGCACATGTATGTGCATATACCACAAATTGAAATGAGGAGATACATTATTTGGGAACTCCTTTGAAATCCATATGGGATTCAAGCAGGGAAAAGCTCTGCTCAGGAAAAATTATAAATTTTCTTGATTATAGTACTATTAGGATTTGCCATGATGCAAGTACATCAGTGGTTTTCCATCAACAGCTTCCAATGCAGCAAATTTCCCAGTGGTCAGATGCTCAAGTGGTGTGAATGGCACAATTCAATTGACTTCAGTGGTCTTATGCCAGTGTACAGCAAGTAATGCTTCAAGTAGCCTTGACTTTAAATATTTGTACCTTTAAGAATCTACTTATTTCAGCAGAATCCCTAAACTGCAAAAGCTTACCCAGCAACATTTCTGGAAGTTTCATTTTCCAGCTGTCAGAATGACCGTTGTGAAAACACAGTCTCTAGGAGAACATATTTTTCAAGGCTTTAGAAAACTGTCATCATAACAGCGACAAAACAGACTTTTTACTACAGTCTGAATACCATGAGTTGCTTTGGAGGTCCTAAAGAAGTGTAAAGAGTAGTACTTTAACACCATCCATTTGATACTACTCTTCAGCGATTTGGAATCACAGAATCATTCTTGTTGGAAGAGACCCTCACGATCATTGGGTCCAAACACAACCTAACTCTGCCATTAAACCATGTCACTAAGAACCTCATCTACCAATCTTTTGAACACCTCCAGAGATGGCGACTCAAATATTTCCATCAGTAGCCTGTTCCACTGCTTAACAACCTTTTCCATGAAGACATTTTTTCCTAATATCCAATCTAAGCCTCGCCTGGTGCAACTTGAGGCCATTTCCTCTTGTCCTATCACTTGCTATGTGGGCGAAGAGATGAACACCCTCCACACTACAACCTCCTTTCAGGTAGTTGTAAACAGTGATAAGGTCTCCCTTTAGACTCCTTTTCTCCAGGGTAAACAGCCCCAGTTCCCTCAGCTGCTCCTCATCAGACTTGTGCTCCAGACTCTTTACCAGCTTCATTGTGTTTGTCTGAACTCACTCCAGCACCTCAATGTCTTTCCTGTAGCGAGGGGCCCAAAATCAAACACAGGATTTAAGATGCAGCCTCACCAGTGCTGAATACAGGGGAATGATCACATCTCTAGTCCTGCTGGCCACGCTATTTTTGATACAATCCAGGATACTGCTGGACTTCTTGGCCACCTGGGCACACTGCTGGCTCATGTTCAGCTGGCTGTCAATCAACACCCCCAGATCTTTTTCTGCCAGGCATCTTTCCAGCCCCTCTTCCCCAACCCTGTCAAATTGCATGGGGTTGTTATGAGCCAAACCACTTTGTGGCTCTGCAAGGAATGTGATGCTGCTGGAGGCATGTGGCAAAATGCAAAAGTATCTTGAATAAGGAAGAAAGATCCTAAGTTTGTGCTCCAAGCTGTATCAAAAATGTGGTTCCTTATATTCATATTAAGGAAAAAATATGCTGCCATAATTCAAATTGACATCCAAAGGACTGACTCCAGTGTTTGAAATTTACATTCAGATATGATAAAAAGTCACAGCAGGGAAGTTTCACTACTATCAGATTGAGGCCTGTTCTGCTTGAAAGGTGTCAAATTTTAAAACTCCTATGATGAGATTTACTTTCACCTATTTACTCTAGCAATATACTTGCTACACATGTTTAGTCCTTTAAAAAAAGTGTGAAATGCAGACAGGCATGTTTGTCATCAAACCACCTGAGAAAACTTTTGTTAACTATGAATTATTAAGGTAATGTACTTCTCAACAGCATAATGGTTAAAGATACCAGGTCCACAACCAAGATAATAAAAGTAAAACATTCCAGCCTCTGCTTATACACTGTGCCAGTAAGAATTTATAATAACCAAGCACATATATTCCTTAAGGTCCACAAAACATGTGGTCTAAATTCCAGCACAATATGTGGTCTCCATCACAGTCATACACCTACCTTTGCTCCAAGTTTTGTTACAAATTCTGCTACACTAGTCTCTGTTCCTTTTGTATTTCCTATTTAATAGTAAAGTGTATAATACGTACTTGGTATGGAAAAAAGAAAAGTTATGCTTCTTGACTGATAAAGTTAACAGATACTGGATCAGTATCTTTTGTCTCAAAGTTTGCTGCTTTTCAAATGTATTTGTATCTACCTTCACTCACACATAAAAACCCACACATCTGCACTTACACATCAGGTATAGTGTCTTCAGACTAGACTAGACTAGACTAGACTATTACTATTACTATTACTATTACTATTACTATTACTATTACTATTACTATACACTATACTATACTATACTATACTATACTATACTATACTATATTATACTATACACTATACTATGCTATGCTGTGCTATGCTATACTCTACTGCACCATACTATACCATACCATACCATACCATACCGTGCCATACCATACCATACAATATACTATATATGTAAACACACTTAGTCCTAATTAAACAATTCTGTGAGTTTAAAGCAATGGCAATTTTTCCATGATACCTCATTTTTCACAGTGTTTAGTAGTTACAGTGCTGAATGCTTTCCTGATACAGAACAGTCCACAAAAGTAAGGGAGTGATAATAGAAAGGGCTTTTTGTTGTTACACTGGACCAGAACAAAACTGAAATATTTAATAGACTGAATAAAATATCCTAAGGGATGATGAAATTTGACCTATTAATTAGTATGAAACAGTGCATTTCTCCTTGTTAACAATAGACTTGCTATAACATTGCTTGAGGACCAGAGCAAATAATTTTCTGATGTTAAATGTTAGGGCCAATTTAACTTCTTCCTAGAAAACCATGGGGGTGAAAAGTCAAGATAAAACTGCTGGCACAGAATTGGTGTATCATCCTCTTGGCCTGTAGGTCTACAGATATGTGAAGGGGCTTGATATAGGGTTGGCTTGCCATAAGGACACAGAAGAGGTGTAGGCAAATCCACTTCCAATGTGACAGTCTCTCAGGTGAGGTGCAGCATTGTGCAGCAATTCATTCTTTTCAGTCTTTTTCCCTTTCTGGCAGAGTGGAACTTCCATGCATAGAGTCATGACAGGAGTTAAGTTGGTCTGTGAAATCTACACTTCTGGTGGGCCTAACAAGGTGTTCTGTGAGCAATAATATCTCATGTTCCTCTGGTTAAAAAGCAAAGGATAGCTTTAAAACAGAATGGGAAACAGAAAATATTTCTTCATCAAAAGAGAGACTATATACACAAATAATATTTACACTAATGTTTCCTACCTTATAATCAATATATATTTATGTATTATATATTATTATATGTATAAACACAAACAATATGAACTATATATATTACATATACTGGAACAAATAAAATAAATCAAACTCTATTTAGACACATACACACGAACACACACATATCTGAACTGAAAATACAGAGACTTAAAGAAGTGCAGAATCCAATTTACTGAATATTTCCACTAAAATTCATATCAAACACATGTATAAGTGCCTGCAAAGCTTGTACCATAGTCACCATATCTACATATAATCATTTGCTCTTTCTGGTCTGTACTCTTCATTTCTAATACAAAGAAACTTACCTTATCATATGTGATGACAATGGATAGAGGACTCCAAATGTTTCCATCAAAAATAGAAAAAAAGCTCATGAAAAGCTCTTCAGATGTGAACTGATGTTCATTATGAATTTGTGTAAGCATGCTGCCATTCATTCCTAACCAAAACTTTCTCATTTCTTTGCTCAGTGTAAAAACCAGCCCATGCAGACACACTCTGCAAAAGGTTTCTGTTGGAAAACTCTCTCCACTTCCTTTTTTTATGCTCTTTCCCCTGTCCAAGATCAAGATGACTGGCAGGCTACTTCTTCTGATTCCTGTTTGTACCTCAGAAGAAGAAATGATGGAAATTCTGGGTCAGTTCTGCACGGCTGTATGCTAATACGCACCTTGCTTTCTATGTCACTGAGGATGGTGACTTAAGGTACAAAGTGATAGAGAATCAGGGCTAGGTGTCTAGAAGATTTTTAGATGACAGTGCAATCAGCCTGCATTTGTGATATCACACGATTTCGTTTCAAGTGAATATTTGGAGTGGTAATTCTTGGCAAGATACGGGATTTGTAACAATCTGACTAGCAAACTTCAGAGTGAAATGTCTTGTCTTTCCTAAACAATATGACTAAAGCACTTAAATGAAGAAATGGAAAAGGACATGCAGAAAATTAGTACTATTGTTCACATTTGATTAAAGTTAAAAGAGGACAAGTGAAAAGGAAATTATTTGATTTTTTTAATCTGGTGGTGCCTTGATTAAGAGATTAAATGATAGTAAAAAATAAAAACAAAGGGACTTTCATAAGATACACTTAATCTATATCAATAATTCTTCCCATATTGTTCTTCTCAGAAGATAGCCTTACTTCATGAAAAGGAGATCTAGTCAGGGTATCACTTAACTACAAGTCATGTTAAAGGGTGGTAAATGAGTAGAGATGGACTTAAGCAAGCCTCTGTTTCACTTCTTTTTTTTTTTTTCTGCAACAGAAGTCCAGCTCTTGTTCCAGGAATAATCTCTGAAGAAACTCTTGAGATAAAATATGTTCTGAATTTTTCAGTATAATGGCAGAGAAGTATTGGAGCCATGAGTCTTTTTTCTGTTGAAACTGCTGGGGCAAATGCAATCTATACAAATGCTGAAAGTCAAGATTGATGATATTTATTCTGTAGCTTGTTCTAGTTGCCATTATAGCCAAAAGAAATAACTGGGTCCCTTACCTGTAGCAGGTCATATTGAGCTGGTTCTTTCTGGGGTTTGTCTTTTAAAAAAATAACATGCAAAGAAGAGGAATTTTGGAAATAAGTAAGTCAGTTTTGTTTTCCAGATCAGCTATAATTATCAGAACTGGATTTATACAACTACCACTACCATTGGTATATCTCCCATTATGCTTCCCTTCTTACCCAGCACTGAGAAAGAGGCAAAGCAGAATTAAGCTGTTGGAGAGTGAATGCTTAAGGAGGAAATGGATGGAAATTGTCCTGGTTTTGTTAAAAACAAGTTTCTCTTTTAGTGAATTTTCCTTTCAGCTAAAGTCTTCTTAGTAACTGCACTTTTCTGAAGTTAGATAAATGTTTTAATAGACATAGCAATGGAATGCGAGGCCACTGAAAAGGATGCACATCCCATGAGGGGCGAACTGAAGCAGGTGACTAAAACTAACCAACTAAGTATTCCATCTCATTCACATGATACTTCATATAAAAGTGGGAGATCACAAGGGTCTCATCCCTTTTTCCTCTTCTTCAACTATGGCATCTGGGGAGAACCTTCGAGTTGTCCTTGCGAACTGAGGCCTAGTGACAGACTAAATCCACTTCCAGTTTGCTGCAGAGTCCAATCCAGGACTTCTGGGTGCAGGCTCTGCTGCTGCTGGAGCAGTGCTGATCTTTGCCAGGACTTTCAAGATTGGTTTTGTATATTTTGTATTATTTTCTCTATTTTATTAGTAGCATTAGTAAAACATTTTTAATTTTTTCCAACTCTCTCTCTCTCTGTCCTTCTTTGCCTTCCAATCACCTGTAATTAGTGGGGAGGGGGCTTAAGGGGGGCTAATGGGGGGGCTAGAGGGGACAGAGGGTTAACAAAGCATCTGCCACGGTTTATTGTCACCCTGCAATCAAACCTTGACAGATTTATTGGTGCCCAATGTGGGGTGAAGAAGGGTTAAAATTTGGCACTAAAAAGGGGTAAATTTGGAGATTTTTGGTTTTCCTACTGCTCTGATGTACCTTTCAATTTGCTTGGCACAGTGCCAACTGATACTTGTGGGTCTGTGTGCATCGGACATTATCTAGTAGTATTAAAGCAGATTGAATTGCATTGGTTTAAAGATGCTGTGGCATAAGTTGTATCAGCTACTTTGTACATTGTGTTCTGCTGTACCTTATCTGTACTGGGCTTATTTCATTAATAGGGTTGTACATTTTATAACATCAGGAAACTGGACGACGGTTATGATTATACTGTGTGGTTTGGCACTGGTTTATTTCATTGTACTGCAGCTGATAATGAATTTCTACTCGTTACTGCTTTACTCAGAAAAACCTCCGGTAGAGATAAAGGACAAATACAGCTACGTGTTTGCTAATTGGAAGAGAGAATCTTTAGAAAGGCTGACTAACGATACTTTCACTTTTTCGCTAGGACAGATTACAAATGTTTTTGAGAACTTTGAATATCCTTGAAGCTTTGATAGAATATTATTAGTATTATCTGGCTTGCTGAATGTATGTCAGTTTGTGTTAGTGTTAAGAGAAATGAGGTTAAATAGGAGGTTTGCGTCTCTTTCGAGTTCTGAGACTTGTGTTGCATCTGCTGAGGCATCGGCAAAAGACACAGCTAGTCGCTCTAAACGGAGCAAGGCAGCCAAGGCTACGGCTACAGCACCCGCTGCTGCTGTGCTCCTCCCACGAAATTCGGACAGTGCAGCTTCGCAAGTTTCAGAAACTGATAAGGCAGTTCCAGCTTCTACGCAGAGCCAGGCTGCCAAGGTCACTGCCTCACTGGCTGCAGATACTGTTACTTATCCAGCCTCAAAGGCTAACGAGGCAGCTCCTCCCTCCACACACACTGGGCACTGTTGCTGTTGTAACCATAACAACCACTGTAATTATGCCAATGCCAGTGACAGTCATTCAGACTCTGGAAATAAATCAAAAGATGGCGGGCCCATATCAGCATCAGTTGCCGGTTGCAAGAAAAATCGCAAGAAAGACTACTTGTGCTGTAGATGATGGCAAAGGGCCAACATCAACCCAAGGGGCAGCATCGTCAACGCAGGGAGGAGAGGAAGTGACCACCACTCGATCCTTTTCTCCAAGTGAGCTGAGAGATATGCTAAAAGACTTTAGTCGTCGTGAAGGCAAGAATGTTGTAACCTGGCTGCTCTGATGCTGGGATAACAGAACTGGAACTATAGAACTAGAAGGTGGGGAAGCCAGGCAGTTGGGATGTCTGTCAAAGGATTCCACCCTTGACAGGGCAATTTCAAGAGAGCACAACTCCAGCACCCTCTGGACCCAACTCTTGACAGTTATGAAAGTAAGGTTTACCTACCAAGGAGATTGTATATGTAAACCAGGCAAATGGAACACTATGAAGAGAGATATCCAGTTCCTGAGAGAATTAGCTGTGCGAGAGATCATCTATTTTGAGCCAAATAGCCAAGAGGAAACAGACCCAGATAGAATCAATTGTACACGACCTATGTGGTGCAGATTTGTACAAAGTGCACCACCTGCATATACTAAGTCATTGGCATCAATGGTCTGGACACCGGGAGTACAAAACATTTCTATCACAATTGAGCAGCTTTGGGAATTTGAGGACAGCCTTGCTGGCTCTCCATGGGCTTGTGTCTCTGCTGTGGAGAAACTGTGTGAAAAATCTGATGACCGGTTTGAAAAGCTGTTGCAAGAAATCAAAGCATTCAGAGAAGACAGGTACCATTAACAACCTGTACAAACCTATGTTTCAGTTATTAGGAGAAGGCGTTTCCAATCTCAAGAGAGAGGACAGAGGCAGTCCACAAAAAGAGGCTCACTGTGGTTCTTCCTACGTGAGCAGGGAGAAAACATGGGGAGGTGGCATGGAAGACCTACCTCAGAACTTCAAGAACGAGTATGTGAGTTAAAAGGAAAAACTCCTAGGAAGAGGGCTGCTCCAGTTTGCAGAAGGGGCAGAAGAGATTCTGATGCTTATGAAGGAACCTCTAATTCACACTCAGAGACTGTGCAAGGCAGAGATTAGAGGTGCCCTGCCTCCAGCCAGGCGGAGGAAAGGGATAACAGAGCTTATTGGACTGTACAGATACGACGGCCTGGTACAACACACCCCCAGGAGTACAAAGCTTTGGTGGACACTGGTGCTCAGTGCACTATAATTCCTTCAAACTATAAAGGAACACAATCCATCAGTATTTTTTGGAGTGACTGGGGGATCCCAGGAACTGACTGTTGTAGAGGCTGAAATGAGCCTAACTGGAAAAAACTGGCAAAAGCATCCCACTGTGATTGGCCCAGATGTTGCGTGCATCCTTGGTATAGACTACCTCAGGAGAGGGTATTTTAAGGACCCAAAAGGGTATTGGTGGGCATTTGGTATAGCAGCTGTGGACACTGAGAACATTGAACATCTGTTTGATTTACTTGGTCTCTCAGACAATCCTTCTGTTGTAGGACTGCTGATGGTTGATGATCAGCAGGTGCCAGTTGCTACCATGACAGTGCATCGCCAACAATGTCACACCAATCGAGACTCTTTGATTCCTATTCAGAAATTCATTTGTCAACTGGAAAGCCAGGGTGTGATGAGTAAGACTCACTCACCTTTTAATAGCCCAAGTTGGACAGTGCGTTAGTCTAGTGATGAGTGGAGACTAACAGTAGACTATTGTGGCCTGAATGAAGTTACACCACCGTTGAGTGCTGCTGTGCCTGATATGCTAGAACTGCAATTTGAACTGGAGTCAAAGGCAGCTAAGTGGTATGCCACCATTGACATTGCTAATGCGTTTTTCTCTATTCCTTTAGCAGCAGAATGGAGGTTACAGTATGCTTTCACCTGGAGGGGCATCCAGTACACGTGGAGTAGCTTGCCCCAGGGGTGGAAACACAGTCCTACCATCTGCCATGGACTGATTCAAAGCACGTTGGAACAAGGTAAATCTCCAGAACACTTGCAATATATGGATGACATCATTGTATGGGGTGACACAGAGAAAGAAGTCTTTGAGAAAGGTGAGAGAATAATTCATATTCTTTTGAATGCCAGTTTTGCCATAAAATGAAGCAAGGTCAAGTGACCTGCACAAGAGATCCAGCTTTTAGGAGTAAAATGGCAAGATGGTCAGAGTCAGATCTCAATGGAGGTGATCAACAAAATTGCAGCTATGTCTCCACCTGCCAATAGGAAGGAGACACAGACTTTCTTGGGTGTTATAGGTTTTTGGAGAATGCATATTCCCGACTACAGCCAGATTGTGAGCCCTCTCTATCGAGTGATTCGTAAAAAGAACCAATTTGAGTGGGGACCAGAACAACAACAAGCCTTTGAACAAATTAAGTGTGAGATAACTCATGCGGTGGCCCTTGGAACCTGTTCGGACTGGACTAGATGTTAAAAATGTGCTTTACACTGCGGCCGGAGATAATGGTCCTACCTGGAGCCTCTGGCAGAAGGCACCAGGAGAAACCCGAGGTCGACCCTTAGGTTTTTGGAGTCGAGGATACAAAGGATCGGAGGCCGATTATACTCCAACTGAAGAAGAGATACTAGCAGCATATGAAGGAGTCCGAGCCGCTTCAGAAGTGATTGGTACTGAAGCACAGTTCCTCCTGGCACCTCGACTGCTGGTGCTGAGCTGGATGTTCAAAGGGAAGGTTCCCTCTATGCATCATGCAACTGATGTTACGTGGAATAAGTAGATTGCACTGATCACGCAACGAGCTCGAATCACCCAGGGATCTTGGAAGTGATTACAAACTGGCCAGAAAATAAAGACTTTGGGATGTCGCCCGAAGAGTAGGAAGTAACACATGCTGAAGAAGCACCACTGTATAATACACTTTCAGAGACTGAAAAGCAGTATGCACTGCTGACAGTTGGATCCTGCTTACTTGTAGGAAAACATTGAAGGTGGAAACCTGCTGTGTGGAGTCCCATACAACGAGTCACAGAAGCCACTGAAGGACAGGGTGAATCTAGTTAATTTGCAGAAGTGAAAGCCATCCAGCTGGCCTTGGACATTGCTGAATGAGAAAAGTGGCCAGTACTTTATACTGACTCATGGATGGTGGCAAATGCCTTGTGGGAGTGGCTACAGCAATGAAAGAAAAGCAACTGGCAACACAGAGGTAAACCCATTTGGGCTGCGACACTGTTGCAGAAATGTACATTCCCCACAACACTGCCATTCCTTCTCAGCTTTGTAATGTAATAGCACAATCCATCTTTAAGGGGACTGTTTTGAATGAGTCTGGTGGGATTACCCATTACTATAGTGGTAAAATAATACAAGCATGTCAATCCCACCTTCTGCACAAGCAGTTCTGCATCAGTTCATTTTGCAAGGTTTTCTATAAACTTTGAGAGAGAGCAGGGAACAACGAAGCTTTGCTTGTCTTCTGTATGTTGCCTCTGCTATTGTGTAGCTGTGTTAGAAGTCTGCACATCTGTGTGCAAAGGTTCAGACAAGCTGCTGTAGTTATTTTTTATGGCTAATAAGTTGATTCTCATGTTTCTGAACAGAGCATTATAAGCGTTGTCTTTTAGCCTGAAGCAGGTAACGATGTCCTATGAGTGACATTCTGAATACTGTCTTAATCATGAAGAAAACCAGGGACTGTAACAGTATGTTTCACTACAAAACCTGAATGAGTACTAGTGTGGAATGACAGTACAGAAGGATGTATCGTCAGTGATTGTAGCAGTGCCTGTCCATTTCAGAGAATTTACAAGGAAATTATGGTTTAGAATAAAATATTCTTCTACTGAGCTTCCTACACTGCAACATTCTTTCCTTGTGTCATATTTTCCTCTGTATTTCAGTGTATTTCCTTTACCTTTGGTTTGTAACATCAGGTTGGAGCCACGTAAGCTGTAACTCAAACTTATTAGAAATGAAGAAAAGATCAGTCATTACTCATTCAGAAACACATAGCATTTCAGTTTTCACAGTGCTTAAAATCCTGAAAGTGTCTTAATCCCAGTGTGACAGATATTCTCTATGACTTGCAGAACACATCCATCAGTGGAAAACACGTAATGAAGCTCTGTGTGTCTCAGTGTCTGTTGCTAAAGCTACAATTTTTTTAAAGTCGCATTTTCAGAATAAATAAATGGATGTATCTTGCCTCAATTGTCGGAGCATAAGCAATCTTAGAAAGACACTGGTGGACAGTTTAACATTTAGCTTTGTGCTACGTTAGTTCACAGATTTGTCTGTTGGTGATCGGATACAGACCACTGTTGAAAACAGGCTGCTGAAATCACTAGGATGCTCAGCTAATTTGATAGAACCAGGAAATCTCATCTTCTTGTGCTGTCACTGGAGGGTTATGTCCCACTGGTCAGTTGCAGTCATCCAGTTCTCAGTGGGTTCTGCACGCTGGTGGAGGAGACACTCAACTCTTCTTTCATTATTTCATTAATGCGCTTTAAAAAGATCTGTACATTGGGGTCATACTTTATGTTAGCTCATAGTCATTAGTTGGTCTCCAAGCTTGTGTTAGTTTTGTGGTTCTGCAGGTAATTAAGCTTAAAAAAGTCTAAACTGTTAATTGAATAGCAAAATCCCTTCCTTCCTTCACAGACCTTTGAGACTACTGAGCCTGACTGTATTACTCTAAAAACCTTGCAATATTTGCCTTCAGAGAAAAAGAAAATTGCTGCCATTTTTCTTTTGCAAGCAAGCTAAAAAGAAAATAACAACAGTCCTAATACAGCAGTAAGACCTGATATTGCTCCTGCTTCAAAGCAATACTAAACAATGTTCAGATTGGCAAGGGCACTTTCTAGCCCCTTCAATTCAACTCAGAGCCTCAGGTTCATAAAGAAGTTCTCATTTCACAACTATAAATACAGAAACAACAATCAAATATCCACCCATGCCTTTTGGAAAAGTTGTTTGAAGCTAAGTTCTTTAAGAAGTCTATGTTAAGGATGAAAAGCAGCTTTTGTATTCTGTGTGGGAACTGTATTGGATATTACCTATTAACAAAAAACAACTATCTTCTCACAGGTATTGGTATATTAAAAATTATTACTGCTGGGCTTTTCAAAGGCTTGCAGAGAGTCTACATGCTTGTTTTTCCTTTATTTCAATGGATACTATCTGTCTATTATCTGCCTTGAAAACTCAAGTTCATATTCAGAATTAACTCCCTAAACAACTTCAACCAATTCAAATTACTATGAAATGTAATGTTAATTCCTACATCATATATCAGACACAGATGAGGGATATATTTTGTCGTCTTTAATAGATCTTTAGGAAAGTAATTCAAGGCAAAAAAAAAAAATTACTGTACTAATCCATAAACACAAAGGAAAAATAGAATTGTGCCAGCTGAAAGAGGATTGTTAAATATATGTGATATCTGAATTACATGGTTACTGGGAGAGATTTTGTAATAATTTAATGAAAAAAATGTGGAAAAGACTTTCAAAATTAAATAACTTCCATACTTAAATTTCATATCACTAAGGAATGACAGATTAGTTGTGCTAATAAATCTATAAAACTCTGAACAATTTCTCTTGCCAGAAATTCAGAAGAGAAGCAACTGAGACACACATTTTTTAAATGGGTATATCCTGAGAAACCATATCACCATAAACCAGCTGAGCAGGTCTCTCGACTTCTCTCTCAAATTACCAGTTGAATAGGATGAGGGATTGTTTGCTTGTTTTGAAAAATTTAGGAATATGGGCTTGTTCTGGTGCCAGGCAGTCATGTGAATTACTCAGTAAGTGCATCAGTTTCAGTGGCAATTTTGCTTAGGTAAGGTATATGTTCATCATTATGGAGATGATAACACTGATCCTGCAAACTTACCTAAGCTGATGGATGCAGTGACCTCATGGTGGTGCTTGTTCAGAATCTCCTCCTGATGTTGAAAATGCAAGTACAAACTGTATATTCTATGAATTGTTTTTAATGAAGGGTAACAGTCAAAATTGCACTGTTTTTGTTTGGGCATGAAGTTCATGCTGTGGAATTGCAACTATAAAAGGAGTTATGCTCCTGAGGTCACTTATTTACTTAAATATGAGTATGCATCCTAAATTACTTATAACAGAAGACTCCATGATAGGTTAGCTGAATCGAACATTAAACATCGCTGGTTAGGTGTCCTTAATGTTAAATAGTGGGTGATGTTATGGAATTTTTACTGATTTCATATAATTACAACACTAGGTGGTTGAATTACAAAGACAACGAGGCTCATGTATTCAGGTGTCTAAAACTTAATCTGTTGTATTTCAAACCAGATGCCTTTATAAAATATATATGTTCTTGAATGTAGATTGCAGCCATTTCTGAAGACAGAAATTATAATCCTTTTTGTTTATATATATCACTGATATTTACCAGAATTAACATTATAGACAGTCCCATTTTGATAATTATAGCTGTAAGTTTTCGTATAGAATATGCCAGGTTGAAGGAAGCTCAAAAATCAGATTTTGAATAATTTTTAGCTTGACTGTTTTGCAGAACTGCAGCAACAGAATAGGAACTATGGTTTTAAAGACTATTGACTGGACGCTTAATATATTTAAAACCTTTTCCCTCTGTCTTGCATGTAGTAGCTGGGTTGTAGAATGAGAAGTAAGGACGATTAGAGTCACACTGTTGACTCTGCCATTAATTCATTCAACTGGCTTTGGCAGTATAAAGTAGAAGTAATTATTACTCACAATAGTCTGAAACTAATTCTTTTCACATCATGTTGGCTTGTCAACACTAGCCAAAAATTTTTTTCTTCAATAAAATATTGCATTGCAATTTCAAATTAAAATTAAACTCTGAAAGTTGTCGTAATGGTTGAGATTTTGTATGCAGTTTTTCAAATGACTCTGGCCTTAAGGTTAACTTTAACTGGTTAACTGTTCTCAATGTAATACCAGAAATCGAAATGAATACGGAATCTAATAACAAATAAAAAAACAAGTTAAACTACTTTTTCCCATTTTACATTTACTCAAAATAATAACTTTATATTCATTTTCAAGTTGGTATACGTGGTGAGAGTAATATTTTTTTCTTCATTTTAGCAGAGAGAAAAAGTTTTCATCATTGTCACCATTGGACCAGTTTGTGTATTAAAAACATCATGCATGTAAGCTGTAAGGTAAATTGTATATAAATTATTGATGGATAAAGACTTTTCTACATTAAAAGGGTGAATAATTTTATAATAATTTTATTTCTGTGGTGAAATCAAACACATAGTATCTTAAACTGGGACTCCACTTGATTAAGAATAATGCACATTTGAATAGACTTAGACCCATCAGGTATCAAATGATGTTCACAACAATACCGAAGTGTTCACTGCTTAAGGAAATGTTATTTCAGAGGGAAGAAAACAGGATACAGAATGCTTTCTTGCTAAACAAAGCATCAGCTAATGTCAGCAGAGAGAGATGGAGACTACACGCTCCTTCAAAGACAAAGCTAAACAATAGCATTTCAATGTTAAGTTTAATGCTGCAGTTTTACGTAGACTTATGAAATCTTTCATGATCACAATAACATATTATCTTATATACATACAATTAAAAACCAATAACATTTATCTCTTTCTTATTAATAAAATTATTTGTTGAAAACATTGTTTTCTCTACACATGCAAAGGGAATAGATGAATTTAGTTAAAAATAAAAGTTATAAGGAAAGTCTGGGAAAGGCAAACTAAAATAATCTACTCATGGACAAAAGAAACCAAGAGCTGACTGAGTAATTATTTTGGATCACAAAAGAGTTTTAATAATGATCATGAGCACTGTAGGGGAGCAGCTTTTCCTCTTACCAAACTGCTGTGATAGATTTAAATGATTTTCGGAACAGGTAATTACCTCACACATAAATAAAGTTATATTTTAACTCTGGACTTAAATACTGCCCATACTAAATAGCTTTGACAACATGTATGTACCAAACAAACTCTAGCTCAGGTCTAATTAAGTTTAACTGTATGTCAGAGGTTTGCAGGATTAGGGCTTAGGTTCTTCCTTTGGAATAGAAATATTATTTCTATCTTTTATTTTTGTCATTTTAATAATCTTCTGAGAAACAAGCAGTATGACTTATAGCAACAGCCTTGATTTGCAAAACATGACTGTATTTTTCATGTACAGGATTAATTGTCTTAACCACAGATGATCCATACTTTTTCCTCTACTTAGGAAAAAACATCATGTAAAATATGGTTGTGAAGCAAAATTTTGAGAGAAATTTAACAAGAATAGTGTAAATATGAAATCTAATTTAATAATGTTCTTTTCATAGAATTTTAGCTCACATATTGTCAAGCAGTAACAAATGTTAAGACCTTTACAGGGCGATGAATATTGGAATTGTGACTTTTAAAAAAATTTGTACTATATAGTAGCCCTAGAACAGGTATGGAGGAAAACAATGTACAAGTAATGTTCTTTTTCAGGGATCTCGAAGATTTTTCTTAGTTCATGGGGGAAATTATGTTTCAAGACTTAATTAGTTAAGTAAGGAAAAAACCTATCTAATTACATTTTATTTCAGCTTTTCCATTTTAAGCCTGTAGGCGTGAAACCACAAATAGGGATAGCATTTAACAAAGGATACTATAAACGCTGTTTCATTACTTCTACCAAAAAATGCTTTTTAGAAACTTAAAAAAAAAAAAAGGGTTTTTTTTGTTTTTTTGGGTTTTTTTAAGTTTTCTGGATCTTTTGTAAGTTACGGAGAATAGTGTTTGTAACAGATCTTTTCCAAGCTCTTCCTACTACAGAGGAAAGAAGATAATCTGTAGCAGGAGCACCATTATGGTCTCCGGTGTGTTTGAGTGATAATCAGAGAACAGAACAAGATTTATTTCTCATTTAAATCAAGGGATTCTCATCTGAAGTTTCTGTGCTACATTATACTGTGGAATTAACAATTATGCTTGTATTTGTAGTGTATTACAGCTACCTATGAAAAATAGAGTCCAAAACCTCTCAATCATTGCTAGTAGGGCTAGTCAGCTGCTGGAGCACAAATCCAGGTGTTCAGAGGGGAAATCAGAGGAACATCCTGCTGGAAGATTGACCCTCTAATTAGACCTCGTGACTCTGCATCATCTTCAGGCACTCACCTTCTTCATGAGAAGGACCCGTGTTAAAGATCACGTCACTTCCCTCATGGTAGAAGGAATGTGGAGAGCAGATGCCATTATCGGTCTTTATTTGAAGTAACCTAGCGGGTGGCCGGTACTGGGACAGGCTTATCAAGACATTTTCCTGTGCATTTCCTTTGCCTGAAAACAGGATCACCAACAGTAGTGCATTTTCTGAAGCATGTTTAGCTAGGCTTGTACTAGAGGTCTCATGCAGTTCAGAGCTAATGTGTCCGTCACATTAAGGAATTTCTTTCTGCTTTGTAAAAAAGTAGTTAAAAGATACAGTGTTGCAGGGTGCTAACTGCTTCACCAGTTGCCCTCCTACACAAGTGAAGAAACCACAGAATAAAACTGACGAGGATTTTCTCATGATCTGAACAGTTGGATGTCCGTTCAACAGTGCTTTTCCCGGGGCCTTAGGAGATAACCTGTATGTATTGGCATGAGACCAAACACACACATGCAGAAAGCACTTCAACTGATACTGCTTCTGGTACAAGATAATACAAAAATTGTTGTTCTATTTGCTGCAGCAGCAGCTTCATATACTTTTCCAAAAAAAAAAAAAAAAAGGACTCTAAAGGCTTGGATTGTGGTTCTTTTTCTAGCAGTTTGAGAAATGAAACCCCGATTTATAGGAGCAGCTTTTGTCGATGCAGTATTTTTAGTGAAAACTGTTATACTTACTGGGTGTTTAAAACTTTCTGACTGAATAATTCAACAGAAGTTAAAAACAGCAATACCTACTTTGAAGACTTTCACGGTTTTCAGCAAGCCTGCATTGTGAAAATCAGATTGGAAAACTCTCATTTCAGAAAATTATATTCCCCTTTTTTTATTGGATAATACTGAAGTCAAGACCTGTGTGAAACAATTATTTTCTGGTACAAGTTAAGAGAAGTACAAAATAAATATTCTGATGTTTTCAAATGCAGAAAGAAAAACTAAATATTCATTATTTGGCCAAGAGATCTTGTTAGTCATGCATATTTTACCATAAATGACTTTGTAATTTTTTTTTTTTTGTTTCTGGTTGACACACTTGTAAAAGCTCTTTTTATTATTCTTTGCATGCCTCGCCAAGTGAAGTTCCAGCTGCACCTTGGCCTTCCTGACTCCATCTCTGCACAACCGGGCAGTGTCCCTGTACTCTTCCAAGGGTACTCATCCCTGGTTTCACTGCCTGTGCATTTCCTTCTTGCCCATTAGTTTAACCAGCAGGTCTCGATTCAGCCATGCCGGCCTCTTGCCCTCCTTACCCAATTTCTTACACCTGGGCATCATGACATCTTGTGCTTGATGGAAAGCATCCTTCAAGATCTGCCAGCTTTATTCTGCTCCCTTGTTCCTGAGGGCAGTTTCTGTGAGGATCCTGTTGACTAACTCCTTGAAGAGGTGGAATTCAGCTTTCCTAAAATTCATGGCCCTGATTCTACTCTTGACGTGTCCCACATTCCACAGGGCTGCAAACTACATGAGCATGTGATCACTGCAGTCCAGGCTGCCTCCAGTCCTGATGTCACTGATTAACTCACTAGCCTTGGTGATGGTCAGGTCCAGTATCACATTTTCTTTAAGAGGATTAGGCTGAAATAGAACAAGGCTTGGAATGCATTCATTAAGACCAGTGTCTTAACAGACATTTTCTAACACCTTAAAGAAGACAAACATATCATTCTCCCTCCCTCATAACATTTTTCTCCTAATACTTGCTAGTTCACCTCTTTATATTTGTAAACACACATTCAGAGTTTTCCTTAAATGACTGCGTAAGAATTCTGCATTTATCAGCAGTGCAGGCAGCCTGGCATTACCTGTTGCAACTAACAATGAAAATAAACTTCACAGAATTAAATCACTGCAAAGACTTGCCATTCTGTTTGCTGATATCTTGTATAAATATATTTGCAAGCAGTCAATACCTTTGGTGCTGGGTACAATGTCAGTTTTCACAGCTGCTCTCCAAGCTAAGCAGAGATCAACACATCTATTTTCAATGCATGGTACATATTTAAATGTTTCCTTTCATGTGGAATAACTACCAAATATTTTTTTTATACTCAGAAAGTTTGCTGTAGCATACAGCAAAGAAATATGAACAACTACCTAACGCACAGCTTATCCACAGCTTTGAGACTCACTCATGACAGCTACAAGTAAACTACAGAACGCGTTCTCAGAGCCAGCTGTGTAGGAACTATGTGAAATTATTGTCATGATAACATTTCAGTCTTTGTAATTTTACAAACCATTCCTCACATTAAAGTTACTTAACACAAACTATTATTAAACTGACAAGCCATTAAAATGTAACTATTAACTAATGTCACACTTTTAAACATTATCTTCATTTCTGATTTACTCTTGTAAATAAACAGCATGACAAATTGCACTGCAGTGACCTGACACAAAATATGTAGGAGTCTTTAGGGTGTATTTCCATTAACTATCAAGGGGTTTGCACTCAGTTCTTATATTTGCTTTAAATGACATTAAACACATGTTGCTTGAACTTAAAATGTTTGATCTTGATAATATAAAGAACATTTTGTAACAGAAAATTTTATTTAACAGATTAGCATAATTTCTATGTTTCAAGCACAATTATATCTTGAAAGGCGGAACAAAAAGCAAGCAAAACATTTGGAAGGCTAAAGCCTAGGAAGTTCTCTTGCTGAGTGAAATAGTACACCTGTTCTTGGCCATTTACAGTTCTATGGAGGTTCAAAATTTGCAGAAGTTAAAATAACACTTGCAAATATTGAAACTCAAAGGCTATACTGAATCCAAAGAAATTCCTAGTTTTACTAAAAGGCACACAAGTCACGTATTTCTTGAAGCGTATTGGTGGTAATATTCAAAATACTACCCAAGTATTCAAAATACTACTCTGATTAAATTTGCATATTTTTTTTTTCAACGAACATAAGTAGTACACATGTCAAACTAGACACATACTTCAAAAGGAAGGCACTGACCATTATAGTTTATTCACCTCTTACACAGCCCAACATAGTATGAATTTCAGGTCATATATTCTGCTGTGTATTCGAATTTCTTCTCCAGCTATTGTCCCTCTGTAGTTAATTTTTCCTATTTTTTTTAATTCCCGAAAAAAGATTGCATCTCCAAAACCAGTGATGTAATTAAAAGCAACAAGTATTTAAAGTATTACTTTATGGCAAACTAAGTCTTACATCATAAATCAAAAATTAGACCAAAGCAAATTCATAACTGGTCTTGATCCTTCTTTTACACAACTTTCAGTTAAGCTCTTAATATCAAAATGAGTTTCTATGCTAATGTCAGGGTTTGGAGATCTACTGAAACGAAGTATTTGATGTCTCAGAAGCACCTGGATTATCCCAGTTAACTAAAGCAGTATATAAAGATGTCTGCTGAGAAAAGCTGCATAGAACAGTTATATTATTGACATGATCCAATTGGATGCCTCCTCTTTACTTTGAGATTTAACAAATCACAAAATATAAGAAAATTAACAAAATATATGGAAATTTTTGTCAGTGTACTAAAACTTGCAGAGGCAAAGTAAGATAATAAGTAATAAAAAAAAGGGAAGTATCTCTCAGATAAAATGATTTGCCATTGAAGGACTAAATTAATGAAAACTTGTCATCTGTTTGTAAGGGTACGATAAGTCAACTAAGGCCACCATTGAAGATTATTCGTGTTAGATATTTGTAACATTTAGAAATTTTGCCTGTTGCATCCAACAATATATTTCAATTAATTTTTTAAAGTTATTATTATTTTAAACAGCCTTGCATTGTTATGCTTTTAAACCTGACACAGCATCTTTCTAAAAGAAGAATTTATGAAGCAGTCATTCCCATTCTTCCTCCATCTTATCATTCCTTTTTCATAATAAGTCAATCAGTTTGCTCAGTTCCTTTAGATTTCCCTATTCCAAATAAAGAAAATATTTTTATTTCTAGTTATTACTGCCAAAGAAGCTGTGGTGGGACTCTTGATTAAACACCCTTGTCAGTTCTGATATTTTCATTTCTTGCTAAGAAAACACTGGGAGTAAAAAGAAACACAATCTGCAAATAAGGTTGATTCTTCACCAGGAGAAGTTGGCAGCATATGCTATTAGTCTTTACGAGCAAGAGTAGACCAAGACAGACTTCTTCACACCACCTGCCTGAAACAAATCTCTGATCCTCATTGACCAGCTCTCCACATAGTTCTATACCTTGGAGCAACAGTCATGGTGGCTCCAAATGTTATTACTAAAAAGTGAAAAATTTGTCAAAGGCAGTACAACTAAATTTTGGTAGCCATTCAGGATATTTCTGCCATGCAGTCCAGAAGAATATGGCCTATGGAAACCTCCTTCACCTAACCTTGAATTAGCTTGTCCTAGCTCTGATATTAACTCTTCAGTCTATGATGAAACAGGCTGCAAAATTCTTCTGACGCTCTGCGGCTGCAGTCTGATCTAAGGTCTATTCTTAGGTGGCTCAGCTGCCAGCAGAACCTTGGCCAGCTAATGTGCAATGATGGGTACATCTGCCAGAACTCTGGGCATTTCTTTAGACTACTGAAGAGATGTACCATGTGTCAGTTGCTGGTTATGTGTGCAGGAAAAAAATACAGACCAGATGGGCAGAACTGTTTGTAAATAACAAATGTCCACAAAGCAGTCCCTCCTCTCCTGGTATTTTTAAATAACAGTCCCCAAAATATTTTCCTTATAAGTTGTGTTATCACATGGTTTAAGTTAGTGAATACTTAGCTGATAAGTGGTATATGTTGATTCTTTGTGTGACAGCTCAAAATTCCCTAATTAAACTGTTAATTGCTAAGCTAATTGACATTAAATTAGGACTCTTCACCAGGTATTCATATGTGAACATATTGACACAGGTTGAAAGAAACAACAAGTGAAGAAGTAATGAAAGGAAATTCTACAGGCTGAGATAAAAAGCTGAGTGGTCAGAGGATATGGTTTTCTGATATGAGTACGTGTATAAACAGAAGACTATATTAACTTACTGTTTCCCAAGTAGTCTGGGGCTGCAGTCTCAAGTTGCTAAAAGACATTAAAAAGGAATTCATGCTGAAAAGTTAGATGGTTGTGATTCATTAAAACTGGGTGGAGAAACGGGACAAGGAAACGTGGCCCAGAAATACCAGTACTTTATCACTTAGGACCTTTATCTAAGGAAATGTGAAAGGCATCTGAAAATCACTGATGCACCGAGTGGGTGATTTCTTGGCCTTTCCATCAGGAATATTCTGCTAGAGTGTGTAAGGCAGAGGGTTATTCCACTCAACCTGATTTCTTCTAACCCTCCTGTGGTGTTGCCACAAATAACCTGTGCTGACATCATCTAGCTTAAGGTCCAGTTTAGGGTGACATGCAGCAGCAAAATAGCAGGTGAGACAAATGCAGCTGTTCTGCAGGGCTCACACTCTGCCCTGAGGTTTCCTTTTGATGTGGGCTGATTTGTTAGAGAGTTCAGGGCTCCTCCTCTGCTTCCTATTTGCATGGATGAATTTTCTGAAAACATGCAAATTGCACAGCTGTCAATCTCATTTATGAACTCAGTCACAGTACTATCTCTGTGAAGGACCTCTTGTAGCTCAAAAGCTTTTTTTTCCTCCCCATTGTAGTTTTAATTTCTGCACCACAAGAGTTGAAGGCCTCCCTTTTCCCACTAATAACTCATTAGGCTAAATCTTGGATTCCTCCCAAATGTGTATAATTTATTTTCATTTCTCCCCAGTATTTCTTAAAGCTTTCTGGTGCAGTTAGCACTTTGCCATCTGCCACCTTCATGACACTGCAATAGGGACCGACTGGTCTGAGTGATGTTTTCTGAACCGTGATGAAAAGTGTATCTCTGTTCCCATTTCTCGCTGTGCTACTCTAACATACGACATTCTTTCTGCTGATCTATTACTGCCTGTCTTCAATTACTAAATACGGTATCTTTCAGGCTAGACACTTGTAGTTTAAGTGTACTCATCTCATTGTCCCTTTGCCACTAATTCTTCTCATCTCCCTTTTCCTCTCACCACTGAGTAATAACTCACTTATTGCTACTTGCGGTTTCTATTCTACATTGCTTGTTTATCATGTTTTTGACAATGTCTAGCATGACACATTTTACTCCAGACCATTGCTTATTAGCATCCTGTCATAAAGCTATTTCTATACCCTCTGTTCAAAATTAACACTGCTTTAGAGTTGTGGAAGAAGGAGGACTATGAACCAGCAGCTATGAAGGGTCTCTCTCTGTCCCAGGATAAAATGGTCTCTGTACCAACTTTTGCTAGGTAATCCAGAAAAAGACATTGGAATGGGTGAAAATTATAAATACATTGTATTAAGGCAGGTAGTTTCAAAACCATTGCATCTTCCTTGGTGATGAATGTCTGTGGTTTGTCATGTCTCAGGAAGGAGGAATCACTTTCCTGCTGAAGCCTAATCTTCATTTCCAAATGACTTGAATTGGGTAGAAATCACAGTTAAGTAGAAGTTGGGCTGGACAAGAGTCCTAGACTAATAGCTTCAAAGAATCTAGCTTCAAAGAATCTGTCCAAAGTAGCATTAATTTCTGTACCACTATGCGGCAATACAGAAGTGTCTGTAAGTCCATCCTGCTTGATTTGACTCCATTCTTTATATCCTAACATTGGGCTGTGTTGAGGTCATCCTGTCAGTCCATTGCAGCCTGGGACTATCTCTGCATTCCAGGTTTTCGCTGTGCCTGGGAGGTACTAAATCTGATTTGTGACACCATCACCCACTTTGCATATGAGCGTGAGAAAGACAGTCTGTCTGTAGCCTTATTCTTCCACCTACAACAAAGAATTCCTCTGCTGCCAATTATTTGGCCTGACAGTTTCTAACTACTCCTGTTTAAGACGTATTAATTTAGTTTAGTTTTAAATGTAGTGCAGTCACATTATGAGACTAACTGGCCTGGCTGAATAGAGAGCCTTGGCTGGAGCTTGGAGATAAAAGGGAAAATTTACAACCTTTGAAAGAAGGACCAGGCAACTCAGGAGGACTACAAGAATGCCATGAATTTATGCAGGGAGAACATTAGAAGGGCCAAAGACCAGCTAGAGCTGAGCCTAGCTTTTTCTGTAAAAGAGAACAAAAAATATTTCTATAAATGCATCAGCAGCAAAAGGAGGGCTGAGGAGAATCTCCACCCACTAATGGATGTGAGGGGAAACATAGTGACAGAAGATGAGGGAAAGGCTGAGGTACTAAATGCCTTCTTTGCCTCAGTCCTTAATAACAAGAGCAGTTGTGCTCCAGGTACACAGCCCCCTGATCCAGAAGACAGGGAAGGGGAGCAGAATGCAGCCCAAATAATCTAAGGGGAAATGGTTAGCAACCTGCTACATCACTTAGACATACACAAGTGTAGGGGACCAGATGGGATCCATCCAAGGATACTGAGGAAGCTGGCAGAGGTGCTCACCAAACCACTTTCAATTATTTATTGGCAGCCTCAATTGACTGGAATTTGGCAAATGTGACACCCATCTACAAGAAGGGCCAGAGGGAGGATCTGGGGAATTAAAGGCCTGTGAGACTGACCTCAGTGCCAGGGAAGGTCATGGAACAATCAACCTGACTGCCATCATGCAGCACATGCAAGACAACCAAATGATCAGGCCCAGTCAGCATGGCTTTATGAAAGACAGATCCTACTTGACCAACCTGATCTCCTCTGTGACAAGATGACCTGCTTAGTGGATGAGGGAGAGGCTGTGAATGTTGTGTACTTCATTAAAGGCTTTGACACTTTTCCACAACATTCTCCTGGAGAAACTGGTAGCTCATGGCTTGGTCAGTCATACCCTTCACTGGGTAAAAAACTGTCCAGATGGCTGGGCCCAAAGAATTGTGGTGAACGGCATCAAATCCAGCTGATGGCTGGTCACTGGTGGTGTTCTCCAGGGCTCAGTATTGGGGCCAGTTCTGCTTAAGGTCTTTATCAATGATCTGGATGAGGGGATTGAGTGCACCATCAGTAAGTTTGCAGATGACACCAAATTGGGTAGGATTGTTGATCTGCATCAGAGTAGGAAGGATGAACAGAGGGATTTGGACAACTGGATTGATTGGCTGAGGCTAATCACAGGAGGTTTAACAAGGCCCAGTACTGGATCCTGCACTTGCACCACAACAACCCCATGCAATGCTACAGGCTTGGGGAAGAGGGGCTGGAAAGTTGCGTGGCAGAAGAAGATCTGGTGGTGTTGATTGACAGCCAGCTGAACATGAGCCAGAAGTGTGCCCAGGTGGCCAAGAAGGCCAACAGCATCCTGGCTTGCAACAAGCATAGTGTGGCCAGCAGGACTAGGGAAGTGATCATCCCCTTGTACTCAGCACTGGTGAGGCTGCACCTCAAATCCTGTGTTCGATTTTGGGCCCGTCACTACAGGAAAGATATTGAGGTGCTGGAGAGAGTTCAGAAGAGGGCAATGAAGTTGGTAAAGGGTCTGGAGAACAAGTCTGATAAGAGTGACTAAAGGAACTGGGGCTGCTTTGCCTGGAGAAAAGGAGGTTCAGGGGAGATCTTATCACTCCCTACAACTTCCTGAAAGGTGGTTGTAGTATGGAGGGTGTTGGTCTCTTCTCCCATGTAGCAAGTAATAGGACAAGAGGAAATGCCTTGAATTGCACTATGGAAGGTTCAGATTGGATATTAGGAAAAATTTCCTCATGTAAAGGGTTTTAAGGCACTGGAACAGGCTGCCCAGGGAAGCAGTTGAGTCATCATCCCTGGAGGTGTTTAAAAGACACATAGATGAGGTTCTTCGGGACATGGTTTAGCGGCAGAGTTAGGTTACGGTTGGATTTGACCTTGAGAGTCTCTTCTAACCAAAATTATTCTAGGATTTTATGATACTCATGACTGGACAACCCCTGAAATCTGAGAGTAAGCTGTACCATACAGTCAGTTGTGTAGCTAGTTTTTCCTGTGCTGTTAAAAGAACGATAGATTGTGTTATCTCCTCATGGTGCACAGTGGATCCAGCTGTGACATCATTTAGGAGAAGCCTCAGAACAGGGGAAGGTTATAATCAGCAAATACTCTCTGGCTTCTTTTTTTTTTTTTTTTCTTCTAACGAATGAGTAGAATAAGAGATCTGTACAGTTGTGTTACTTACGAAATTTATTCAAACTTTCACACACAAAAAAAATTAAACATTCCTTTTGGTAAATTCTGCTGACTTCTGCTAGAAAAATCTAAAAAGTTTTCCCTAGCAGTATTTTTAGATATTCAAGAAATTTTATCACTGTCATCCTATTGAGGATTGAAACCTATGTTTCTTGAACTTTCTTGAACATTTTCTTCTCAATACTGTTTGTAAGCACTGACAGATTCTCTTCTAAAACTCTCCTAAAGCAATCGTTGACTACTGCAAAAGCCATGAATGTGTCAGAAGCACTTCTAAGTACCTGTACAAAGAAGATCCATCCACTGTTAACAGAGGCTTCTGCTAAAATGAAAGTGAGAGTGCTTCCTTCCACAAAGACCTAAGCAGACTGTTGGTAATTTCAGACGACACTGCTCTGGTCAACAGTCATCTTACAGAACTTAACCACTTGAGTTAGACATGCTATCTAGTTGAGCAACATGAAAAATTGATTCTGGGCCTATATGCCATGTCAGGCCAAATTTGACAGCACAATTTTGAAATTTTAAAATCACTAAAAGTAGACTTGGTGCTACTGTTTTCTTGAAAATATTTTCAGCAGAGACAAGCCCCAAGCAATGAGTCCTTCACTATCACGCTTGCTCTCTAAGCAGAATTTCTGTTGGCCATCACTACTGCTTGCTGTCTCCAAGCATCTTGAAGTGAATCTTTTATGTAGCTGCTCTAATTTCATCAGCGTTTGACAGTTTGGTTTTCTGGTACAAAAGTGGCGTTTGGTACAGAAATTATGGTAATTCGTAAACAGTTTCTTGTGGCTGTATGGTCCATAGCCTTAGCTCCTGTATATGATATTCTTCCAGTTATGTTTGTGTTTGTGCTCAAGGCATTGTAATAGGCAGATATCAGCAACTACCACCAAGTAGGTAAGTAATCGAAGAAATGACTAATCTCTAGGTCAGGAATTTTTTTCTGAGAACAGGGAATGTGTTTTTGCTCACCTTATTTAATCTGCATCTTATTATGTGACCATAATCTAGTTTATATTTTGAATAGCCTGATAATCCTAGATGCGGAAGAGTTATGAGAAATGCTATCGTTATTAGGACCCTGTGTCCTGGTTTTGTTAAAAACAAGACCAGTTCCCTTTTAGTGAATTTTCCTTTCAGCTAAATTCTAAGTAACTGCACTTTTCTGAATTCAGCTGCATGTTTTTTGAGATGCTGTTCACTCTGGAGCTGATAAAGGCAGCAGTGGTATGCAGAAGAGGCCCAGTTTTCGATTTATTGCTATAGCAGCCAAGGTCGCTGATAAAATTTGCATGTCCCATAAGTGAGAGGGGTGTATTTGCATGGAGTGGCAAACGAACAGGTGACTAAAACTGACCAAGTATTCCATTCCATACATGTCATACGCCCTATGAAAGTGGGAGATCACGAGAGTCTTGCTCTCTTCGACTATGACTGGCATCTGAACAGGATTCTGCCTGTTGTGCCTGCGATCCAAGGCCTGGTTCCAGACCCTGCATCCCTGAATCCAGTTCCGGTTTACTGTGGAATCCAGCCCAGGACTTCCGGGTATCTGCCCTGCAGCCACCGGAGTGATACCAGCTCCGCTGCTGCTGGAGATGCTGCACTACCCCAGGAAATTCAAGATTGGTTTTGTATATTTTGTATTATTTTCTCTATTTATTAGTAGCATTAGTAAAGCATTTTAAACTTTTCGAACTTGCAAGTCTCTCTCCCTTTTCCTCCTGTTACCTTTCCTTAGCGGGGAGGGCAGGGGTTTAACAGAGAGCATTTGCCATGGTTTATTGTCGCCCTGCAGTAAGCGGTGACATCCTGTATATCATGAACCATTAACCCTTCTTTTAGTTATTCCCATAAAACCCTTTTGATTCTTAAAATAAAAATGCTCAACTGTTAACTGAAACCCACTTTTCCTTCTAACAGTTTGTTTCAATTATTAGTCACAATGTCATTTTCTTTGTATGCCTGCCTTTGTGTTTTAACTTTTAATTGTCCTGAAACAGCCATGCTTTTGCCACTATGTTAGCAACAACTTGTAGTAATAGTAGTAGTAATGCTGCATTATCGCCCTAGAAGAGAAAAGGCTTAAAATCCAAAACAGAGAGTAAATTTACCAGTATAAAAAATAAAATTTGAGTTGTACAAATTCTGGATACTGGCCTTATGTATACCTAACCTGGAGGAAAAAAAAAAAAGACATATTTGACAGTAATTGATCAGAAAGTTGATGTCTTAACAAATAAGAACAAATATTTAAAATAAGAATACAGGAAAAGAAAACATTTTTTGTTGTTGCCTCAAACTTACAAAAGAGTTAACAGAACTGTGAAATGTAAGGGTATTTGTTTTACCCTTGGTAGAGAAAAACACTGGTTTAGCTAGGTACTGCTGAGGCATAAAATGCCAGCTGCCCCAACAAGAAAATGAACATAGACTGTTTAATTTTGGTTGGAACAGAATAGAGACCTGTCCTGTTATTGGCCAGTGTAAAGTCTTGAATTGTCTTTCCCTCTTCTTCAGGAGGAGTCTCTGTGGTCTGATAATAGAATTGAGCTCAGGAGTCACTCTTCATTGGGCAATAATTTGTTTCCCTTTTCATTTTTCAGACACTCAGTGAAAAGAAATGACCTTCGAGATCTCTAGCCCTCATTCAAACTTTGATAAATTATACTCAAGTTTAAAATCATGCATTCCTAACAGCAGAATCAATGGTTACAACAGAATCCTGGTTCTTGAAGCTGAGGCAAGACACTGTGACACTGTGAAGGATATAGTTTTGTTTTGCCTGTGGTATATCAGCATGCTTCAGGGGAAAAAAAAAAAAAAAAAGAAAGAAAAGAAAAGAAAAAGAAGTTTTATTAAATGTAAAGCAAAAAAAGAAGCAATAACTACTGTTCAGACAAAATAAGAAAAAAAAAAGTTAGTTGTATGGAAATGCAGAATGTGTCATCAGGGAGAAAAATTTTCAATTGAGTCTGGAAATTTCTGTTACATTTCTTTTACTGGAAATTGCCAAAATTTCCAAGTTGAACCTTCTGTGGGAACAGAGCTGTTTCTCACAAGATAATAGTAATAACAGTAATAATAGTGATACAGGATTCCTGTTAACATAATTATTATCCAGGTGTTTTAGTTATACCTTAAATGAGGTATTTCAATACTTTTGTTTCAAATGGATAAAACATATATCTTTATTTTTTGTATGATGATTATTAAAATTTAACAATCATTATAATTTTGAACATCAGTATCAAACAACTTCTTTTCTGATTCAACCAAAATATCTTAAAACAAGAGAAGATTTTGGCATGGAAGATTAATCCCAAGTTTTGACAAAATTTGCTATTCGTCATTAAAAAGCTAGCAATTTTTGTACAGCACGAAGAACCAACTGAGAATAATGAAGCATGCAGAAGTCACCTCCGACCCAGGAAGTTCCTATCACACATCGTCAGAGGTTGAGAGAGAGATGAAGAGAAAGTTGTTATAGTGGTCCCTCTCTTCTTTCTACTCTCTGTAGGCATCTGCTCTTGAGCATTTTTAGAGAGAAGAGGGTGAGCTACTCAGTGTTCTGGTCTAAACAGTGCCACAGTTCAAGTGTTTTATAAAACTTCCATCATTATTTTCCAAATCAGCACACACTCTGGCATTATTATGAATTACTTTTAATTGTCAAGAGTTAGTTAAAATCTTAAATTCCTTGCATTTGTTTCTTTGTCTTCATTAATTCACTTTTTCCTGAAATATCAGACATTAACTGCTGAACTAAATGCTATGAATACTAAACTATTAGACTTTAGTTCCTACCTCAACAGGGTAACATTTCTGTTTTTTTCTTTTTTTCTTAAACCAACAAATCTATAGTGTTGTACAATAAACAGTGGTGTGGCCTTCTGTTTCCATGTGGAATTGAGACCGCTCAATAAAAGCATCATCAGCTTTGTTCTTAACATAGCAACTTGTGAGCCATAGTTCCAGGAAAGGCTCAGGGGTGGTAATACTATGTATAAAACATTAACTAACAAAAGGCAGGGCCTCCTTTTCAGGAGCCAGCAGGTATGAGTAAGGGAGTTGTTCCCCACTCATTCTAATTATATAAGAAAGGGAGTTTTGCTCCCACTTCGTTCTAATGTCAGCTGGGCATCAATATCATCTTACTTTACCTTTTCTACCGAGAAAATTCAGAAAGCAGTGACAGCAGGGATTTCATATGTTTTTGCTCTGATTGTTGCTTTACAAATGCTGCTGATTAACAGGAACTGTAACCTAGTGAATTAGGAGCACTAAGACCTAATAATATTAATTAAAATATTTCTGGGTTTCAAACATATGAAGCCACTGGAATAGATATAGCATATTCTTGTCTGGATTCACAGACCTCACACAAACAAGAGAAATAATTTTAGCATCAGTTGTTGGTAAGGAAGACATCTGGTGTTCACCTCTTAACAAGTCAGAAAACTAATTTTCCATTTTCTTGAGTCTATGTGAACTTGTCCTCAGTTTATTTTACCCCTGTTGCAGCACACTAAATGTTGCTTTTCTAATAAAGGTATTTATTTGCTCCATAGTATTATTGTTATAGAAAATAAGAAAACTAATAAGAAGTTTTTGTAAATAAGAAGACTGGATTATTCCTATCCAGGAATACCAAGGAGATGTTTCTAGGACAGGCACTATTGACTGTTACTGGTTAAATTCTACTAGAATGTAAAGCCAAACCAATGTATCAAATAAAGACTCAGTAACCTTGTCTTTGGCATCTCTTTCCTCATTTTTATGCACCAAACCATCCTGTGACACAGTAAAGGTAGATGTATGCCCATATAAATTATGATACATATAAGAAAAACTTTTATTTTTTTCCTCCAGAGGAATAACCCCTTGCACTCTGCTTTTATTTTCTGCACATTATTTTGCAGTACTTTACAACTGATGAGTAAATGTCTGTCTCAACGGTCTGAAAATAGCTAAAGACCCTTAATTTCATCACATTGCAAGGAAAGTTCTTTTCTTTCCTGTACTTCACTTGTGTGTCCCACTTTCAGCACCAGAGAAAGGCAGCATCACAGACTAGTATCTTAATTCATCGTTCCTTCTGTTTATACAATGATCAAGAACCTGCCTCTCCACTTTTCCAGATTACCTCATCAACTATGAATCTTTCTTAAGCAACTGCGTTTCTCTTTTAGTGCTGAAATAGACAGAAGCTAAATTCAGTATATGTGGCCAAGTAGTAGCATGGAAAGAGACTTTCTGTAACGAATGCACTTGTTTTCCCAGAAATTTCATTTCTATGATCCAGCTACTCAAATATTAAGTGTGTGATCACTTACAATTCTGTCTTACTCATTGTCAAAGAAAGAGAGAAGATGAGAAACATGGAATGGGAAAAGGGTATCTTTTAGCCATCAAAATAGAAGAACATCTCACTGCCTTCCTGTAATGAGGTGAACATGGAACAATAATAATGTGAAGCTTTTCTACAACAAAACAATGTGATACCATGCTGTGACTGAGAGAGTCCATTTGTGACTGGTTGGTAATTAAGAATACTACTTACCTTAAAAGTGGTCATCCAATACAAAAATCTGGTCTCATTATTTATCAAGGAAGAAGAACAAGCAATTTACAGCATTCTGCTGTTATAACCAGAAGTTTGAAAATCTAAATATGCCATTTCAATCCAAAAATGTAGTTAGACATGAATTCTGAGAGATCACACAAATTAAAAAGACCACAAATTTGTTTCACAAAGACATATGATTTTTCCTCCATCCTCCCTCATAATTTTCAATACTTCTTCCAAATATCTATAAAATTGCATATGAAGACTTTGGCTATAAACCTATCTTTTCATTTGTTTCTTAGTTAAGAACACTTTGAGAAAATGCCTCTTAAACATGCCCCTTATTTTAAAATACAGTTACAAATAAACTTCCCCATGTGGATTTGGGAATCAAAGACTATATGGAATGAGAAATAAAAGTAAATAAACTTCTAATAATTAAGTTTTTCATGTAAATAAACCACAGGTTTATTTTAGTACCAGTTAGCTAAACCACTATATGAAGTGTATCCTTACCAACCTTTTAGTTTACTTTTTGGAGGGAAAGTTCTGAAAAGTATACACATTAACATGTTTGGTTATGCTTTTAAATAAAGACATACATGTTCCGTTGGATTTTTTTTAATTTACACACTTGATTGAAAAATGTTTTAATATGAATGTTTATAACAAAAAGATCAGGCCAAATTATCATAGCATTTCAAATTAGAACTGAAAATTCTGGCAAATACAAGTACATTTGAATACCATTATTTATAATACGGCAAAGAACTCTGGAAAATGCAACATATTTTAATGTGTTTTTTTGTGCATAAAATCATGTAAAAATTGATAATTTTAAGATTAACATTATCAGTTCCTTTCTAGAAAGCAAATTCAATAGCAAAGCTTTTCTTTGCTATTTGCTAAATAGGCCATAGAGAAAAGAAGTCAGATTCTCTTCAGTGTTTTGCTAACCTCCTAAAATGTGTCTCATCAAGGTTAGTCTGAGGGAGTGGGAAGGAGACTCTTTGAAATGACAGGTGGTAAAAAGTTGGAAAGATTTGTTCCTGCTTTTGCAGTTAAGGTGATTTTAAGGATGGCTTTCTCAGAAAGAAGTCCCTCCTGTCAAAAGCCACTCATAGAAAGTTAGACAGGGGAAAGGTTGCACAGAGATGCAGCCAAAGACCATACTGACCATTCTTAGAAAAAATTAATTCAATAGCATGTTTTGATTTTATTAAAATAGGTTTAATAGATACGCAATTTTAAAGACGAGAACATTTTCGTTTTCAGTAATGCAAGTAGCTCAGGTGTTATATCACTGAATTTATTTTCTTCTTTGCATGACTGTTTACATTTCTGTTAGCTTTAAAACCTGGTAACATGCCTGTTCCCTGCCTGTACCACTGTGTTACATCCAGAGGCTTCAGAGCTTTTCTTCACTGCCAGTGTCGAGGTGGAACTGCAAATAGTAGGGAGAGATTCGACAGGTCTTTGCTGACTGCAATGCAGCTACACTTTGCTATCTCCTCCTGCAGACGGTGACACAGTCAAAGAGATTATGGAGGAGGATCCAGTGTTGTTCAGTATCCTCTGCTCTCCCATTTGAATATGCCTGTGCTGGCTAGCAAGTTAGAAATATTTCAACTTTTAGTTTTTTACTGCTTTTATTTATTAAAATAAATAAATTTTATTTACTTTTTTTTTCACTGCTTGCCAAAGGCTTAGGAGAAATCCAGCTAACATAGGACAGAGATCCTCTGGAAGACAGTGTTATTTAACTAGGCTGTTTCCAGACTTGAGCTAGCTTTATATGCAGCTCACCCAGGTATATAGCTGTGCTTTGCTACAGGTAGTCAAAACTTATGCAGGATGAAAATAAGAATGTTGAATAAAATAGGCTTTTTCATTAGTGTTGTTGGTTGTTTTGTTTTGTTTTGTTTTGTTTAATTACTTTCTTTTATAAGATTTCCATAGTGGAACTGTGTCGGAGGATCAACCATACTGAATCATGCACTACAAAAATCACAGTCCAGGTGTCTAAGCTGATCTAAGCTCAAATACTCTGTGTTCAGTGTCCTTATTGTTAGAAGAACATTGATGCCGATATAATACTTGGCTAAATATATCTCTGTATCTTGTTCATCCATTACTCCATAGGCTGTTTTCTTATTGCAGATAATTTTATAGGGGCCACCTAGGAGTGACGAATGGGTTTATGGAAGGTTTTTTTTGCATCTGCCAACCAAAAGATATTCACTAATCCTGTTACTCTGAAATAAGTCATGTATCTCTTTGTTAAAATGAGTTTAAAAAAGGCTGGGAACATTTGTGAATTTCCTATCAGTTACAGCAGTTGTCTGTCATTTGTCATAAAACCTGTAGAAGGACCTTGAAAGGTGAGACAGACATTTTTTGTTTGTTTTTGTTTTGCTGGTATATTTGTCACTTATGTGATCTTTATTAAACACAGATTTTGTCTGGAAAAGACCATGTAAATCAAAGACAAATGCTTTCTGCAGTCATAATTATAATCTACATCACAAGTCAAATACCAAGATTTTGTTGCCTGCGTACATTTATCTATAATAAATTTCATATTTTGCTCACTTGGCTTATTTCCAGGTATGATTGACTAGTGTGAAAGCCACAGCTTTGTGTGACTGAGGAAATGAGCCATTTGACTGGGATTCAGAAGACCTGAATTCTATTGTATACCAAATTTCTGCACTCAATTTCTACTTCTTCTCCAGTGTCTTTAACTTTTTTTTGGTTTTTTTTTTTTGTTTTTTAAGGAATTCAACGTAATTGCACTAAGTGTTTGAGCTGGGTGCACTGTGACAAGACTCTCTGTCCTCCGTAAGAATGCAATAACAGTTTGAACAGTTTGATTTAATGACCTTTGCTTCCATTAGTGTGCATTAAAAATTGATATTGATCTGCTAACTGCAAGCATCTGTGCGTGTTTACTTAGATGTCTTCTACACTGAAGAAAACAACAGTCAATAGAAGACTAAATTTTTGAGCTATGGATAATGGTAATTTTCACATTTTTGAAAGGTCCTTTACAGTTAACTTGTGTGATGAATTTTCTGGTATTAAAATTAAATGGCTAATAATGTGCATTTCGAAACTGTCAAGTTAAAACGGTACAATAAATTTAAAAAGACACACTCAAAGACAACTTCATTTTCATAGTCTTCTGACTAAAGTTGCTAGTCAGAGGAGCCATAATCTACTCTCTTAATATTGCTTTTTCCTGAATTTTCATTTTTCCTAATCTTTCAATAAAGTGTGAGATGCAGTTTGGAAGCCAGTTATTCATGCTCTTTCTTCCTGTGTCTTTTCCTCAGGCTGTATAAGATAATACCTGATGTCATACAGAAGTTACATTCAGAAGAAAAAGTAAAATTTTTAAGTCTAAGAGATTTTTTAATATCATAAGCAAAAAACATAGATAAGAACATTTAACTCAAGATTTTTAATTCTGTAGAAGCATACAACAAAGTATTTCAAAAGTCAGGAGAAAGCCAGTGAAAAAAATGAGAATTTTAGTGTTTAACTATGAGCATATTTATTCTTTAACCATGCCAATTGTTTAAGATTTAGCTTGGCACTTCCCATTTTCCAAAAGTTAATTTCAAATTATTATTGGAAAATATAGGAAGATTTTATTAAGGTTGAATTTTGACTGAAGTGAAAGTTTACTGTTTAACTGCAACAGAATTTGCAATGGACTTCTTACTTAGGCATCCAATTAAGTGATATTCCGTGACATTTGAGGAGGTTAAATCACTCTAGATATAGAAAATCTGAAATTATGTTTAGTGTAATTATATTGATTTAGTTTAAAGAATAGCAACTGTATGGCACAAACTGTATTTGTTGTCCTATAACAGGGGAGAATGTAGTGTACTCCCTAATCTGAGGTGATTTTTATATATTGGGTGTTCTCTGACTGTCTTAATTCTGAAGTGATGTTTTCTGTTCATTGCGAGTGCCCTAAATCTTCAAAATTTCACAATTAATTTTGACTGCAAGATTGCTAAACTAGAAACAAACTGGATGATTTGTAAAATTTACCTGCTTTTTCTCTTTTTTTCCAGTGTGACAGCAAGAAAATAAGAATTTTTTAAATGGGTATAGCACCATAGAAATTATTGAAAATTACTTGAGAAAAATCACCTTTCTTTTTTCTGCTCTTTTCTTTTTCTACTTCAATGTTACTCTGGTGATATGAATGTTGAATTTTACTAATAACATGCATAACAACATTTATTTACAAGGATTAGGTGGAGAAGGTTGAGAAGAAAAAAAAAAGGATGCAAACCACAAGCTGATGTGCTGAGTTAATGCTGGAGGTGAAGGAATGACAGAAACGACAGTAAATAGCGCATTGTTTGCATGAATGTAAACCAAAATTCTTATGATTGCATATCAATTAATAGATCCTGTTGAAGTAGTAATAATTTTTGCACATTTTAATACTAATTTATATTAATTTATACTAATTTAACAAATTAAGAAACATTTTATTCTTATGTTTAAATAGCATTCTGGTAATTTATATATGTTACAGAATATGGAGGAAAACTAGGGGCCTGCTATGGCAATGCAAGCTACCAGATGGCTATACTGGATAGAGGCATTTTCAAGGTGAGTACTCACAAGTATTTAGTTCTGCCATCCAGCTGCTCAGGAGTAAAGGCAGACTGGGGCATCAACAGAGCACTCCCCAGTAAGGTTGTCTCAAGATACAGGAGCATAAGAAAAAAGTGAATTTGTAAGCATGTGTTTGCTGTCTAAGAATTCTACAAATTGATTGTTATGAGGTTGCCACTATTTTATCCCATATGAAATTCCTTTATGAATCACTATTCTCTGAACTACATTGTACTGTTCTCTACCTTGCCTAGGTATTTTTCTGACTGAAAAACAGATTAACATATGACTACTTTGATTTATATCCATGGTTATTAAATGCCTAGTGAGCAAAGCATAACTGCAAGTTAAAATAATATGCTTTCTGCAGTGGTGGCTTATTTTCCACATGTAAAATGATCCCCCACTCCTTACCCCAAATCTAATAAAGCTACATAAACTCTAAATAAAATCCAGCTCTTTTCTCTTTGTTTTTGTAATATAGCAAGTATGAAGAAGTGCATGGAATACCCAGATCCACAGGGCTGCTTTCATAGTGCAAAGATTTAACAACTGATTTCTGAAAAGGTTATGAAACAATGACTGCTAAGGCATTTAAAAACAAACATGATCAACCATCTTCTTATTTTCTCAGAATACTATCACTGCACAGAACAGACCTCTTTAGTAAGCAAAGATGCACAGAAATAAATCTTATTGTCAGTATCTAGGTGCAAAGACACACTGTGAAGACAGCAGAGTTTCGTGGGAGCCATTTCAAATGCATTTTACACAGTAGAAATGCATGCACATAGAAGAGGAGGAAAAGTGAAATTACTAGTTTAACTGAAATAATGTTAAGAGTGTGCCGGTAAACTAAAATTTAATTGTTTAGATGCCTCAGGAATAATCAGTCCAGGACTTCAAAAAATAAAAGTACATTTTTGTAGAGTGTCAGTATTTCCAGGAGAATGCAGAGCAGTATTACTGAAGAAGTCATTTATGCTGTCCGCATCCATAGCCAAGATAGCAGAGGAAGAAAAGTAAAAACAGAATAACATAATTTCTGCAAAACAAAAAAATACAACAGGAATTTTCAGATATTGTCCAAAATGGCCACTTAATATCTGTCTGTATTAAAATTAGAAGCCAGCTGCTCAAAGAATCACAGAATCACAGAATGTTAGGGATTGGAAGAGACCTCGAAAGATCATCTAGTCCAATCCCCCTGCCAGGGCAGGAACACCTAGGTGAGGTCACACAGTAAGGCGTCCAGGCGGGTTTTGAATGTCTCTAGAGAAGGAGAATCCACAACCTCCCTGGGCAGCCTGTTCCAGTGTTCTGTCACCCTCACTGAGAAGAAGTTTCTTCTCACATTTAAGTGGAACCTCTTGTGTTCCAGCTTGAACCCATTACCCCTTGTCTTACTGTTGGTCGTCACCGAGAAGAGCCTCGCTCCATCCTCATGACACCCACCCTTTATATATTTATAAACATTGATGAGGTCACCCCTCAGTCTCCTCTTCTCCAAGCTAAAGAGACCCAGCTCCCTCAGCCTTTCCTCATAAGGGAGATGCTCCACTCCCTTAATCATCTTTGTTGCCCTGCGCTGGACTCTCTCCAGCAGTTCCCTGTCCTTCTTGAACTGAGGGGCCCAGAACTGGGCACAATATTCCAGATGAGGTCTCACCAGGGCAGAGTAGAGGGGAAGGAGAACCTCTCTCGATCTACTAACCACCCCCCTTCTAATACACCCCAGGATGCCATTGGCCTTCTTGGCCACGAGGGCCCAGTGCTGGCTCATGGTCATCCTGCTGTCCACCAGGACCCCCAGGTCCCTTTCCCCTACACTGCTCTCTAATAGGTCATTCCCCGACCTATACTGGAACCTGGAAACAAGATGAAATCCTTCACTCGAGCATTATCACAGAAAAAATATCATCAAGAAAGATGCACTCAGTAAAAGGGGTTGTTTTAAGGTAACTTAGTGGCATCCCCAAGGGATCTTTAATTGCAGTTCAGTTTCCCCTTGCTCAATGCAGGAATAAAGCTCTACTTTGGTGTTTGGTAGCTATCACTGGGAGACTGCACTGTGCTCCAGGTTTCGATGTGCCAGGCTGCAAAAGCAAATAATGAACCATGTAACAGTTCTTTAATTGCCTTTTGCTCCATTAATATAATCTCTTTTGAAAATTTAGCACACAAGTCCTCCAAAATTTTGCATTGCATGGAAACTCACTGAGAATACATAAATTTTGTAGCAACAAGCTTCTGTGAGTCTTTCATCCACATTATGTCCTGTGATATTTTCAGGCTATATTTTAGTTACAAAGAGCTATTTACACTCATATTTTGAAGGGGTGAAGAAGACAGGGAAAAAGCAATATGTGAGTGTTTCTTTTAAAACTCATGTGTCGTACTAAATACTTAAAATTATAGTATGCTGCCAAACTAACTTAACTATTTAATTTTGTGATTCAGTCACTTCACTTTTTGGGTTTTCTTGAGGTATACAGCTTAATAAAAAATAAGCATTTTAGAGGATCTAAACCTTTACTTGTCATTGACAACATTTTCTACAACTTTAGTAATTCTCAGGAAGGATAAAGCTCCTGTTATTTTTTTTTTTTTTGGCCAAGTTGCTCAGGCTGGTTTTATTGCTAATGCTGTATTCAAATTCTGTATTCAAATCAGGAATGTAAGTTCTCTACAATACAGCAGAGCTGCATAGATGAAAAGTTCCATAGAGCTGGACATGGCCATAACTAACAAATTGTCAGAGAAGACGGATAAGCCAGCATTTATGTGGCCTTGTTTTCAAGCAAAATAGAAAATCTTAAGGAAAATAAGCAAAAAGGAAAAAAAATGTTAAATGACACTTAAGAATTTTGTTCCTCAGTTTCAGGGAACTTAGAGTCTGCTGCATATCTTCTGTTTTAAACTGTCCCACCAGAGAAGTTTATACATGTTCAGTATATTTCTTCCCAGGTCAAATTAGGGGTTTGAGCAGCCTTGGAAGGAAACTTACACGTACCAGCAGCATAGGGAATAAATCACACCCTGGCCATCACTGAGGAAAGACTTTTGTTATATTCAACTAGCCAAGCCTTCTGTCACTTTGCAGGGAGAAGTACTGGAAAAACAACTTTTCTGTGGTCACATAACTGCCCTCCTAGCTCGGCCCCCCCAGGTGCTAGCTTCGGATTTCCTCCTCACTTTGTCAACGCCAGCCGTTAGTCTATGCATACCTTTATAACAGTGTCATGTCAAAGCAGGGAGAGATATCAGCAGACTTCTTTTATCTAAATCACTACAGTAAGGCCTCATCTAAGTTGTAACCAAGAGCCAGATCCTGAATTATCACAAACTGATGCATTTCTACCCCTGCTCCAAAAAAAAGTCCCCAAACAAAAACAATCCCTGTGGTCCCTCTAGTTCATCAGCGACAGATCTCTCCTATGATGCAGTAATGACATGAAGAAATCTTGCAATTAGTTTTTGTTTTGTTTTGGCTTGGTTTTTTATTAGTTTTTTTTTCTGTCTTTGGTAAACACATTTAACTTTTTGTCAAGAGGAGTCTTGCCTATGTGTCTTAATAAGTGCATGGAAATAAATTAACATGTAGATTTTTGACATTAAAGGCAATATTTTATTGCAAGAGATGCATATTGCTTGTAAATGCACTTGTCAAATTTAATTTTTTACAATCCTGAAAGTTCTCAGCAAGCAAGTGTTGAGAACAAGATGTAACTTATGTTTCATTTGATAGTCATTGATGCACACAGCAGCGGCAACCTCTAGCTCCACGGTCGAGCAAGAGATTGAGGCAGACAGCGGGGTTCCCAGAACCAGGGAAACCCGAAGAACAAGTCTGCTGTGGCATTCAAGCTGGTAAGCTGCAGCTCTTGCAAGAGAGGCTGATGAGGCTTGTGCATTTCCAGCAGCAACTGTGGGAGATTTAAATGGTTCTAGGGAGCGCAAGTGACCAGGGTAAGCAAACGAGCATGGCATTTTGCACAGCAGTTCACACAGGCAGGGCATCCAGGAAGGATGCTGCAGACTACTTGTACGTCCAAAGCCCAAAGTAGTACTCTGGGTCTCTGTCATAATGGTGAGCACTCATCTTACAGTTAGAGACAATGTTCTTGCAGGGAAAGACCCTGAGATTTCTCATGCTTCCACCCAGACAGAACCAGCAAGGAAGGAGACTTCAGTACAGGTGGTAGTTTTCAATGAGTGCCCAGACCCTATTCCCAGAGAAAAGGTAAGTGCCTGCAAAATGTGTGCACAGGTTGATGATCCGCTACATCGGGTGACAGAGTTGCAGGAAACAGGTAAAAGGCTGTGCAGTACTAGATGAGCTGAGATGGAGACAGGTGATTTCAGAACTGTGCTCCTGTAGTGGACATCACTGAGACTGAGACACTTTGGACCCTGGTGACTCATAAAAGCAGGGCTCCAACTCAGTCTCCACCCCCAAGCATCATGACCAAAACCAGATATAAAGCTTTAACAGCTATAGACACCAATGAGCAAGGTTTGCAAGGAGAATCTGTACCAGCGGCACTCAGTGGTTACCATAAAAAGAAACTCTCTGTTAAACTCTCTGTTAAAGGGCACTGAAGCACCCATCTGCTGTCCTGACAAGGACTCATGAGAGGTATGCTGCCTTCCAGGAGCTAAGATCCAAGGTATTGCTGAGAGGGATCCACTACTTGTCAAGAGCATGGACTACTATTCACTGCTGCTATTCAGTGTAGGCACAAATGACACTGAAAGCTGGAACCTGGGCAGAATCCAGGAATACTGTAAAGCCTGGGGAAGAGGAGTGAAAAATATTGGTACCCAAGTTATCTTTTCATCTGTTCTACCAGTGGGCAGAAAAAGGCAGCAGCCAGAAATAAATGCATAATACATATTAACTTCTGGATTTGAGGTTGGGTGAGGGTTTTGGCTTTTATGACAATGGGACATTCTTTTATGACTATAACCTGGTAGAGAGGGATGGAACACACCTATCCATAAGAGGCAAGAGAATCTTTGGCAGTAGGCTGGCCATCTGGGTGAGGCGGGCTTTAAACTGAAGAGCTTGGGGGGTGGGGTCCAAAGTGGCAATGCGCATACCATCACATCCAGCTGGGGAATAAACCAGGCTAACCAGAGCAGCGACAAATATTCCTTAGCTGCCTCCCCAAATAAAAAGCAGAAGGCCAATTACCTCAAGCGTATGTATGGCTACAGTGCATCCTTCTGCGCCCCCTATGGGAAACCCAAATGCTGAATTACTTCTCTGAAGTGTCTGTACACCAACTCATGTGGCATGGGGAATAAACAGGAAGAATTAGAGATCTCCATGTGGTTGCAGGGCCATGATCTCATTGCAATTACAGAGACATGGTGGGACAGCTCCCATGACTGGGATGTTGTCAGGAAAGGTTATGTACTTTTTAGGAAGGACAGGCCAGCAAGGCAAGGTGGAGGATTTGCACTTTATGTGAGAGAGCAACTCAAATGTATCAAAGTCTGCCTAGGGGGGATGAAGAATGAGTTGAGTCCTTACGACTACTCGTAGGTCCAAAGCCCAAAGTAGTACTCTGGGTCTCTGTCATAATGGTACAAATTAAGGGACAAACTACGAAGTGGGACACTGTTGTGGGTGTTTACTACAGACTAGGATGAGAAAGTTGATGAGGATTTCTACAGGCAGATGAAATTAGCCTCACAATAACATGCCCTGGTTCTTATGGGAGACTTCAGTTGATGAGGCTTTCTATAGGCAGCTGAAATTAGCCTTACGATCACATGCCCTGGTTCTCATGGGAGACTTCAACCACCCTGACATCTGCTGGGAAGACGACACAGCTAAACACACACAGTCCAGGAGGTTCCTACAGATCATTGATGATAACGTCTTCACACAGGTGGTGGAAGGCCCAATAAGAGGTGTACTGCTGGACCTCGTCCTAACAAACCAAGAAGAACTGTTTGGAGATGTGAGGGTTAGGGGCAGCCTTGACTGAAGCGATCACGAGATGGTGGAGTTCAGGATCCTGCGGGGAGGAAGCAGGGCAATAAGCAGGATTACATCTATGGACATGACCAAGGTGGACTTCGGTCCTTTCAGTGTCTTACTTGGAAGAATTCCATGGCTTAGAGCTCTAGAAGGTAGCAGAGTTCAAGAGAGCTGGTTAATATTCAAACATCACTTCTCCAAGTGCATCAAGACTGATGCATCCCTATGAGGAAGAAATCAAGTAAAGAGAGTAGGAGGTCAGAATGGATCACTAAGGAGCTCCTATCAAAATTAAGATGAAAGAAGGATGTTTACGTAATGTGGAAAAAGAGATAGACCACCTGGGAGAAATATAAAGTGGCTGTTAGAGTATGCAGGGATGCAGTGGGGAAGGCCAGGCTCCGCTTGGAATTAAATCTGGACAGAGATGTCAGGGACAACAAGAAGGGCTTTTTCGAGTATGTTGGCAGCAAAAGGAAGTTTAGAGAAAATGTAGGTCTGCTGCTGAATGAGGTGAGTGCCCTGGTGACCACTGATACAGGGAAGGCAGACTTACTGAATGCCTTCTCTGCTTCCATCATTACTGCTTAGACCAGTCCTCAGGTATCCCAGACCCTAGAGATAGAAGAGAAAGTCTGGCAAAAGGAAGACTTTCCCTTGGTTGAGGAAGATCAGGTTAGCGATCGTTTAAACAAACCGGACATGCACAAATCCATGGCCCTGAGGGGAAGCACCCACGAGTGCTGAGAGATTTGGCAGATGTTATTGGTAAGCCGCTTTCCATCATCTTTGAAAGGTCTTGGAGAACAGAAGAGGTGCCTGAGGACTAAAAGAAAGCCAATGTCACTCCAGTCTTCAAAAAGGGCAAGAAGTATGACCCAGAAAAATACAGGCCAGTCAGCCTCACCTCCATCCCTGGAAAGGTGATGGAACAGATCATTCTGGACATCACCTCCAAGCATGTGATGGAAAAGAAGGTTATCAAGAGTAGTCAACATGGAATGATCAAGGAGAAACCATGTTTGACCAACCTGATAGCTTTCTGTGATGGTATGACTGGCTGGGTAGATGAGGGAAGAGCAGAAGATGTTGTCTACCTTGACTTCAGCAAGGCTTTTGACAACATCTCTCACAACATCCTCATAGGCAAGCTCAGGAAGTGTGGGTTGGATGAGTGCAGTGAGATGGAACATGAACTGGCTGGATGGCAGAGCTCAGAGGGTTGTGATCAAAGGTGCAAAGTCTGGTTGGAGGCCTGTAGTTAGTGGTGTTCCCCAGGGTTCAGTATTAGATCCAGTCCTGTTCAATCTGTTCATCAATGACCTGGATGAAGAGACTGAGTGCATGCTCAGCAAGTTTGCTGATGATACAAACTGGCAAGAAGGGCTGACACAACAGAAGGCTGTGCTGCCATTCAGCGAGACCTGGACAGGCTGGAGGACTGGGCAGAGAAGAACCTGATGAAATTCAGTAAGTGTAGGGCAAGTGTAGGGTCCTGCACCTGGGGAGGAATAACCCCAGGCACCAGTACAGGTTATGGGTTGACCTGCTGGAAAGCAGCATTGCAGAGAAGGACCTGGGAGTCCTGGTAGACAACAAGTTAACCATGAGCCAGCAATGTGCCCTTGTGGCCAAGAAGGCCAGTGGTATCCTGGGGGGCATTAGGAAAAGTGTGAACAGCAGGTCAAGGGAGGTTATTCTCCTCCTCTACTCTGCACTGGTGAGGCTGCATCTGGAGTACCGCATCTAGTTCTGGGCTCCCTTGTTCAAGAAGGACAAGGAATTAGTCGAGAGAGTACAGCAGAGGGCTACAAACATGATTAGGAGTCTGAAGCATCTTTTTGATGAGGAGAGACTGAGAGAGCTGAGTCTGTTCAGCCTGGAGAAGAGAAGGCTGAGAGGGGATCTTATAAATGTTTATAAATATCTCAAGGGTGTGTGTCAAGATGATGGGACCAGTCTCTTCTTAGTGGTGCCCAACAATAAGAGGAGGGGCAACAGGCACAGACTGAAGCATAGAAGGTTCCATCTGAATATGAGGAGAAACTTCTTTACTTTGAGAGTGACAGAGCACGGGAATGGGCTGCCCAGAGAGGTTGTGGAGTCTCCTTCTCTGGAGACATTCAAAACCAGCCTGGATGCATTCCTGTGTAACCTACTCTAGGTGAATCTGCAGGTGCGTTGGACTAGATGATCTCCAGAGGTCCCTTCCAACCCCAACCATTCTGTGATTCTGTGAGTCTGTGATTCAGCAGGACAGCCAAATAAGAAGGTGGAAGTAACTTTTAAGGATTCAAGTCTATTTTCACCAGACTAGAATGATGAAATTAATCAAGTATGTCTGTAAGAACATACCTTTAGGTCACTGAGCTTGAGTTCTTAGTGTTGTACAGTGTATCTGGATTTGCCTTCCAGCCCCTGAATTGTGCTGCAATAACTTAAAGCAATCAGTTCATAGTTCAGCATTCTCTCCTTGCCCTCTTTCCCTCCCCTGTCTATCTTTTCAATAAATCACTTAAGTGATTTATTGCTGATGGTCTTTTAAATTACAAGAGATAAAATGAGGAGAGAGTATTTGGAATTAAATTCTCAGGATGAAAAGCAAAAAAGTGGAGCCTAGAGCTTTATCACAGAATGTGAATTCAGGTTGTATGAAATTCTGGTTTGTTAATATTTTTGTTAGCTTCTTGTGAAAAACCATCTCCCATCATCTAGGAGCCTGTAAAAGTGAGGCAGATATCTTTTGGGGCTGGAGGAAGGAGAACACTACCTACCTGGGTTACTGGCCCATCAGCAGCATCCTTTTGATGACATCTGCACAAAGTCATCTTTATCAGGAGACAGTCCTCCTCACTACCGTGGTTCAAAATGCTATCTGAATGCCAGCTCCCTACAGAAGACAGAACTCTTCTTGACAACTCACCCCTTGCTGAAGAAGTTTTCTTTATGCTCAGAGCTTAAGCGAGACCAATTTGTCTCTGCATTTTAAGATACTATTGGAGTCACAATTAAGCTATTAATGTTATATTTTCACTACACAGGTGACACATTATCATTTTAAATTTGCATAAGAATGATAAAAATGTGTTTTGCAATTTTCTATATATCATTTTTACTTAAAAGATCAAACAAACCTGCAAATAATTGTGTTAGCTAGCACACTCTTATAAAAGTTGTTCAGAGCAGGAAAACCATGACAGGTGACTGTCTCTCTCTAGTGTGTGTTGGCAGATATCAAAAGCAGAGTTTCAGATGCTGAAAGGGTGTGTTCTAAAGATTCACTACTTAATTGTGATTTAAATTTGGGAATAAGGGGAGGAAGAAAATACTTGGTCACCTTATTCTCCAATTTTGATACAAAAGGGTTTTAAATTAAAAAAACAAAAAACAAACCACCACCACCACTACCACCAAAACAAAAAAACCCCAAACAAATAAACAAACAAAACCAAAAAAACCCAACCAACGAACCAAAAAACCCCAAACCAAACCAAAACCCTCAAAAACCCAAACCAACCCAAACAACAACAGCAAAACCCCCCAAACCAACCAACCAAACAAAAAACAAACAAAAAACCCAAACAAAACAAGAAACAAATACAAGAACTTAGGCAGAGTTGAGTTAATATTTTCAGGAGTAAAAGCTGGAATCAAAGTACACAAACACTATTGACATTCCATTTTATGTGTCTAAGCCAGGTTTCATTTTGTCTGCATTTACCAAGAAAAAGAAAGTTCTTGCATTGTTCCATATACACATACTTCTCTGCATTGAAAACTCTGCTCCATTTCTGAGCAAAACTACAGCTCACCAACATTTGCAAGAGCTTGTTTTTGTCTTTAAACCAACATTTATCTATTTCAACCAAAATTTCAGCACATACGCCCATTTGTTTCCCAGTTTGTTTAAAACAGAAGCTATCAAAAACTTTCTCCTCTCTGTTGTTGGCATGCTTACAAATATTTTGATATAAGATGGCCTTTGCATTTACTGGGAATCACTTCCCTTCTATTGGCTCTCCTTAAAGTTCATCTCACTAAAAATTCTCCAACTGTAAACGGCACAGTCTCCGCGTCTCATTTTATCAATCTATTACACTTTATAATTAATCTTAATTTCAGCTTCTTCTACATGAAGTTGCCTCTTACATCAATTCGATTTTTAAAAAAATGCAGGCTAATTGGCTGTGACTTTTTAATGATAAAATTGTTAATTATTGAAAGACAAAAGGGAGCATATGTGTGCACTCCCCGGCTTTAGCCTGACATCGGAAAGGATAATATATACTCACTTTAAAAGACTCAGATAAATATTAAGTTTTGGTAGGTTGACCTTGGCTTGGCCACCTGGTGCCCACTGAGCTGTTCTATCCCTACCATTCCTCAACAGGATAGAGGGGAGAAAATACAATGAAAATCCTGTTAGTCAAGATAAAGACAGGGAAACCACTTAGAAGCATAGCATCATAGAATGTCCTGAGTTGGAAGGGACCCACAAGGAGAATCCACTCCAGCTCCTGTCCCTGCATATGACAACTTCACAGTTCATTCCATGTGTCTGAGAGCATTGTCTAGTCTCCCCTTGACTACTGACAGCTTGATTACCTCCCTAGAGAGCCTGTTCCAGGGCTCCACCATCCTCTGGGTGAAGAACCTTTTCCTAATGTCCAGGCTAAACCTCCCCCAGCACATCCTCCTGCCATTCCCTTGGGTTCTGTCATTGGTCGCCAAAGAGAAGAGATTGGCACCTGGCCCTCCTCCTCCCCTTGTGAGGATGCTGTAGACTGTGATGTCTCCCCTTAGTCTCTTCTTTTCCAGGCTGAACAAACCAAATGACTTAAGCTGCTACTCATACAGGTTCCTCTCCAAATCTTTCACCAACTTTGTAGCTCTCTTCTGAACACTCTCCAGTAGCATAATATCTTTTTTATACTGTGATGCCCAGAACTGCATACAGTACTCTAGGTGAGGCCAAATCAGTGCAGAGTAGAGCGAGACAATCACCTCCTTTGCCTGGCTGGCAATGCTGTGCTTGATGCGCTCCAGGACACGGTTGCCCTCCTGGCTGCCAGAGCACACTGTTGGTTCATGTTCAACTTGCCACTGACCAGAACCCCCAGATCCCTCTTTGCAGAGCTGCTTTCCAGCCTCTTGTCCTCCAGTCAGTACGTACAGCCAGGATTGCTGTGTTCCAGGTGCAAAATCCGGCACTTCCCCTTGTTGAACTTCATGTGGTTGGTGATGGCCCAGTTCTCCAATTCATCCAGATCCCTCTGCAGGGCCTCTCTGCCCTGGAGAGTGTCGACAGCTCCTCCCAGTTTTGTGTCACAGCAAACTGACGAAGTATTCCCTCAAGTCTTGTGTCTAAATCATTTATAAGACATTGAACAGTGCTGGCCCTAAGATGGATCCCTGTGGAACTCTGCTAGTGACCGGTCGACAGCCCGACATAACCCCATTTACTAGAACCCTTTGAGCCTGGCCCATCCACCAATTGCTCACCCACTCTATTGTGTGTTTATCCATCTGTATGCAGGTCATCTTTTCCAGGAGGATACTGTAAGAGACAATATCAAACGCTTAATAATTACTGTCTCATCCAAAACAGACTTGGGCAAAATAATTTAATTTATTCTCAATTAATTGTAATAGAGTAGTATGGTAAGAAATAAGAACAAAGCTAGAACCACCTTTCTCTCACCCAGGCTCAATGTGATTCCTAACTCTTCTACCTCCTGCCCTGAATGGTGCAGGGGAATGGGGAATGGGGGTTGTGGTCCATTCATAATGCTTTGTCTCTGCTGCTCCTTCCTCCTCATGCTCTTCCCCTGCTCCAGCATGGGCTGTCTCCCATGGGATACAGTCCTTCATGAACTTCTCTAACATGAGTCATTCCCACAGAATGCATGGTGGTCCTCCGTGGGCTGTGGGGGGACAACCAGATTCAGAATGATCTTCTCCAGGGGTTGCAGAGGAATCTTTACTCTGGTGCCTGGAGCACTTCCTTCCCTTCCTTCTTCTCTGACCTTGGTCTCTGCAAGACTGTTTCTCTCAGGTATTCTCACTCTTCTCTGCCAGCTGCTGTTGCGTAGTGTTTTTCACCCTTTCTTAAATACATTATCACAGAAACACTACCAACATTGCTGATTGGCTCAGCTTTGGCCAGGGGCAGGTCCATCTTGGCACTGTCTGGAACAGGCTCTGTCCCCATGAGGGCAGCTTCTGATGTCTTCTCACAGAAGCCACTCTTGTACCACAACCTTGCCATGTAAATGTAATACATAAGTTTTTGCTGAAGTGCAGTGTATTTGAAAGGCTTAGCAACTTCAAATAATATCAACTGAGAAGACTATTCTAGCCCTATTTTATCATTGCAGTAAGCACTCTTTTCTGGGGAACCATTTTATCATTATATACTGAAAATCTAAACAAGTCACATTCTACTGTCAAAAAGTTAAGCATGAATATTAGTGATGAAGCTTTTAGTTCTTATTGTAGGTCAATGCATTTTATGCATATATTTAAAAAAAAATAAAGCCAAATCATTTTACTGAAAATTATGAAAAATGGGAGAACAAAACAAAAAACTTTCATAATCTGGAGTCTTTTCTGTCTCCTTTTGTTCCTGTACCAGATTTGCTTTTATTTATGCTTTTGTATTTCAGTTTACACAGGAACAGTGCCTCTCAGAGTCCAAGGCCAACAATATTCCAATTTTATTTGATTAAATCAAACCTTAGAATATGGAGGCAGATTTTACCACCTGAGAAGAGCTACTGAGCACACAAGCAAATTGTACATCAAAGAGAAAGACCAGGAATAAACAATTGCTGCCTTAGCAGACTCTTTGGTATTGGGAAAGTAAAAGCCGAAAGCTCAAAAGAAATGTCCGACATAGCAAGAGGAAGATAGAAAGAAATTTCAGAATGAAGCTGCAGGAAAATACACAATTGTGGAAGCTTGGAGGAGATAGAATTTTTTTAAAGACATGTAGCAATAACTAAAAAGCTTAAGGTATGTAGCAAAAGTGAATTCTTCATTCATTTTCCTTCTGCATGAAAAGTGCTATTTCCTTTTTAAAGAGAAGCAGGGAACACAAGACTCAAGTAAGACTTTTAATAACTAAAGATGTTTTTTTTAAACATTTTTATATAAAAAAGAAATGTATACAACTAAGCCTCTCTAGTTTACTTGAGTATTATTACATTCTTCAGATAGATTATTAAGATTCTTTTTAATGGCTCTTACTCATAAATACATTGTACTCATAAATATATTTTGTTATGACCCAAAGCTGTCCTGTGTGTAAGCCAAGCAGAATAAGGCTATACACCTGGTAAAATCTTTCAGTAGCTGTTTAATATAGTACTGTATTTGAGAATAATTTCTTTTTTTTTTTTAAGTGAATGCCAGTTTTTTTAAAAAAAGCATCCAAAATAAATCTTATATTCTTTGAGGAAGTAAAGAACTTTTATTAAACAAATCCTAATGAATCTTCTTCAGGAAAATCTGTTGTTAAGACGTCGAAAAATAGCCATTAAAAAATTAAAAACCAGTTCCACAGATTAACATGTACCTTGTCAGAGTTTGTCAGAGACTTATTGTTATTTGTCTTTGTTTTAAACAGAGCAATTCTTCCCTCATGGATTTGGATAGGTAGCATTCAAAAGGTTCAATAGACACTTATTATTCACACACCTCACACTGAACCTCCACAGTGTGACAAATTTACCAAAGGTAATACATGCAAGTACCTAGAGAATAGTAATTTTATCATTTTTTAAAATCTTAGTTAATGTATTAAAAATGAATAGCATTTTTAGATAATTATATAATTATAGAATTAGTTAGTAATAATGAGGATGAATATTATGAATCAAATTATTATCATAAAGCAAAGAAAGCATTGAATGCCATTCTACTAGTCACTCCCAATATTTGTGCCTGATGACAAAACATTTAACTTCTTGATGAAATAAAAAAAAAATACACATGCATACAAAAAAAGAAAAATAAAAAAAAAAGCAGAAAAAGCAAAAGGGGCATACATACACAAACTGTTCCTGGCACAATCTTTATCGTAACTTAAAAAAATTAAACAGTTCTTGCCAAACCTATGTCACTCAAAAGAGTAAAGTAAGGAGGATGAGTTCATTTTGGAAGAAAACAACATTGTAACTTCTGTAAATATACAGGCAGTAGAAAATGAGCTCCATGCTAACTGTCTCTGGCTGGCATATTAAGAAACACATATAACTAAGGGCCTCAAATCATCTGCAAAAATATATGGCTTCATATCACTTTAGAGGGAAAACTATTTCAGCCAAAAATTCTTTTATGAGGAAAGAATCTCCACTGATCTAATGAAGTTACTGTTGTTTCACAAAGACATGTTTCCTATTAAGACTGCTGCTTTTGCAAAAAGAATTTTCCCTTTACCACAGCTGATTCTACTTCAGCTTGCCATGTTAGAAGATAGAAAGTTCCTTAGTCAAACACTGGGATTTCCATACAGTGTCATCACGAGTTTCTGCACCTCCCTTTTAATTATTCTTAGAATGACAGAATCATTTTGGTTGGAAGAGACTCTCAAGATCATTGAGTCAAACCATTAACCTAATCCTGGCACTAAGCCATGTCCCTAAGAGCCTCATCTACATGTTTTATAAACACCTCCAGGGATAGTGACTCAACCATTTCCCTGGGCATCCTGTTCCACTGCTTCACAAACACTTCCGTGAAGAAATTTTTACGAATATACAATCTAAACCTCCCCTGGTGCAACTTGAGCCCATTTCCTCTTGTTCTATTAATTGCTACTTGGGAGAAGAGACCAACACCTACCTCCTACAAGGTCCTTTCAGGGAGTTATAGAGAGCGGTAAGGTCTCCTCTCAGACTCCTTTTCTCCAGGTAAAACAGCCCCAGTTCCCTCAGCTGCTCCTCATCAGACTTGTGCTCCAGACCCCTCACCAGCTTCATTGCCCTCTTCTGAACTCGCTCCAGCACCTTAATGTCTTTCTTGTAGTGAGGGGCCCCAAACTAAACACAGTATTACAGGTGGGGACTCACCAGTGCCAAGTACAGTGGCACAATCACTTCCCTAGTCCTGCTGGCCATACTATTCCTGATACAAGCCAGGATACTGTTGGCCTTTTTGGCCACCTGGGCACACTGCTGGCTCATGTTCTGGCTCTTCATCAACAGCCTGAGATTCTTTTCTGCCAGTCAGCTTTCCAGACACTTCTCCAAGCCTGTCAAATTGTATGGGGTTTTTGTGACCTAATTGCAGGATCCAGCACTTGGCCTTGTTGAACCTCATACAACCGCCCTTGGCTAATCGGTCTGGCTGGTCCAGATCCCTCTGTAGATCCTTCTTACCCTGATGCAGATCAACAGTCCCACCCAACATGGTGCCATCTGCAAACTTACTGATGGTGCACTCAATCCCCTCGTCCAGATCATTGATAAAGACCTTAAACAGAATAGGCCCCAATACAGAGCCCTGGAGAATACCACTTGTGAACAGTCACCCAGTGGGTCTGATGCTATTCACCACAATTTTTAAGACCCAGTCATCCAGACAGTTTTTAAACCAGTGAAGAGTACACCCATAAAAGACACGAGCTGCCAGGTCTCCAGGAGAATGCTGTGGAAAACAGTGTCAAAAGCTTTAATGAAGTCTAAGGAGAACAACATTCACAGCCTTTCCCTCATCCACTAAGCAGGTCACCTTGTCACAGAAGGAGATCAGGTTGGTCAAGCAGGACCTGCCTTTCATAAAGCCATGTTGACTGGGCCTCGTCACTAGGTTGTCTTGTATATGCTGTGTGATTGCACTCAGGTTGATTTGTTCCATGACCTTCCCCAGGACCAAGGTCAGATTGCCAGGCCTATAATTCCCCAGATCCTCCCTCTGGCCCTTCTTGTAGGTGGGCGTCACGTTTGCCAACTTCAAGTCAACTGAGACTGCCAATAAATGATTGAAAGTGGTTTGGTGAGCACCTCTGCCAGCTTCCTCAGTATCCCTGGATGGATCCCATCTGGTCCCCTAGACTTGTGTATGTCTACGTGATGTAGCAGGTCGCTAACCATTTCCCCTTAGATTATTTGGGCTGCATTCTGTTCCCCTTCCCTGTCTTCTGGATCAGGGGGCTGTGTACCTGGAGCACAACTGCTCTTATTATTAAGGACTGAGGCAAAGAAGGCATTTAGTACCTCAGCCTTTCCCTCATCTTCTGTCACTATGTTTCCCCCCACATCCACCAAAGGGTGGAGATTCTCCTTAGCCTTCCTTTTGCTGCTGATGCATTTATAGAAATATTTTTTGTTCTCTTTTACAGAAGAAGTTAGGCTCAGCTCCAGATGGTCTTTGGCCCTTCTAATGTTCTCCCTGCAGAATTTCATGGCATCCTTGTAGTCCTCTTGAGTAGCCTGACTCTCCTTCCATAAGTTACAAATTCTGCTTTTATTCCTGAGTTCTAGCAGAAGCTCTCTATTCAGCCAGACTGGTCTTCTTCCCTGACAGCTCGTCTTTGGCACATGGGTACAGCGGGCTCCTGTGCCTCTAAAATTTCCTTGTTCAAGAGCTACCAGCCTTCCTGGACTCCTTTGACACTCAGAACTGCCTCCCAAGGGACTCTGTCAACGAGTATCCTAAACACTCCAAAGACTGTCCTTTGGAAGTCCTAGGTAGCAGTTCTGCTGACTGCCCTCCTTAGTTCTCCAAGAATAGAAAACTTGATCATTTGATGTGATACAGGGAATTAACTAATTAACACTTAACTAATAATACTTAGAGAACTAACACTTAAGGAGCTAACGCTTAGAGAGCAAACCCTTAACCCACATTACAATTGCCTAGCTGTGCTTAGCCTTGTATAAGAGAAATAAAAGTTTATTGACGCCTTTATAGGCCTTGCAGGGAGACAAAATCCTGGATGCATCCTAAGTGCATCCTTGAGCGGATTAGATAACCGAAACTTGGGCACAGGACAGGAGATATGCCAGTTCTAACCAACTCAGCAGTCTGAGTCCCAGCCAACTCATCACACCAGGCAAGAGGTAAATGTGTACAGAGAAGATGACCCCAGTCCATGACCACTGCGCAGGCGCAACCAGGAAGGGCCAAAGGTGGAGACTATGGAAATGATTTCCCAGAACTCATTGTAATAAGGACCGCCTTCTTGGGGACAGCTTATGAATATGTATAGGCATTCCTAGAACTTTCACGAATATGTAACACTTTACAGCATTTAACCAAGCTCACAGCTACTGGAAATTTGCACACATCTTTGGTGGAAATTATTTCCCCGTTTGTCCAGCGCTGAAATAAACATACCTGCTTTACAATCTCACAGGTTGTAAGGTCAACTACTGCACCTCAGATGACTGCTACGTCCAAGACTGCCTTCAGCTTTCACATCCACCAAGAGTCCTTCTCTGTTCACAAAAACTAGGTCCAGTGAGATGCTTTCCCTAGTTGGCTCACTGACACACAATCCAGGAGCCTTGTAGACTGTTTCCTCTGTGCTGTGTCGTATTTCCAGCAGATAACTGGTAAGTTGAAGTCCCCCATGAGAATAAAGGCTAGCGATCATAAGACTTCTCCAAGCTGCCTGCAGAATATTTCATCTCTGTCTCCATCCTGATTGGGTGGTCTGTAACAGACTCCCACCAGGATATCCTCCTTGTTGACCTTCCCCTTGATTCTTACCCATAAACACTCAACCTTATCATCACCCTCACCACGCTAAAGACAATCAAAACACTCCCTAGCATACAGGGCTACCCCACCTCGTCTCCTTCCTTGCTTATCCCTTCTGAAGAGCTTATAGCCATTCAATGCATCACTCCAGTTGTGGCAGTCATCCCACCATGTTTCCATGATGGCAACTACATTACAGTTTTTCTGCTGTACAATGGCTTCCAGCTTCTCCTGTTTGTTGCCCACGCTGTGTGCATTTGTATAGATGCACCTCAGCTGGGCTATTGATCCCACCACGTTTTTGCAGTGAGAAGCCCTAATTCCTTTGTGACCCTTCTCTGGCACTTCTGTGGTTTCTAACACATCTATAACCCTTGTGTCTTTGCTATCACATGGCTCTCCATCCTCCACTGCTCTGAGACAGCAGACTGAAGGGCCTTGCTAACACCGTTTCCCTCAAACGCTGGCACACCGCCCTTAGGTTTGTCTCTGCTGCACTTGTTTTTCTCCACTTCCCCCTTCAAATCTACTTTAAAGCTCTTTCTTGTTCTATTGACTTTCACTAACTTGCTCCATTTTAACCCCTAGCTTTGCTGGTGAATATTCTGTTAGTTCCTTTGCTTGTAAACTGTTTTTTTTTCTTTGCTGGTTTCAATCATCCTATCTCTTCAGGTTTCCCTTCTTTCATTCACATCTTATTTGAGACATATTTACATTGCAAAATTTAATTTTTCTCAATTTCAAAACTTCTCTTGTCCCTTTTAATTGATTTTTCTCTGTTTCAGTTCCCATTATTTTTCATATTTCTCCTCCTGCTGCCTCATACCTATTATGTCCAAAATCTTTTTTTCCCTCTTTCGCAAGCTTTTCTTCTTCCACCCTTCTATACTTCTTTCCTTGGGCAACTGGTCCAGTTACCTCAGAGGATGCCAGAGACAGCTTACTATTAACTTATATGCAAATATTTAAAAAAACCCCACAAACAAACAAAACCAAAAAAGAACAAACAAAACAAAACAAAACAAAACAAAACCCCTAACAATGGGCAACAACAACAACAACCACCAACCAACAAAAAATGGAGCCTTTAAAACTCCTCCAGGTTTTCTAAGGAGCAAGCCTGGTTTAATTTTACTTTCATGGATTGACTTCAGCAACGGCACTTTAGGCTTTACTCTGAATCAGAGACTGTCTCAGAATCAATATGAGCCTACAAGTGAATTACTAAATTGAGAGGAAAACTCACAAAGTAGCCCACATCTGCTCTCTTTTACATGAAGCTGTACATGTAGTTATGAAGACAAATTTATAGAATGGGTAACCGTATTCTTAATTCCTGTCTTAAAGTCTCCATTGCCATGCACTCTTGACTCATACTGTGTATTTGATATGAAAGTGACAAATGCCATAACCATATATTTAAAATCTTGAATGGTCCTGCTCTAATAAGGCAAAAGCTGTAATTGTGGCTCTGATAGTCATCAAACGATATTGCAGTATTTATTAGCACAGATAATCCAACATTTATTAATTTTGATCTCAATTTTCTAACCAGGCAAGGACACAGAATAATTTTATTGTTAGGTATGTATCTCAGTAGCTTAACTAGAAAATAGACAAAAAGTTCAATAGAGAGGAGCGACAATAAATTCCAAAGTAATATTGTGCTCATTATTTAAAAGTAAGGATGCAAGAACATAGTTCCTATATACATCTAACCTCAATATTGTGTTTCTTACTGTGCTGGGAATTAGAAATAAATATGAATGTCATGAGGTTCCTGCTAATGCTAACTCTTAGGTACTAACTCCTTTGCATTACTATAGCATTAAAAACAAACCACTTTCTTTTGTTATCAGCTTGGATTTTTCATACTCACTGGTCATTGCATGAAAATCAGCTTCACTGGCTGCTGAGACTTGCCATTTGGAAGGCTCATCAAGAGTAATCCTCTGTAGAGCACATCCAACACAAGACACGGTAAGCCAACACAAAATAAATATTTTTTTTTCCCATTAATCCTCACACCTGGCCATCAATTCTGTACAAATGCAAGAATAACATGTGAGCAATACTATTATTTTTTTTCCTTTTGCTGCTCTCAGGAAGTAAGGTTCTCAGATGATGCATTCCTTAAATTGTCCTCTATATACAGGATACCTGTTGAAGGCAAGTGAGAGAAAACCTGAACCCACCTGAAACAATATGAACACTCCAAAATTCTTCAAGTAAAAAGACATCATAAATTTCTTCATTCACTCAAATTTCAGCTGTGTTGAAAATGGCCTACAGAACAACAAATAGGACACCGGATTTTCATGCTCAGTAAGGATTATCTTGAATGATATAAAGAGATATATGTGTGACTTAAAGTAGCAATGGACAACAATGCAAGACCTAAGTGCTGTAAAGAAAACACAGTTTAGCATAATCTTTACCTGTCTCCATTTCAACACTTCATTCTTAAAAGGAAGTGTTTGCTTACTATTAAAAAATGACTTCAAAATAAGTATTTTTGTGAAGTCTGTGTTTATCAATAATTCAGCCCTTATTCAAAGACAAACAATAATCACATTCAATAAATATGCATGTTATTCAGTCTAAAAATATTTGTCAAAGAAAATAACCTGTGATTCCTTTCTGAAAAATCAGCCTCCTACTACTTTGATCCTAAATAAGCTGCATAATGTGTATAATCTTGCCCAGTCACTAACTATGAGGTGGAGACTTGCAATTTGCATTTCTATTTTTAAGTGTCTTTGCATTTTGATTATTGTACTTTGTTTTTAAAATCAGTCATCTATAACAGTATTTCAAAACCAGCTGCATGGAGCTATTGACTGCATCATAAGAGGGAGAAAAAGGTAAGAAGGGTGATTTTTAGTTCTTTATTACTTTCATCTCCATTAGTACTTTTTCAGTCTCAGGCAATTTCATCAACAGCATGGACTTACACCTTTAGCTTTTGGTTCAGCCATCAAATATGACCAAAGCATTATGAATTACATGCTCTTGCATGTTACCTTGTTGACTCTTAGGCCAGAAATGCAGAGGGAGAAAAAAATCAGTATTTCTGTGCTAGCTAGCATTATCTGCTTTTTCGTGCCACCACACCTCCTACAGTGTTTATATGTGCTTGCCCTTTATCTGCAGGTACTACAGTGTGATTCCAGTAATTCACAACTGAGAAAGATGAACATGTTGCTAGTTTCACAAATTTGACTTTTCTTCTCTACACACTCCCTGCCTTACTTCATTGTAAACATGAAACAACACTGTTTTCAGTTTACTGCTGGAAGAGTTAATCACTGAGGCTGACTTTCTTTATCTAGTGTATTGCCAGGAATTCTGTTTCAGAAGTCAGCAAAAGCTGGATTTAACTCAGGCTTCCTGAAGCTTCATATGCTGACTATTGCCTTACACAAGACACTTTCAGGTACTAAACATTTTGTTTTACAGTCCTGCTTCAATCTTCCTCTCGCTTAACCCATAAAGTACATTAGGTGTGACAAAGCTGAAGTGGGAGCTAAGCAATAAGGCAACAAGTGGACTTGGATGCAAATGGCTGAAGGAAGTGAAGACCCTGCGGACCTAGACCAAGTGAAAGTAACTATGCAACTGTGGCCACATGTAGGTAGGAAGAAGAGATTTTTCTAGAACCTTCAGCATATCTAAGATTTGGTTTACAATAGTGAAAAAAGTTACTTGTGTTTAGATGCTGAATCTCTGCTTGTATAGGAGGTCTAGTGACAGTGACACCCAGCAGCCTTTGCAATTACCTATATAAAGGCTGAGGATTCCCAGCTCCCTCTGCAGGATAAGCTGTGTGGTTCTTAAAAGGCAAGGGACCTCTACGCATATCTTATTTTGGTAAACATTTAGTAAGTAGTTTATACTTTTAAATTTTTAAAAAAGCTGTTATTATTACAATTAATGTAGTTTAACTCTTTATGTTATCTATTATTATCCCTTCTACTTGATCTTAATGGGAAAATTAATTTTTATTCTGTCTCTCTTTCCACGAACAGACAACTTCTAATTCTTTATTTGAGAAATCTAACTTAGACCATCTGTATCTGTTAATGGCAACACCACACTATGAAAACTTTTGGATGAGGAATACTGGTACTTCCATTATATAGATTTTTTTTTTTTCTGAAAAGGTCATGCATATGCATCTGAGACTAAATCTCCCAAAGCACTTTTTAAATATATTTTGGAGAAAGAAATGGTGTCTAGACGGCTCTTGCATTTGACAGCTTAAAACCTATCTGGTGTGTCATCTGGATGACAGTGAGTTTGACCTGTTTTGCAATTCTGACAAGAAAGGTTTGTTTCCTGCTCTTTTAATCAGTTCACTTAGTAAGTAGACACAGGAACAAAAGACTAATGTATACAGTCATAGCAGAACCGTCTATGTTCTTCAGCAGCTCTTCAGATAATTCAGACATCACCCACATGGAAAGTAGAATCTGTTGAACATGGGAAAAAATTCCAGTTTCTTTATAGGTATTTATTTAGATGAGAGAAAAGGTGAATAGATTTATTAGCTTCCTGAAGAGCTAACACAAGAATGGACTCTTGAATGAATTTTAAAGATTAAGATATTTTAAAAACCAGTTGAGCTTCATTTCAAGTTTTTATTTTTTTTTTTTCTTTCATAATCAAAACTTGGTGGGGCTTCTAGTTTAGGGTTTCTTTTTGGTGTAATTCCCCAGAGACATACTTCTGAAATGTGCCTTGGTCAGTCTGTACTGCGTGCAAAAAGTAATATTAAATCATTATTTTAATGACATAGAATGACAATGAAATGAGAGAAGGTTCTCTTATCCTGAAGTAGTTGGTAGACTGTTGCTGAGTCTGTAAGATTTCAAAATCAGTGTAAGACTCGTTCCTTATTTGTGAAGATATTTAGAACAGATTATTTAATGTATGTCTTAATTTTTTGAAACAATTGCCATTTGGTGATAATATGTACTTCAGCCCGTCCCATATCCTGTCACTAACAATGACCAGAGTAATTTCCTTAAACAAGCTCTTAAGGGACAGCCTGTCTCTGGGAGTCATAAAACAAAGACATTGTTCTCTGATTCAGGAAGATATGAAAACATATTACTAATAGATTATCAATTACATCCACTGCATGTTTAGATTCATCCATTTAATCAACAATACTCTGTAGTTACTACAGGACACACATAAGTTTAGCGTCTGAGCTGTGCTCGTATTCACCTCAATGTATCTGGAACTTCATGCTTAAGTTTTCTTGGTTTGCGAAATTTCCTCCACTGTAACTTGGTTCAACTACAAATTTAAATGTAAGGAAGGCAGATGAACACGTATAGTAGCCCAGTTGTTTCTTCACTTGTGTAATCGTAAGCTCTTTCTACATGGCATTTTTAGTCCTTGCAGTGAAGTAACCTCTGCAAGATCTGATTTGAGAGATAATCATAATCTCTGTGTTAAATTTTACGCTCTGAGGTGTCATTTCCAATTTTATTACATTTATTAAATGTAGTTACATTCTGTTACATTACATATTACACTCTGAGATGGTAGTTCCATTTCAACAATTTTATTTTGTCTGAGATCTGTACACACTTAAATGTTGCCCTCTGAGTATATCATCAAAATAAGGAAAGCAAAGCCTTAAATTAGAAAATAATACTTTTTTAAGATTAATTGATGTATTAAACTGCACAGAACTGCAGTAACAGAATGGCCTAATAATGATAAAGTGATGAGATTAATTGTTTCCGCATATGCATTTTTACTGAAGAGTAACAAGTTAACTGGCAGGCTAATTATTACAATTTTCTTGGTCTCTGCAATAATAACAGTCATAATGTTACTAGTCAATCAAAATGTAGGCTTTTGCTCTTTAAAACTCCAACACTGTTTTCCCATTTATGGTATAGTGACTCCTCATATTCAGAGACCAAGCGCACTTTGCTAACTGAACCTTCCTTTCACATTTCAAGTAACTACTTTAAAATTCAGAGTTGACTGATGAAGCAAGCTTTCTAGATTTTATAATTGTGACCTAGTTACAAAATTTAGAAGCTGATGCCTGTTCTTAGATTTTCCACAGTTCCACAGTTTAGAACTTTTCCCAATAATGTATTTAGTGAGTCCAGGACAGAAAACAAGAGGTGGAACTAGAGTTGGAGTTCCTGCATTTAGCTGGATGTTGTCTATGAATTCTGGGACAGAAAGAATCAATAAGGATGTCTAAGTTTCTCTTTTTTTTTTTTTTTTTTTTTTGGTTTGGTTTGGTTTCTGTTTTGTAAAAAAGCCCAATTATTACTGGTAATGAAAATAATATAAAATGGGAATTTTGGACACAGGTTGATGAATAGTGTCCATTTAGAGGAAAAAAGAGAAAAAAAAAATGACAAAAAGTACTTCAAAACACCTCATCCTCACAAGTCTAATCTCACTTCCACTAAAATGAGCAAAAAGCTTCCTACTGTCATCAAGTGATTTAGGTTCAAGACTCATGACATATTCTGCTGGTTTGACTGAAAATGAGTTGATTTCCTTCATACAGTTAGAAACCTTTCTTTTTCATAGCTAGCGTGGTCATTATTTGGACTTAGAATCACATTCTGTGATTCTGTGATTCTATGAACAAGAGATAATACCTCAGGATAGAGTTAATGTTTTTAATTGCTCTGGTCTGAGAGCCAAGGGTCTTCTGACCACTCTGCCCACAGGTGTGAGGCACCAAGGAGGAGGGACATAGATAGGGCAAAGCTTGGCTGGCATCAGACTGATCAGTAAGAGTATTTCATCCCATTAGTGTTATGCTTCATATTATAAGGATAGTCAGGATCTTCTGGTCTCTGTCTTGTGTTCTTTCTTCTTCTTCGCTTTTTTTGTCAGAGATGGGGGCACTCTGTTTGGGACTTTCCTTAGTTCAGCTTTTTGCCATCCTGTCATTTTGCAGAGGCCTCTGGGCCTTTCTGCCTTTTCCCTCTTTTCTCTCTCCAGGATTGGTTGTTGGGTCCAGGTGCTCTTTCCTGGGACTAGCTGCTCGATGTGGATGGAGTTTGTGAGGAAGTGCATTGAGTATCTTTTATTTTATATTTTATTTCTATTTTACAGATATATTTACTAGTTGTGTATTAGTATTTTGTTATTTTATTAAACTGTGTTTATCTCAATCCAAGTTTCTCCCTTGCCTTTTGCTTCTCTCCTCTATTTGCGGGGGTGGAGAGGGGAGTGAGTGAGCAGCTATCATGGTTATATTGGTAGCTCAGGTAAAACCACAACACATATCCTTTCTAACTCCATTGTTTATACTTTTTACTTAATACTTTAGTGGTATAATTTATGTAATACTTTAGTGGTATAATTTGTATCAACTATTTTCTACATTGTGGACTGCTACACCCTATTTGTGTTGGGTGTTTCTTGGGAATAGACTCTTCTATAACAACAAAGAACTGGACAATGCTTATGATTGCACTGTGTGGTTTGGCATTGGCTTGCTTTATGATATTGCAACCGATAATGAGTTTCTATTTGTTTCTGCTTTACCTTAAGAAACCTCCGAGAGAGATAAAATCCAGCTATGTGTTTGCTAGATGGGCTAGCGAATCTTTAGAAAGCTTGACTAACCATACTTTTGCCTTCTCGTTTGAACAGATTACCAGCGTTTTTGAGTGCTTTGAATATTCATGGAGTTTTGATAGAACTATTACAGTGTTCTCTGCTGTGACAAATGTGCTAGTATTAATGCTAGTGTCAAGAGAAATCAGATTAAATCAGAGGTTTGTGTGTCTTTTGAGCAATGAGAGTTGCATGGTGTCTGTTGAAGCTGGAAGGGCAGCTGAAACAGCAGTTGCAGCCACCGCCCCCCCCCAGTCACAGACACCGTGGCTACACAGGCTCAAGCTTCTTCCTTGACTGCAGATGATGTCATTTGTCCAAAGCCTAACAGGGCCCCTCCTTCCTCAAACACGGGGCATGGTTGCTGTTGTAACAATAACAACCCCTGTGATGATGGTGAGCCAATATCAGCATCAGTTGCCGGTTTTAAGAAAGTCACTAGAAAGGCTACTGGTGCTGCAGATGATGGCAACAGGCCAAACTCATCCCAAGGGGCATCATCAAGGGAGGAAGTGACCACTACTCAGTCCTTTTCTCCAGGTGAGCTCAGAGATCTGCAAAAAAACTATAGTTGTCGTGATGGTGAAAATATTGTAACCTGGATGCTCCGATGCTGGGATAATGGGGCTGAAACGATAGAACTGGAGGGCAGAGAAGCAAAACAGCTGGGATCTCTATCAAAGGATTCCACCTTTGATAGGGCAATTGCAAGTGAGCACAACTCTGCTACCCTCTGGACCCAACTCCTGACAGCTATGAAAACAAGATTTTGTCACAAGGACAATTGTCAATGCACATCAGGGAAATGCAATACTATGGAGAGAGGTATCCAGTTCCTGAGAGAATTAGCTGTGCAAGAGATCATCTATTTTGGGCCAAACAGCCAAGAGGGGATAGATGCAGATAGAATGGAGTGTACATGATCTGTGTGGTGCAGATTAGTACAAAGTGCACCACCTGCATATGCTAAGTCATTGGCAGGAATGGACTTGTCAACTGGTGGTAGACAAAGTGTTTCTGACATGATTGAGCAGCTCCGGGAATTTGAGGACAGCCTTGCTGGTTCTCTACGGGCTTGTGCCTCTGCTGTGGAGAAACTGTGTGAAAAATCTGATGACCAGTTTGAAAAGCTGTTGCAGGAAATCAAAGCACTCAGAGAAAGCACATACAATTCACGACTTGTACGAACCAATGTTGCAGCTCTTAGGAGAAGGCGTTTCCCATCTCTGGAGAGAGAACAGAGGCAGACCACCACCAGAAGTTCACTGCGGTCTTTCCTACGTGAGCAAGGAGAAGATATGAAAAAGTGGCATAAAAGACCTACTTCAGAACTTCAAGAACGAGTATGTGAGTTAAAAAGGAAAACTCCTAGGAAAAGGGCTGCCCCAGTTTACCGAAGGGACAGAAGAGATTCTGATGCTCTTGAAGGAATCTCTAATTCACACTCAGAGACTGTGCAAGACAGAGATTAGAGGTGCCCTGCCTCCAGCCAGGTGGAGGAAAGGGATACCAGAGTTTATTGGACTGTACACATACGATGGCCTGGTACAACACACCCCCAGGAGTACAAGGCTTTGGTGGACACTGGTGCTCGGTGCACTATAATTCCTTCAAACTATAAAGGAACACAATCCATCAGTATTTTTTGGAATGACTGGGGGATCCCAGGAACTGACTGTTGTAGAGCCTAACTGGAAAAAACTGGCAAAAGCATCCCATTGTGATTGGCCCAGATATTGCATGCATCCTTGGCATAGACTACCTCAGGAGAGGGTATTTTAAGGACCCAAAAGGGCATTGGTGGGCATTTGGCATAGCATCTGTGGACACTGAGAAAACTGAACAGCTGTCTGATTTGCGTGGTCTTTCAGATGACACCTCTGTTGTAGGACTGCTGACGGTTGAGGATCAGCAGGTGCCAGTTGCTACCACGACGGTGCATTGTTGACAATATCGCACCAATCGAGACTCTTTGATTCCTATTCAGAAATTGATTCGTCAACTAAAATGGCAGGGTGTGATGAGTAAGACTCGCTCACCTTTTAATAGCCCAATTTGGCCAGTGTGTAAGTCTAGTGATGAGTGGAAACTAACTGTAGACTATCGTGGCCTCAATGAAGTTACACCACCATTAAGTGTTGCTGTGCCTGATATGCCAGAACTGCAATTTGAACTGGAGTCAAAGGCAGCTAAGTGGTATGCCACCACGGACATTGCTAATGCATTTTTCTCTATTCCTTTAGCAGCAGAATGCAGGTCACAGTTTGCTTTCACCTGGAAGGGTATCCAGTAGACGTGGAATAGCTTGCCCCAGGGGTGGAAACACAGTCCTACCATCTGCCATGGACTGATCCAAACCACGCTGGAAGAAGGTAAATCTCCAGAACGCTTGCAATAGATGGATGACATCATTGCATGGGGTGACACAGAGAAAGAAGTCTTTGAGAAAGGTGAGAGAATAATTCATATTCTTTTGGACGCTGGTTTTGCCATAAAACATAGTAAGGTCAAGGGACTTGCACAAGAGATCCAGCTTTTAGGAGTAAAATGGCAAGATGGTCAGAGTCAGATCTCAATGGAGGTGATCAACAAAATTGCAGCTATGTCTCCACCTGCCAATAGGAAGGAGACACAGACTTTCTTGGGTGTTATAGGTTTTTGGAGAATGCATATTCCCGTCTACAGTCAGATTATGAGCCCTCTCTACTGAGTGACTTGCAAAGAGAACCAGTTTGAGTGGGAACCAGAACAACAACAAGCCTTTGAACAAATTAAGTGTGAGATAACTCATGCGGTGGTCCTTGGAACCTGTTCGGACTGGACTAGATGTTAAAAATGTGCTTTACACTGCGGCCGGAGATAATGGTCTTACCTGGAGCCTCTGGCAGAAGGCACCAGGAGAAACCCGAGGTCGACCCTTAGGTTTTTGGAGTCGAGGATACAAAGGATCGGAGGTCAATTATACTCCAACTGAAAAGGAAATACTTGCAGCTTATGAGGGAGTCCGAGCAGCTTCAGAAGTGATTGGTGCTGAAGCACAGCTCCTTGTGGCACCTCGACTGCCGGTGCTGAGCTGGATGTTTAAAGGGAAGTTTCCCTCCACGCATCACGCAACTGATGCTACGTGGAGTAAATGGATTGCATTGATCACACAACGAGCTTGAACTGGAGTCCCAATCATTCAGGGATCTTAGAAGTGATTACGGACTGGCCAGAAAATAAAGACTTTGGGATGTCGCCCGAAGAGGAGGAAGTAACACGTGCTGAAAAAGTACCACCATATAATACCCTTTCAGAGACTGAAAAGCTGTATGCCCTGTTCACAGATGGATCCTGCCGTCTTGTAGGTAAACTTCGAAGATGGAAAGCTGCTGTGTAGAGTCCCATACGACGAGTCACAGAAGCCACTGAAGGACTGGGTGAATCTAGTCAATTTGCAGAAGTGGAAGCCATCCAGCTGGCCTTGGACATTGCTGAACGAGAAAAGTGTCCAATGCTTTATCTTTATACTGATTCATGGATGGTGGAAAACGCCTTGTGGGGGTGGCTACAGTAATGGAAGAAAAACAACTGGCAATGCAGAGGTAAACCCATTTGGGCCGCCACACTGTGGCAAGGCATTGCTGCTCAGCTAGAGACCCTGACTGTGAGACTTCGTCATGCAGATGCTCATGTACCTAAAAGTCGAGCCACTGAGGAACATTGAAACAACCAACAAGTGGATCAAGCTGCTAAGATTCAAGTAGCTGAAGTAGATTTGGACTGGCAACATAAAGGTGAACTCTTCTTAGCAAAGTGGGCCCATGATGCTTCAGGGCATCAAGGCAGGGATGCAACCTATAAATGGGCTCGTGATCGAGGGGTGGGCTTAACTATGGACACTATTTCACAGGTTATTCATGAATGTGAAACTTGTGCCGAAATCAAACAAGCTAAAAGGTTAAAGCCTGTATGGTACGGGGGGCAACGGTTAAAGTATAAGTATGGAGAGGCTTGGCAGATTGATTATATTACACTTCCACAAACTTGTCAGGGTAAGCGGTATGTACTGTATTGGAACGTAGCAGAAGATTTGGCGAGGAGGTTAGCTAAATGTAAATACGCTCAAAGTGACTTGCACTTGTCTGTAGAAAAAGCACATACATCACACTAATTGTTTTACTGACCTTGTGTGCTTGATGAGTAGAACCTCTGTGTTAGATAACATAGGCCTGTGAGAAACTCTAGGCACCTTATCACTATGTCTGAGATTCCTGCTTTGTTGTGAGAAAGAGCGGGAGGCTGCGCCTGCCTGAAGCCTTGAAATACAGGCCAGCTCAGCAGACCCAGTGGTCTTCCAGCAGGGCTGAACTTACCAGCGCCTGCGTCCCCACTTGTGTCACCTCTGCCTGGGAGCTCAGGTGCGACTTCAGAGATCCCCCAGTAGAGAGGTAACTAAAATAAAACTTGCTCTTTGCAACGCATTCATGGTCTCTTGCTCTTCTTGCGATGTGCCTGCATATGTGTACACATTTGGCATTAGTCGGCAGTCGCTAGAAACAGCCATGCTGCCGTTTGCAAAAACACCGGGGACAGGGGGGGCCTCGAGGGTGACTCCCCAAATTCCGGGATGGCCCAGTACGGAGTGCTGGGCTCCTGTGGCTGCTCTCCTGTCTGAATTGGCTCCGCCAGAAGGATGGCCTCAGATTGATGATGGGGTGGTGATTACCCCCCAGGTAATTCAGGCAGCTATGCAAAGTTTCCATGGAGAGCGTCATTGACTTCTTCTCGCAAATTAGCGGGGAGATTGGGATGGTTATTCGTTACCAGTCTTAAGAGCTCTTGATCATGCAGTTGTTGCATTGCAGAGTAAATAAGAGAATTGGAAAAGGAGGTTGAGATTTTACAGGATGCAAAGGCGATCGCACAAGAAGTAATTACTGTTCAAGCAGAACAGTGTGATGACCTGCAAGATAATATAGACCAGTTGCTAGCGTGTATTGCTAAGGAACAAAGGGAAAAATATGCAAAAACTGAGTTTCTGTGTTCTCAGGTTTGTGCTCTTACCACAAAACGCTCTTGGAATCCCAAGGAGTGGGATGGAAATATTTGGAGTGAATCCTCAGACTCCCAATATTGAGTCTGAATTTGATCCTGACTTAAATGGCTGGGAGGTGGTGGGAGCACAACCCCCCATACAAATGATGCGGCAGCACGAACAAGCAGATGGGGGGGCGCAGATCACGTGTACTCGCTCTCCAAAGGAGTTAATGGCATTTTCAGAGATCTCTCAGCAGACGAGTGGGGAAGGAATACCGGCACAGATTTTGCCAGCTTGGGATAGTGGAACTGTGTCTATCCATTTATTAGCAGATGAAAAAGATTTATTAATTCCTATAGACAATGATGATCAGATAAAACAACGATATGCTCAGCTGCAAACTGTCAGAGGTCCAGACAGGCAAGATATTATTGCACCTAAACTATATCACTGTTTGTCTGCAGCAGTTTTAACAGCATATGCTGAACCTGTTGAGTCTGTGTTGTCCCGTGGAAATTGGTGCACAACGGAGGAAAGTATTGATTTAGTGTGGCAGATGGGGGCGGCATATGCATTGATTATGGGTTCTGATCCGGACAGGGTAGCAGTGACAAGAAGTATAAAAATGCAACTTTTGAGAGGAGCGCCTGCCTCATTAATACCTGTGATTCTGCCAGCAGTGACAAATGCTACAGGTAATGCAGGCACTCCAGCAGATGCCTTGAGGGGAATTGGGGCTGTAATTTCAGGACCCCCTGTTTGGGTGGTGGATAACGGAAATCCAGCAAAACTGAAAGGAGTTACGGCACAGGTGACGAGAACACTAATGTGGAATGATTTAGTACAAGCTGGTATCCCATGATCAGAAATGGGTGGGATCATAGCATCAGAAATTTTTTGCCGCTTGCAAAAGTTAATGCTTATGCAAAAAAGCCACCCAGCCCTAGCCCCCCCGCCAACACTGCACCCACCCCCTACCCCCCCTGCCACCTCAGTGCAAGACCAATTTGCCTTTACCTGGCAACAAAAGCAATACACTTGTCAAGTATTGTCTCAGAGATACAAACACAGTCCCTCCGTTTGCCACCAAATGGTAGTAGCTGATATAGCGCTATGGTCTGATTGCCATGATATTGATGATCTGTTGATTATGGCAGTGTCACAAGAAGAACCTGAAACAGCTGCTGAATTTTTGAAGGTGCATTTGCAGGACAAAGGCTAGGCAATTAATCTGAATAAAACACAGGGCCCTAGTGCTACTGTACTATTTTTAGAAATAGTTTGGCATAGGCAGCTTAGAGAAATACCAGATAAGGTACAGCACACAGTCCAGCAGTTTTCTGTACCAGCTGCAATAAGACAATTACATGCCTTTTTAGGATTTTTAGGGCATTGGAGAACTCTCATCCCTATATTTTCTGTGGAGGAGGATTCCCCTTGTGAAGGGTTAATAGCAGAGCACAATAAAGTTGATTCATTTGAGTATCAGAACAATAAGGAAGCAGATAATATGACCTCTGCCGAGCTGCATGCTCAAGCTCTGAATGTGCATACAGCTTGTGGACATGGATCAGCTTATGCTGCACACTCATGAGACGTTGCTCACAATCAAATCCCTTTGCTGTTATATACTTCTAAAACATGCTCACATCATTGCGCTACTTGTACACGGCTACATTTAAGAGCATGGGGAAAGGTAAAACAGGGTCAGTGGGCATTGAATGCCTGTCAGGCTGATTATATTGGTCCCCTACCCCCGTCTAGGGGGTGGCAATATGTACACACTTCTGTGGGTACAGTGTCAGGACTAACTACAGGGGAAATGAAATTATTCACACCAATGGATTGTGAAGTGGGACTGCAGCCTATTGATCTAGATGTAAAATTCATATGACTCTAGAGAATGCTGTATGGTTTTGTACCCTGACTTCTCCTTTTATGTTGCATCCTTTGCTAATATCAAATTCTCGAGTTCTTGTATTTCAGGTATCTTCAGTGAACACCTATGTTTTATTTAGAGGAGACAGCACTGGAACGATGTTATCGGTGTCACAGACTCAACATCCAACTGAAGTCCAATCTGAAAAAGTGCAGGCTACGACTTTGCTGTCTGTGTTGGCAATTAATCCACACCAGGTTGTTAAACCCAGAGTGATACCAGCTGAAGGAGCTGGAGCAGCAGCATATGTATTACTGGAAGGTGACAACACTCCTGTTGATTAACTTAGATTTGTCCTGGTAAATTTAGTTTTGTTCAGCTGCTACTGTACCCTAATAATTTGCCTTTAATGTTTACAAGAAATTAACAGCTGCAGATCTCTTAACAATGTGTTTCACTAGCATGACAACCCTCATAGCTGTATTACAGAGTTGTGCTATGCTAAGGGGTTTTAACATTAATGTTTCTTATTGTTGTTTCTCTGAGTAGGTAGTGGCTGCAAATGCTGCTTCGATTTTGAAGGCATGTGTTGCTTCAACATAGATGATGAACTAACCAGCATGGAAGACAACATCTCAGATCTCTGGAACTAATGCAGGAAGTGAAACAATCTACTGATAATGCCTGGCTGAATGACTCATTTAATTCCTCGACAAGATGAATGGGACACTTGATTATTGTAGAAATTATGCATTATTGTAGAAATATGTTTTTCCTTTTTCTGTATGTGTTTATTGTCTGCCCATGTAAATTTCTCTGTGCTACACCTCACAAGCCCAAATGAACAACTCTGGCTTTGTCGGCCCCAGCAGAAGCAAGTCACATGAGCAAGGGGGTGGAATGTATTGGAACGTAGCGGAAGATTTGGCGAGGAGGTTAGTTAAATGTAAATGCGCTCAAAGTGACTTGCACTTGTCTGTAGAAAAAGCACATACATCACACTAATTGTTTTACTGACCTTGTGTGCTTGATGAGTAGAACCTCTGTGTTAGATGACATAGGCCTGTGAGAAACTCTAGGCACCTTACCACTATGTCTGAGATTCCTGCTTTGTTGTGAGAAAGAGCGGGAGGCTGCGCCTGCCTGAAGCCTTGAAATACAGGCCAGCTCAGCAGGCCCAGTGATCTTCCAGCAGGGCTGAACTTACCAGCACTTGCGTCCCTACTTGTGTCACCTCTGCCTGGGAGCTCAGGTGCGACTTTGGAGATCCCCCAGTAGAGAGGTAACTAAAATAAAACTTGCTCTTTGCAACGCATTCATGGTCTCTGGCTCTTCTTGCGATGTGCCTGCGTATGTGTACACAGTACTTATAATGGTAGAAGCAACCACTGGATAGTTGGAAACATATGCTGTACCCCATGCTACAGCCCGAAAGACGTTCTTGGGCCTTGAAAAGCAAGTCCTTTGGTGACGTGGTACGCCAGAAAGAATTGAATCAGACAATGGTACTCATTTCAAAAACAGTCTTATAGACAATTGGACCAGAGAACATGGTATTGAGTGGGTATATCACATTCCATATCATGCACCAGCTTCAGGGAAAATTGAAAGGTACAATGGTTTCTTAAAAACTACACGAAAAGCACTGGGTGGTGGAACCTTTAAAAACTGGGATTCACATTTAGTAAAAGCCACTTGGTTGCTCAACACTAGAGGATCAACTAATCAAGCCGGGCCTGCAAAATCAGAAATTCTACGTACTGTAGAAGGAGATAAAGTCCCTGTAGTACACATGAAAAGTATGTTAGGAAAGGCAGTTTGGGTCACTCCTACCTCAGGCAAAGGCAAGCCCATTCATGGGATTGTTTTTGCCCAAGGTCCTGGTAGCACCTGGTGGGTGATGCCTAAAGATGAGGAAGTTCGATGTGTACCTAAACGGGATTTGATTTTAGGTGAAAATAGTCAAGACTGAACTGCATGATGTTAATTTCCATACTAACAGTGTCTAATAAGTGTCTTTCAGATCAAGACAGTGGTGATGGAATCAGAGCTAGTTTCTTTGAGTGGCGTCTAACAAATTCTTCCAAGTTGATGTCTTTAACTCACAAACAGTGGTCATGAGATGTACTACATGTGTGATAAGTGAACTTAAATGAGCTTTTCCAAAGGATGGTCCATGGACTAAGAGAATGCTGAGCTACACCTGCGTATATATGTATATAGTTGTTGTAATTAATTAAATTGTATTGATAGATTGTATTAATTAGATTGTATTGATGAGGTTTAAATATGCTGTGAATGGTATGTTATAAGGGGTGGAATGTCCTGGGTCATTGGGGAAAGCAACGAGAGGAAGTGGTTTGAGTCAGGTGACCACGAATTGACCAATTGGAGTATTCCATCCCATTCATGACATCCTGGATATAAAAGGTGGAGACCAGAAAGAGTCTCTCTCTTCTGCTGGGTCTTCTGCTGCTTCGCTTCGCTTCTTCTTCGTCTCTGCTTCTTTCCTGCTGTCCCTGCAAGCTGAGGCCTCGTGACTGTCCCTGCAAGCTGAGGCCTTGTGACAGACTGAATCTAGTTACGGTTGGCTGCAGGATCCTGCTGGAGCAGCTGCTGGGAATTGCAAGACTGGTTCTATAATATTTGTTCTACGTTATTTTTCTCTATGTTTATTTAGTAGCATTAGTGAAATGTTTTAAAATTTTCCAGCATTAGTAAAATGTTTTAAAATTTTCCAGCTCTCTTCTCTCTGTCCTTCTTTTCATTTCCTCTCAAAATCGCCTGTCCTTAGTGAAAAGGGGGAGGAGAGGGGGCGGAAAAGAGGGGAGGGGAGGGCGGGTTAAGAAAAATACATCTGCCACAGTTTTTGATTGTCTCCCCACGATCAAACCACAACAGCTATTATGAGCAACAAGAGCCTCAAAAGACAGAACTGAGCTTCTGTGGTCATGCCAAGTGTTCCAGGTTGAAACCCACAGCCCAACTGTGGTCAAACAGAAGAAAGATGTTATAGAGAAAATAAAGCATATAGTTATTAACCCAAAGACACATATCCGAAATTTCACCAACATTAGCACTGATCCAATAAGCAGTTTGTCTTTGCTTTCCTTTCATTTACAACTTTGATGGAAAGGAAAAAATGTACTTCTCCAGTTCACAGGATTAAGGCTGCAGCAAAGTCTGTTCAGGACTACTGAAAGATAATCTGGCAGTAATATAGCTGTAAATAAGATACGGTGAGAAACTGCTCACTGTTCTAACTCTCTGACATATGGATCATAATGCTGGTTCTTGCTGATGTCATTGTTGAAGTTAATTCAGTGCCACTGAAGACTATGGGTGAGACAGCCTTACAGGGTTTACATCCTTGCTCAGGCATTCAAGGAATACTCCAAGAATGTCTAGGTTGCATGGCTAAGCCTGCTGAAACATAGTGCAGTGAGAAATGGCTCAGACCCTTTATCTACACAAAGTTACATGTGCTGAAACTGTCACGGAGGCAACCCAAAATACATTTAGGCAGACAACAAGGTCCAAACCAAACTTTATTCTGGCCGGAAAAGTACCACTGATAAACCAATTAGAAATGGGGTTTATACAATTAGTTAGCACTCCGATAACTTAAGATACAGGTTCGGATATTAGGTTAGGAGATAATTTGGGGTGCAGCAAAATAAGAATAATGAGGATCCACAGCGTGCATACATACACTCACAAGAAAACAAAACCAGCGCCCTCTCTGCCCCGTTTTGCCCATAAGAGATAAACACTAGCCTACTGCGGCCAGGACTTTACATTCGTCTGTCCCAGACAAGGAATTTACACTCGCCTACCAGGCGAGGACTTATTAAAGCATATATTCAGTAATTTATCACTCAACCACACACAGAGGTGAGGGGCTCCCAATCCCGGGAAGTTACCTTAGATGGCTTCTCCATCTAAGAGGAGGGACTCCGGCAGCATGGCAGACCCAAAGCTCCGAGAAGACCACAAAAAGGGTGTCTCTGGTGGGAACCCCATTTATAGTCTGCTCAGATCTGCCTGTGGGCATTCCAGAAGCTTCTCTGTGCCCCTCCCCCGACTGTGGGCATTTGAGAAGCTTCTCAGCTTCTCTGGGCTGTGGGCACTCTTGGCTCCTCCGTTGCTGATGAACCTGTCCACTGACTCTGGGTCTCCACAAGAGAGTCATTAACTGCCCCATTGAAGGCCCCAGTTCTGAGAGGGGGGGTGGGCACCTACCAGTGCAACTGCCACACCAGTTCTCAGGGCGTGGCGGGGGGGGAAGTGCAACTGCCACAGAAACCCTTGGAACAGGCCTTAGAAGTTGATATGCCATGCTCTAGCTCTGCTCTGGCCAAAATACCTACAGTGCTGAAGTGCTCTGGGGTTTTAGGACATTGCTACTTTCCTTTTCCTCAAGCAGTATCCTTCATTTCACCTTGATCCTCTCTTTTGATGTTCAGACTTAACTTTCACTACCACCATCAGAGACATGATTTGAAAAGCCTTCTCTATGTTAGCCATTGTTATGTAAGTTTCTTTCATAATAGCTTTCTCCCTAACCATTCTTTTCTTTCACTAATATTTTTTCTGTTACAATAGTATACATGTTAAAGCATATCACTTTGTTAAATACCTTATGCTCTATATTCTTTCTCAGTACAGTGTCAGTCTTAATTTACTAAGTACTGCTGTTTGATTACCTGTTTTCTTGGAGAAATATTTAGACAACCATTAAAATACAAGCCATGATTAATTCACTGGGAAAATACAATGGAGTTTTTAGTCAGTATTATTCCTTGCATTCTTTTAAAAACTTGTCTTGCTATGGTGCAAAATCTAAAAGCCACCATAATGAAATAATTCAATAAATGTTATAACTAAATGACAGATTAGAAGTTTAGTTGCAGCAGAACATTTGTGCAGTTTTCTTTTAAAGTTTTAACTCACACATTGCAAGTGAAAACCCCAGAATACTTACAGGATCTGGTTTTAACCCTGTTCTTCAATATGACATGAAAAGTACTTGTGGAGTCTCTTCCTTCACCTCTATCCTGTTTCTTTCTTGGTCCAAAGACAATGTTTTGGTAACCAACTTGTGTTGACCTCATTTCTTCAGGTTCTTGTTTCCAACTAACTTCTCATTACATTACATTTGCTTTCCATAACTGTTGTGCACACTCAGTTAGCAGTGAAAACTTGCAAGCTGGAAGCTCCCACCACCTGTGAGAGGAGATTTACTGAATGTTGATAATCACTCAGTTTCTGCCCTAAAGCTAGCAGTAACAGCAGGCCATCTGTAATAAAGCTGTGGAATGCCTAAGGACATAGAGGTTATATGACCCAAATGGTGCATGAGTACACAAGCAAGGACTGCAGTAAATGACAGTGGTACGTAGGCATGTCCTGCAGCACTGAAAAATATTACTTCACAAACTGTTTTTTCTGTGTGTGTGCATGTTCGTTCATGGCTTTTTTTGAATGATTGCAATGTACGTTTTTTCCTTATTGTTAAGTGGAACCCAATACATTCATTCTGAGAATGTTTCTCGCCAAAGTACATTAAAAGTAAGCTACAGGTATGTAACAAGAAAGAAAATACTGAATCTTGTTTATTCTCCTTACTAATCCTTCTCTAAATCAGATCTTTACATCTAGTCATAATAAAGAACAGGTTAATTTCGTTCCTTTAGGCAATATATTTCCAAGTTTGTGAAGTCAGTCCTCAGAAAACTGGTAAGAACAGAATAACCTTTGGAAAAAAAAACTAGTAAAAATGGAAAAATCTTTGGAAAAGAAGTCTTTTAAGCCTTTTTAGACAAGTCACCATGATTTCCTTCATGTGCCAATATATAGTTACTACACTCTCATTAAACATGTTGAAGTTTTAAGAAGCTTTAGTCAACAAATTTGAAGAAAAAGTGTAGTGAGTTGGAGAGGAACGATTGTGCCATCTGCAGGATATCTAGATCAAAGATTTTATGTTTTAATAATATTGTAAAGTTAATGGAAAACATAACTTGCCTTTCATGAGTTAAAATCTTCACAGAAGGGTATTTTAACACCACAGTGGTACCTGACCTTTAAGTAATCAAAAGAATGGAAGAGTAACATGGCAAGAGATAAGACAGCAGATGCACATGAAAACAAACACACAAACAAGAGATGAGACAGATATGAAGGATATCACAAAACAGCAGCCAACATGGACAACACTGGTCTAATAGGGGTAAAGACTGAAATCCTGGTGTCAATATTAGCTATTGATATATATGTGAGTAATACTGTTTTGCATACTCTGAGACTTGGTAACATATTACCTTTTGTAAACAGATTAAAGAAAATATGTCAGACTTAAGTTATTCACATAACAACATTTGTGGAGATGCTGGTTAAAAGGGCAATGCTTAGCAAATTTATCCTGAATCTTTGCTGCTGCTTAAAGGCTTTCCTAGCAAAATGAGTAGTAACATAGTACTTTCTGAAACTGACTTCACCACTTTAAAGATGATACTGGTACAAGATTTTAAATTTCAGGCTTGCAAATATAGGAATGTATATCCTCAGAGACATACAGATCAATATCATACAGATTACTTGTGTTCTTGAACTTTTCCTGGCAATTTTATTCCCTGCAAGAAATGCAGGGAAAATGTATGTAATGCATGGAAAATACAGTCAAATATTATGAAGTCACTTCTGTAGAAAAACTATTTCTTTAAGGAGCTTTGCCAGCTAAATTAAAGACTAAAAAAATATTTCTTCTCCAAAAATCCAAGTCAACATCAACCCAGGCAGCCAAGAAAATACAACAAATCCTGAGGTGATTATTGTAATAATCATAGAATCATAGAATAGTTTGGATTGTAAGGCACTTTCAAAGGTTATCTAGTCCAACAGCCCTGCAATGAGCAGGGACATCTTCAGCTAGATCAGGTTGCTCAGAGCTCTGTCCAACCTGGCATTGAATGTTTCCAGGAATGGGGCATCTACCACATCTCTGGGCAGCATGCTCTAGTATTTTACCACCCTTATTGTAAAAAATTTCTTCCTCAAATCGAGTTTAAATCTTTCCTCTTTTAGTTTAAAACCATTAACTGTTGTCCTATCAGTACATGACCCTCTAAAAAATCTCTCCCTATCCTTTTTATAAGCCTCTTTTAAGAACTGAAAGGCTGCAATAAGGTCTCCTTGGAGCCTTCTCTAGGCTGAACAACCCTAACTCTCTCAGCCTGTCCTCATAGGAGAGGTGTTCCAGTCCTCTGATCCTCTTTGTGGCCCTCCTCTGGACCTTCTCCAACAGGTCTAGATCTTTCCGGTAATGAGGACTCCAGAGCTGAATGCAGTACTCCAGGTGGGGTCTCACCAGAGTGGAGTAGAGTGGCAGAATCGCCTCCCCTGACCTGCTGGCTACAGTCCTTATGATGCAGCCCAAGATATGATTGGCCTTCTGGGAGGTGTCACGGAGGCACCCCAAAATAAGTTTAGGTGGACAATAAGGTCCAAAACAAACTTTATTCTGGCTGGAAAAGTACTGCAAATAAGCCAATTAGAAACGGGGTTTACACCATTAGTTAGCACTCTGATAACTTAAGATACAGGTTCGGATATTAGGTTAGGAGATTATTTGGGATGCAGCAAAATAAGAATAATGAGGATTCACAGTGTGCATACATGCACTCACAAGAAAACAAACCAGAGCCCTCTCTGCCCCGTTTTGCCCATAAGAAATAAACACTTGCTTGTTCCAGCAAGGACTTTACACTTGCCTGTCTCAGCCAAGGAAGTTACACTTGCCTGCGTCAGCGAGGACATTTACACTTGCCTGTCTTGGCAAGGACTTAGTAAAGCATATATTCAGTAATTTATCACTCACCCACGCGTGGAGGTGAGGGGGTCCCCATGCCAGGAAGTTACCGTAGAAGGCTTCTCCGTCTAAGGGAAGGGACTCCGGCAGCATGGCAGACCCACAGCTCCGAGAAGACCACAAAAAGGGGATCTTCAGCAGGAACCCCATTTATAGTCTGTTCAGATCTGCCTGTGGGCATTCCAGAAGCTTCTTGGCTTCTCTGCGCCCCTCCCCCGACTGTGGGCATTTGAGAAGCTTCTCAGCTTCTCTGGGCTGTGGGCACTCTTGGCCCCTCCGTTGCTGATGACCCTGTCCACCGACTCTGGGTCTCCACAAAGAGAGCCATTAACTGCCCCATTGAAGGCCCCGGTTCTGAGAGGGGGAGGTGCAACTGCCACACCAGTTCTCAGGGTGTGGCAGGGTGGGGGAAGTGCAACTGCCACAGGAGGCAAGTGCACACTGCTGGCTCAGGTCCAATCTTTCGTCTACCAGTACCCCGAAGTCCTTCTTGGGGAGCCGCTCTCAATTCCTAATCCCCCTGCCTGTATTGATACCAGGGGTTTCACTGACCCAGGTGCAGGACCTTGCACTTGGCCTTGTTGAACCTCCTGAGGTTCGCATAGGCCCAATTCTCAAGGTTGTCCAGGTCCCTCTAGAAGCTGTCCCTCAACCGTGTCAACTGCACCACTCAGCTTGGTGTCATCTGCAAATTTGCTGAGAGTGCACTTGATCCCACTGTCTATGTCATTGTTTAAGATATTAAATATTACAGGTCCCCAGTACGGAACCCGGGGAGATACCACTTCTCACTGGTGTCCATCCAGACATAGTGCCATTGAGCATTAGTCTCTGGGTGTGACCTCCCAGCCACTTCCTCATGCACCGAACAGGTCATCCATCAAATCCATACCTGTCTCATTTAGAGAGGAGGATGATGTTGGGGACTGTGTCAAAGGCTTTACAGAAAGACAACATCAGTAGCCCTTTGTCCATTGTAGTTACTCCACTATAGAATGCCACTAGGTTGGTCAGGCAGGACTTGCCCTTGGTGAAGCCACGCTGGCAGTCTTGAATCACCTCCCTATCCTTCATGTGCCTTGTCATAGCTTCCAAGAGGACTGTTCCAAGATCTTCCCAGGCACAGAGGTGAGGCTGACAGATCAGTAGTTCCCAGGTTCCTCCTTTCTGACATTTTTAAAAATGGGTGCAATATTTCTCTTTTTCCAGTCACCAGGACTTCATCTGACTGCTATGACACCTCAAATACCCTGGAGAGTGGCTTGGCAACTACCTCAGCCAACTCCCTCAGGACAATAGGATGCATCTCATCAGGTCCCATGGACATATGTATATACAGGTTCCTTAAGTGGTCAAAAACCTAATCATCACAGCTGGAGTGACTTTGCTCCCCCAGTCCCTGTCTTGCAGTTCGTTTTCCACTTGAGAGGTGTGGGAAGAGGTTGTTGGTGAAGACCGAGGCAAAGAAGTTGTTGAGTACCTCAGCCCTCTCCTCTGTTGTTATGAATTTGCCAGTACTGTTCATCAAGGGGTTACACTTTCTTTGACCTGCCTTTTCTGGTTGACATACCTATAGAAGTCCTTTGCATCCCTTGCATCCCTTGCCAAGATTAGCTCCAGCTGTGCCTTGGCATTCCTGACCCCATCTCTGCACCACCAGGCAGTGTCCCTGTGCTCTTCCCAGGACACCTATCCCTACTGAAATGCCTGTGCATTTCTTTCTTTGTCCTTTAGTTTGACCAGCAGGTCTCGACTCAGCCATGCCAGCCTCTTGCCTTCCTTACCCAAGTTCTTACACCTGGGCATCTGTCCTGGGTCATTGCGGGGAGCAATGAGAGGAAGTGATCTGAGTCAGGTGACCACGAATTGACCAATTGGAGTATTCCATCCCATTCACGACATCCTGGATATAAAAGGTGGAGACCAGAAGGAGTCTCTCTCTTCCGCTGGGTCTTCTGCTGCTTCGCTTCGTTTCTTCTTTTCTGCTGTCCCTGCAAGCTGAGGCCTCGTGACAGACTGAATCTAGTTCTGGTTGGCTGCAGGATCCTGCCGGAGCAGCTGCTGGGAATTGCAAGACTGGTTCTATAATATTTGTTCTGCATTATTTTTCTCTATGTTTATTTAGTAGCATTAGTAAAACATTTTCAAATTTTCCAGCTCTCTTCTCTCTGTCCTTCTTTTCATTTCCTCTCAAAATTGCCTGTCCTTAGTGAAAAGGGGGAGGAGAGATGGGGGGAAAAAAGGAAAGGGGGTGGCGGGTTAAGGAAAATACATCTGCTGCGGTTTTGTTTGTCTCCCCGTGATCAAGCCATGAGAAGATCAAAAGCGTCCTTAAAGATCTGCCACCTCTGTTCTGGTCCCTTGTCCCTGAGGGCATTTTCCCCAGGGATCCTGTTGACTAACTCCTTGAGGAGCTGGAAGCTGGCTTTCCTAAAACTTACAGTCCTGAATTTACTCTTCACCCATCCCACATTCCTCCATGCAAACTCCACTGCAAACTCATTGCAGCCCAGGCTGCCTCCAAGCTTGATGTCACCAATTAGCTCACTTGCATTGGTGACCATCAGGTCTAGTATCACAACCACCTGGTAGGGCTGTCTATTACCTGGCTTAGGAAGTTATCCTCAATGCACTTCAGGAGTCTCCTGGGTTGCCTGCAGCTCACTGTGCTACTTTTCCAGCAGACACTGGAGTGGTTGAAGTCCCCCAGCAGGACAAGAGCCTGTGAGTGTGACACATCCTGTGGCTGGAGTAAAAATAGTCTCCCCCTGATTTTGTGACCTGTAGTAGACATCAATTACAAGGTTTCCTCTGTCACCTTGGTCTCTGATTCTCACCCACAGGCTTTCAACTGGCTCATGGATACTCTTCAGAGACAGCTCTTCACAGTCTATCCCTCTTTTGATGCAGGTGTCAACCCTCCACCTTTTCTTCCTTGCCTGTCCCCTCTGAACAGCCTGTAGCCATAGATGGCCACACTCCAGTCATGAGATCCATCCCACCAAGTTTCAGTAATGGCCTCTAGGTTGTAGCCTTCTAGCACATCAGCTTCCATCTCCTACTGTTTGCTGCACGTGCTGGTGTAGAGGCACTTCAGCTGTGCCTGGAGCCGTGTCACCTTCTTAGAGGAACACCCTTTAATTCCTTTGAAGTATTTCACTGGTATGTTCCTGTTGGCCTCTACCTCAGGAGTCCCTGGCTTATCTCCATAAGACTTCAAGTGTACTCCAGTGAGGCCAAGACATCTCAAGGCCACTGGCTGAGGGCCCTTGCTAGCACCCAATCCCTCTACGCTTGGTGTCTTGTCCCATAGCTTTTCACAGGTGAGCCTGATACATCCCCCTCCCCCATCATGCCTAGTTTAAAGCTCTGTTGATGAGCCCTGCTAGATCATGTGCAAAGACCCTGTTCCCTCTTTGAGAAAGGTGAACTCCATCCAACACCAGCAAACCCGGTGCTGTGTAGGCCATCCCACTATCAAAAAAAAGAAAACTGTAGTGGTGACATCAGCCATAGAGTCATGTATTAACAGACTGTTTCTTCTAATGCCACTGCCTGCAACTACAAGGAGAGAGAAGAAAAATAACCTGTGCTCCTGATTCCCTTACCCACTGTCCCAAGGTTCTGAAGTCTCTTGTGATCACCCTTGGGCTACAGGTCGCAGCTTCATCACCACCCACATGCAAAACCACTGACGGGTAGCAGTCCGAGGGCCATATCAGGCTAGGAATTTTTGTAGTGATGTCCTAAACCTGGGCCCCAGGAAGGCAGCACACTTCCCTAAGAGGAGGCTCTGCCTGGCATATTGGACCCTCTGTACCCCTCAGAAGGGAGTCACCTACAACTATCACCTTTCTTTTTTTCCTTGTAGAGGTGGTTGTAATACAGGGAGTAGGCTTTTCTGATCCTGTCAGCACCTGTGCTGTAGGTGGACATTTGTTTTCCTCAGCCAGTGTCTGGTCTTCCACAACCAGAGCCTCATAATTGTTATACAGAGGCAACTGGGATGGTAAGGTGAGCAAGCAGGGGTTTCGCCTGCCACCCTGAGTGTGGACTTGCTTCCATTTACCCTTTTCCCTTGACCTACTATCTTGAGTCAGGTGGGAGGAGGATGCTGGTGGCCCATCCTGTCTCAGGGAGGCCAGAGCTTGACCCCACCAGTGTTTGAGCCTAGTTATAATGATTTAAAATTCATGGTCCCAAACTGCAATTACTTTTGCACCAACCTAATATTACCTTCTCTGACTCTCTGATGCTTTTCAACCTTTCTACCTCCTCTCTCTGCTCTACCACCAGGCTGAGCAGATCATCCATCTGTTCACATCTCATGCAGCTGTTATATCTACTGCAATACCATACCATACCAGTGAAGGGCTCTGTCACACCTAGCAGCCTGAGGTCTGGATGTATGCATGTTTCCATGGCAGCTTTGTCTGGGTTTCTGCAAACCTCCTGGTGAGAGCAAGGGACATACCTTTGCATTAGGTGCATACTGTAGTAAGGCTCCTTCTGGGAGGGTTATAACCACCAATTGAGCTAAACTCATGAGCTGGCAGAGACTCCCTGCCCTTCCTGCATGCCCTGCCTGCATGAACTGCCACACAAACTGCTATGCCTCTATATGTTCACCCTGTTTGCTTTGCTCCTGGTTGCCTGTGCTCCCCAGAACCATGTTTAAATCTCCTGTGGTTGCTCCTGGCAATGCCCAAGCCTTGTCAGCCTCTTTTGTGAGAGCTGCAGCTTCCAGTGCTGAATGTCTAGAAAATGTGTGATGTACATTTTTATTATGTTTGTCAGAACTAAAAATCTTTTCAGAGATTATTAAAAAAACCCAAACCAACTTAGTAGAACTTATACGAAGTTTTGAAGTACGTGCCTGAACAAAAAAAGATGTTGCAGTTAGTGCAAGGGGAAGTTATATCATTGTAAATGTTAGGAGTTGATTTTGTTTAATATCATAATCAAATAAATTTGCATTGCAAGAATGTAATTGCTGCTAGATCAAACAAGTAAATGTTTAAGAAAATCTTGTAATTTTAAAGGGCTCAATGGAAAAGTACTCAAGAGGGTACCAAACTGAGTTTATAGTGACAGAACTTAACTTTGAAATTTTCTTACTTATGATTACTTTTGTCTGACACATCAAAAATGTTTTAATATGGTTTTTTTAAGGAAATACTTTTATATAGTAAGAGATGTCACTGTAACTAAAGCTCTTTAATAGCTTCCATTGTCCCTTAGCTTTGCATTGCCTTTAACTTTCCAAAAGGTATTCAGCATAAATTTCCATTTTATATTTTTGCTTGTTGGTTTTCTTTTTTAAATTTTCATAAATCTGAGCAAGAGCAGTAAAAGCATAGAGGATGTTACAAATGTAAGCATAGCTCAAAACAGTAAGATAAAATTTGGAATATTTGGAATAAAAAATTTATCTGAGACACATTTTCATCCTTATATTGCAACTGCTGGGACTGCAGTCTTCCTCGTCTGTGTTTTTGTTTGTTTGTTTGATTGGTTGGTTTTGTTGTTGTTGTTTGTTTGGTTGGTTCTTTTTTTAATGAAAATTATATGCATACTCCATTGTTTTGTCTGAGCAATAAATAGGAAAGTGATGGAAAAGGTGCACAATTGATTGAAATGTATACCTCTGTTACATTCTTTTCTCAGGTTGTCCAACTCATAAGTAAAATTAAGCACAAGTCTTTGTAAAGTGATTATTAAAATTTATTAATAAGGAAACCTCTTAATGCTTTGCTACTTTTAGATACAGGATACTATCCATAGCCTACCACTACTTTTCCAAAATTCCTTGAAATCTTTCTGGCCAACTTAGAAAGACATAATATGAGAAATTCACTGACTGTGAGCTTCAGTTACACCCATTTGTGGGAGAAATAGTATTATACAAGAAGAATTTGGTATTCAGATACGTTTTTATGCTAGCATCACATGAATAAGTATACCTTTACCTATGGACGAACTGGGAATATTTTTTGGTCCAAAACTGGAAGAGAGTTTGAATTCTTGCCTCTGTACTGTAGTTAAATTCCTGAACCATTCTTATGCAAACGCCTTAATACAAATATGTTATCGTTTTAAAATAACATAGGAGAAAATGTTTTAAGTTTAATGCATGAATATGCTTTATTAGTTAAATTCTGCGTTGCCAAAAAAGATCAAGCTGCATGTTCCTTAATGCTAAACCCAGATTATGTTGTATAAAGTAAGGACAGTTATGCCACTTTTAAAAATAGGTGATTCAGAATATCAAATTTACATTAAAAATTTGGTGTATATACTATGAACGCATTTCTTAAGTTACCTAAGACTTCCCCCAAAATAATTAAAAAGAAGTTGCAAAAAAAAAAAAATCTAGTTAGATTTGTTTCTTTGAAAAGATGAACTTAGAAATATTAGATGTGGAAAAGGGACACATTTAGACTAGAAACTGTCTGAAATTGTGCAGGGCTGTGGGACTACATCAGTGCCAGTGAAACAGGAGCCATTCTAGGGAGCAGATGGATTAAATTAAGCAGTTTTATTTTTCCTCTGAAAGCCAAGGAACAGCTGCAGTGGAATTTCCATGCAAATTCATCTTTTTCCACAGAATTCAGCTTTCCTGTTGTTTTAGAAAGATTTGCTTTTCTATGGGAGAGGTTTATCTTCTATGAAGAAGACCTTTTTAATTATCCTCAGTGGTTACATGAAGAAAACTTTTAACTCTGAAAGATGACTGTTCAGCCAAGATATGGCAGTTGAGATTGAAATAAATTAACAAGTGAAAATTTCCAACCTTTACCATTGACTAAGCATTTGGAGGAATTTATAAAAAATATCATATGAAGTTAGGGAAATTCTAGAAAATTCTGATGTGACAAGTTGTTAAGGAGACTATGCATACATGGCATATTAAAATAATTGAAAAGAAAATATATGCATATATTCTACCTCTTGAAATTGTATGTGGATTTGGCTATACTGTTTGTCAGAGAAGTTCAACTTCCTTTCAGTATTCATGAGAGAGGATTCAGATAATAAGCAACTGAGATTCATGAGATCAATGTTCTCTTTCCCTCTGGGGAAGAGACAACACTTGAAACATTTAAGTTTTTCTCCAGTGCTCCAGTATTAAGACTGTTATACTAATGTTTAAAATCTAAATAGCCAAAACAAACTGTAACTAGATACATTTATTCAGAATTTAGTTTACAGACTGTTGAGAAAGTATCTAGAGCACTAAATAACTTGAAATTAATTGAAAATTTCATTTAAGTAGTTGACTAGTTTCATATGAATAAATTATAAAAAACCCCAAACAAACAAGCAAACAAACCAAAACAAGCTAACCTAATAATTCAGGAAAGCTTAAACAATATTTTAGCATGAACTTTGTAGACTACATGCATGGAAAACTGCAAGAATGCAGTTATTATATTTACTTAATCTCATGAATATGCCAAGCAATTTTGACAAATGTCTTCACAAGACAAGTTAAAGGATAAAATATTTTATATGCTTGATTCAGAACTGGGTGAGAAGGCAAGTTTGCCTGTCGCAAGGATGACCTAAAGTTTGTTTTGTTTTTAACTAGGTTTCTCTATTTAATAAATTTCATGGCAAGTTCTTGCTGTAGCCAAATGCCTTTTTTGTTTTGTTCTGGTTTTGTCTTTTTAGTTTGTTTGTTTTGCTTTGGTTTTATTTTCTTAATTTAACCATTAAGAAAAAAACCCCAACCAACCAAACAAAAAAACCACCCACAACAAACAGTTGCAGTTCCTGTTGTATATTTAGCAATGCTTGCATTAAAAGGGTTCTATGCTACAACTGCCACCATTAATTGACATGATACTGTTGGCAGACAGCAGAAATTCAAATTATGGGGTTTGTGATTATTCTGATATTTTTGCTATTGTAAGTTTACAAGAGAATAAGGATGTTTATCAGATCAATTCCAAGCCACAGAGACAACATTATGGGGAAAAAAAAAATGCTTATCATCAGAGTTGTTTCTTTTCAGTGCATGGAAATTTGTTTTGGAATTCAGAGGGTGGGAAAAGTCAGACTTGAATGTGCTGGATTGCCAACCAAGAAGCAAGTGTGTATAAGTGCATCATTTTTTCCTTTCATTTTCGGCTACTGTTTTTAAGGTATTTGGTTTACGAGGGCTTTTGAGTCACTCTATTCAGCCTTATTATTACTATTCACAAATAGCCATGTACTAGTAATTCAAAACAGACTAATTGCATACACATGATAAATGTTTGTAATAAAGTAGAACCAAAGTCAGGATATGAGTAACAACCCAGTGAGAATAAAGAATTTCATCCCAATACAGTGGGCAGTGTACTTAAAGACACTGGCAAAATAGCAGTGTCACAAATTGCCCTGCCACCAAGGGACTGGTGGGTTACTGTGAGTACTTTCCATATTGGCACCATAAAGTCTTTGAGTGGAATAAATGCAGAGAAATTATAGCTGCTTTAAAACCTTTTCTAAAAATTATGCAGCAATAAGTATTACAGAAAATATTGTCTTCTATTCCTGTAATTAAAAAATAATTAAGCAAACCCCATAGATGTCATCTATTAAGAGAATACAAAATCAGAAAAAAAAAAAACTGATAGCTTTCCTCTCTATCCATGTCTAGGTGAAGTTCATTTCATTAATTAGCATTTCAATTTCATTGCATATTTCAAATCTCCTGTTTTTATATAAACCTTGCAAATAAATATTAGTTCACATTCTTATTGTTTGTATGACATTCTTTACAGTGAGTTAAATTGGTTTATTTTTATATCAAACTACGCTATTCACCTCTAACCATCTACTTTAGTTTTCGCATAAATGGTACACTCTCACACACTATCTAATTTAAATCTTAAGCCTCTATTCATGCAGAACAGTGGCATATCACGATTTCATAGAATCACAGAATACCAGGTTGGGAGGGACCTCAAGGATTACCTGGTCCAACCTTTCTTGGCAAAAGTACAGTCTAGACAACATGGTCCAGCTGAAACTTAAAACTGTCCAATGTTGGGGAATCTACCACTTCCCTAGAGAGATTATACCAGTGTCTGCCATTTCTCGTATGAAAAATTTTCCTCCTGTGTCCAGTTAGACAGGAGTAACTTGTACCCATTGCCCCTCATCTTTTCCATCTGACTCCTTGTAAAAAGGCAGTCTCCTTCATTGTAGCCACACTTTAGGGACTGACACAACTTCTGAAATATAACAGATATTGTCTTAGCAACTTCATCTATCAGTTCCCTCACGAGCCGTGGATGCATCTCATCAGGCCCTATGGAATTGCGCATCTTCAAGTTCCTTAGATAGTCTTAAACCTGATCTTCTCTTACCATGAGTATTTGTTTGTTCACCCGGTCCCTGCCTTTGCTTTCTGTGACTTGGGCAGTGTGGCTAGAGCACTTGCCAGTGAAGACTGAGGAAAAAAAAATTGTTGAGTACCTCAGTCTTCTTTATATCCCAAGTAATCAGGTCCCCTGTTTCCTTCCAGGGAGGGCCCACATTTTCTCTAGTCTTCCTTTTATCACTCATGTACCTGCAGAAGCTCTTTTTCTGTTGCTCTACGTGTCCCTGGACAGATTTACTTCTACCAGGGCTTTAGCTTTCTTAACCTGATCCCTGGCTGCTCAGACAACTTTTCTATATTGCTCCCAGTCTTCCTGTCCTTGCTTCCACCCTCTCTAGGCTTCATTTTATTTGTTTCAGTTTGTCCAGGAGCTCCTTGTTCATCCATGCAGGTCTCCTGGTGTTTTTGCCTGACTTTCTCTTCGTTGGGATGCATCTCTCCTGAGCTTGGAGGAGGCGATCATTAAATATCAACCAGCTTTCTTGGGTCCTTCTTCCCTCCAGGGCTTTATCCCATTGTACTCTACCAAGCAGATTCCTTAAAAGGCCAAAGTTTGCTCTCCTGAAGTCAGGGTAGTGAGCTTGCTGTTTGTCCTCCTTTCTGCCCTGAGGATCTTGAACTCCACCATTTCATGCTCACTACAGCCAAGGTTGCCCTTGAGCTTCACATTCCCCACCATCCCCTCCTTGTTGGTGAAAACAGGGTCCAGCATATCACCTCTCCTCATTGACTTCTCTGTCATTTGGAGAAGGAAGTTATCATCAACACATTCCAGGAACCTCCCAGATTACTTATGCCCTGCTGTGTTGTCCCTCCAACAGATATTGCAGTGGTTGAAGCCGCCCATGAGGACCGGGGCTTGTGAACATGAGGCTGCTCCTATCTTCTTATGGAGAGCCTCATTTACTTGGTCTTCCTGAGTGGATGGCCTGTAGCAGACCCTCAATATCATGTCAACTGTCCCTGCCCTCCCTTTAATCCTGACCCATAAGCTCTTTGTTGGCTCTTCCCCCATCCCCAGGTGGAGCTCCATGCACTCCAGCTAGTCACTGACATAGAAAATGACACACCCCCTCATTTCCCCTGTCTGTCATTCTAAAAGACCCTGTATCCTTCTATTCCAACGCTCCAGTCCTAAGAGCCATCCCACCAGCTCCCTGTGATGCTACTAAGATCATAGCTCTGCAGGTGCACACATGTCTCTAACTCCTCTTGTTTATTTCTCGTGCTACATGCATTTGCATAAAGGTATTTAAGCTGGGCCCCCAATGCAGCTGACTTACTGTCTGGAGTGGCTGGAATTCCTTTGGGCCACTCTTCAGGTGCTCTCCTGCTGACCTGTCATCCTTGTCAAGGCTCTGGGCATCTGTTGCTGTCACTGGCGTCAAACTGGTAGGAGTTCCCCTCTGCCAGCAACTTTAGTTTAAAGCCCTCTTCAGCAACTTGGCAAGCCTATGACTGAAGATGTTCTTCCCCGTCTCTGACAGATGGATCCCCTCAGCCCCCAGTAAGCAAGGTTTCTCAAAGCAAGTCCTGTGGCCTAAGTAGCTGAATCCCTGGCTATGGCACCAGTCAGGAAAGTCTAATAGATGGCTCTTCATTTAGTGGTGAGTCTGAATGCTTTTTCACATGAAGTCAATACCATAAACGTTACTTAATGTTGCTGGCTGTTTACAATGTAACTTCCCCTTTCTTTAGCGTCATTCTACTTTTTAAATCTATTTACTTGCTTAACCACCCACTACTTCATCAAAAACACAGCCTGTTAAGTCCTGAAAGGAAGGAACTTTCAATTTCAGAAAGAAATTATGAGGTTGATATGGGAACTACTGTCTTACTTGGTAAAGGAAATTAAATTTGGTGATTACAGTTGGGTCCCTTCCATTCTTAAAATATGTTTATGAATCTTGAATTATTTGTCTGAACAGCATTTTACTCTCAGCGTCCTTGTGATTATCATATAGAAGTTTCTTAACAATATTTTAATAAATGAGGCTGCCAAAATAGCCTTGTATCAACAATTGTCTGACAGTGAATTAGTTTGGCCCTAATCATAAACCCTGTACAAGGCAACAGGATAATAACTCAACAAGGAGAAGAGTGGTGAGGAGTGGGAAATCAATGACTGTGGCCTTCTGAACCCTGAGTGTGATTCAGGAAGTCTACTGCAATTTAAGTCATGCTGTGTTAAAATTACAATGTAAAAATTGAAACTTAATATCTTTCTGAGAATCAGTAACATTTTAGTTAGTTGTAGAAGACATGATCATGAGAATGAGATTGCTAATGTGAAGTTAGGTTTACCCAATTATTTTTCATGTCTCCACGGACTGCTTCAAGAGAAAAGATACACAGAAAAATAAAATAAAACAGTGACGGCTGTTATTTTTTTTTTTAAAGTCTTTAACATTTTTGAAAAATTTCACTTGCTAGATGTGTTTACTTAGACCAAAGTATTTTTTCAGGGACTTTTGTTGTAAAAATGATTTGTTTAAGACTCCAGAAATTACAAAAAATTGCACTAACATAAAAAATATGCTGCCTTGATTGTATCATATTTGACAGTTTAAGAACAGTGACAGGTAAACATCTTTTCTGCTACCATATATCTTCATTTACAAGATAATGAGAAATTTGATACATTGGAAAATTTCTTGCATGTTTGGAATTTTAAAGCATAGAACTACAAGTGAAGACATAGCAAACACTCAAGACAGTATGATAGGAAATGTGAAATGCATGGCATGTTGAACTTTTGAAGGTGAATAGATGGTAGGTGAACTCTCCACCTGAACGATAAGGGAGACATGTGTCTTCGCATACCTGCAAGCCAGATTTTTCAGTTTGAAGTTATCTCAAACACAGCAAGAGAAGCTAAAAATGTAATTTTTATAATTCATAACTTGCATACTGTGTTCTCCTTTTCTTAGACAATCTGGCAAGTCTAGAGACAGGAAAAAACATCAAAGTCTTGATGGCAGAGGGAATCTACCAGTGTGAAGGAGAGACTGACAGCATCAGCTACAGTAAAGTTCTGGGTGACATCCTAACCTCTCTCTCACTCTACATAGGGTCTGCCACTGCTACTATCTTGCTACTCTCTTCTCCAAACCCTTCTGCCTGGGTCTGAGTTGCCAGGTCTCTAGTTACCTGATTACTTCTTCATTTGGTCATGCTCTTTTTTTAAGGCATTTCAGATGCCTTAGTAATTCTGTTATTCTGAAATTACAGTTTAACCTCATGTTTGCCAGCATAACTCCACCCTTCCACTGCCTTGTCTCTGCATTTCAAAACAGATTACAAAATCCTTGGCTGAAACTGTGTAAAGAATGTCCTTTCTCTCCTTTTGTGTGTTCTCCAAGCAATTAATTTGATCAGTGGTTCAGTTACAAAGGCAGCAGTACAGGAATACCAACTTTGAAGCCTATTACTCAATTTGGGAAGATGCTTCCATTATAGGTAAAAATACTAGGTTTCTTCTTTCAGATAAGGGTTAGATTAATAGAATCATAGAATCACAGAATAGCGGGTTGGAAGGGACCTCAAGTTATTCCTCTTGCATCCAGTCAGAATCTCCCCAGATTAACTTGTACCCATTACCCCGTATCTTTTTCATGTGACTCCTTGTAAAAATGGATTCTCCATCTTCTTTGTAGCTAGCCTTTAAATACTGCAACATGGTAATGAGGTCTCCACTAGGCCTTCTTTTCTCAAGCCTGGACAAGCCCAGTTCTCTCCGCCTTTCCTTATATTGCAGCTTCCCAGTCCTTAGATCATCTTCGTGGCCCTCCTCTGGGCCCTCTCCAGCCTGTTCACATATTTTTTGTATAGCAGGGACAAAAACTGAACACAGTGTTCCAGGTGTGGCCTGACAAGCGCTGAGTAGAGCAGGATAATGACTTTATCTTTGCTGGTGATGGCATTGCTAATGCAGCTCAGTAGCCTGCTGGCTTTCTTTTCCTCAGCAGCACACTGTTCACTTTCATTGAGCTTGTTGTCCAGAAGGACCCTCAGATTCCTCTCCACAGAGCTACTCTCCAGCTCAGTAGATCCCAGACTGTGCTGCACTCCTGGATTATGATTTCCCAGGTGTGAGACCTTACACTTGTCCTTGTTGAATTTCATGAGGTTCTTGTTAGCCCACTCTTCCAGCCTATCCAGGTCATCCTGCAGGGTGGCTCTCCCAAAGTGTCCACTTCCCCACCCAGTTTGGTGTCATTGGCAAACTTCATCAGGATACACTTGATCTCATAATCCAGATCACTTATGAGGATGTTAAACAGCCTTGGACCTAATATTGATCCCTGGGGGACCCAACTCGTGACAGGTTGCCAGTTTGAAAAGGAGCCATTTACCACTAGCTTCTGGGTACGGCCTGTCAGCCCCACCCACCACAGAGACCACTAGTGTGGACTGCAGGGTGTCAGTTTCCCTAGGAGGAGGCTGTGGGAAACCATGTTGAAAGCCTTGGAGAAATCCAGGTAGACAATGTGCACTGCTCACCTCATGTCAACCAAATATGTTAGTTTATCATAGAAGGTGATCAGATTTGTCAAGGACAATTTGCTCTTTTTGAATCTATGCTGGGTTCTGCTAGTTACATGGTTCATCTGACTTCTGATAGGCCCCAGGAGGATTTGTTCCACAACTTTCCCAGAGACTGAAGTACGACTGATGGGCCCATAATTCCTTATATCCTCTTTTAAACCCTTTTTGTAGATGGGGGTGACATTAGCCTTCTTCCAGTCTTCTGGGACATCCCCCAATCTGAACGACTTCTGAAAGATTATGGAGACTGGCCTCACAATGATGTCAGTCAGCTTGCTTAACACTCTTGGGTGAATATTGTCAGAGCCCATCAATTTGTAGGGTTTGAGCTCCTGTAATAATTTCCTTAACAACTCCTCCTTCACTGACTGTGGGTCTGCATTAGCCTCAGTTTGGATTTCTGTTCCCAAGGCCTGGGACCCAACAGTGCTGGTAAAGAGAGAGATGAAGAAATTGTTGAGAACCTCTGCCTTTTCAGCATTGTTGGTGACTGCTTCACCTCTCCTGTTTAACGGTGGGCCAATATTTTCCTACTGCTTCTGCTTGTCATTTACATGCCTGAAGAACCTTTTCTGGTGAGTTTTGACATCTCTGGCCAATTCAAATTTGAGCTGAGCTTTTGCATTTTTAACTGTATCTCTGTGTATCCTGGCAATGCCCTTGAAGTTCTCAGTGGTTATTCATCCTCTTCTCCACTTCTGGTATGCTTCCCTTTTGGTGTTGAGCAGACTCGGAAGCTCGTGGTTAAGCCAAGACGGTCTCTTGCTCTGTGTACTTCCATTACCATTAAAGTGGATGGACTGTTTTTGTTCTTCTAGGAGAGGGTTCTTGAAAAAGTCCCAGCACTCACTAGCTCCTTTATCCTTCATGCAAGTTTAACACGGAATCTCACGCAACTGAGCTATGAGTGAGCTGAAGTTTGCTCTTCTAAAATCTAAACCCTTTGTTTTAGCACTAACCTTCAGAGTGCTCAGCAGCATCCCGAACTCCACAATACTGTGATAAGTCTAGCCAAAACCATCACTAACTGAGATATTACCAAACACATTTTCTTTGTTTGTGAGTAGCCAGTCCAGGGGTGCCTCATTCTTTGTTGGCACATCTAACATTTGTGGAACCATTCCAGGAGTTTGACGGGTGACGTGAGCTTCTGTATTGTTCTTCCGGAAAATGTCTGAGTGTTTGAATTCCCACATCGGAAGCAGTTTCTATTGCCATGAAGCTTGCTTAAGTGACTCAAATACTGCTTCATCAACCCAATCATCTTGGTTTGGAGGTCGGCAGCAGATACCTAGTGTATGATCCCCCTTGGAGGTGACCCCTTGGATCTTGACCCAGAGACATTCCATAGGGCTTCCATAATTACTGTAGTTGGCCTCTATACATTCTAGGTTCTCCTTAAAATAGAGTGCAACTCCTCTTCCTCTTCTTCCTTGCTTGTCCTTACGAAACAACTTATAAGCGTCCATCACGATCCTCCAGTCATGTGAGTCATCCCACTGTGTTTCCGTTCTTCCTGTGATATTATAGCTTCCTAATTGCACACAGACCTCCTGTTCCTCCTGTTTGTTACCCAGTCTGCGTGCATTGGTATACATACACTTAAGATGGTTGGTATTCTGGTTATGCTCTTGAGAGGCAGCTAAGGAACGTTTGCTGCCTGTTTGGTTGGCCTGGCTAATTCTGCAGACAGCTGCAATGTTGTGAGTGTTACCACTTTGAATCCTGCCCCTCAAGGCCTTCAGTTTAAAACCCACTTCACCCAGATGGCCAGCCTGCTGCCAAAGATTCTCTTGCCTCTTCTGGACAGGTGAATACCATCACCCCCTAACAGCCTATAGTCGTTGTAGAACGCCCTATTGTTATAAAAGCTGAAACCTCACAATGGCACCAGCCATGAAACCAGGAGCTAATCTGCATTACACATCTATTTCTTACTGCATCCATTTCTCTAACAGGTAAAATGGAAGAAAATATTACTTGAGCACGAATACTTTTCTCTTGCACCTTGAGGGCCTTGCAGTCTTCCTTGTTTCTGCCCAGGTTCTGGCTTGTGGTGTCATTTGTGCCTACATGGAAAAGTAGCAGTGGATAGTAGTCTGTACTCTTGGCAAGTTGTGGACCCTTTTGGCAACATCTCAGACAGCAGATCCCAGAAGGTAGCATATCTCTCATGACTCCCTCTTAGGCTGGCAGATGGGCAGCTCAGTGCCCATTAGCAGAGAGTCACCCACTACGAGCACTCATTGTATCTTTCAGGGGTATCCAGTGTGTGCCACTAGTAATATTTCTCCCTACAGACCTTGGTCGTGGATGTCTGTATCTGTTAAAGCTTCATATCTGTTTTTTGTTGCAGTGCTAGAAGATGGGCACTGAAGCTGAGTCCTGCTTTTGAGGGTGACCAGGGTCCAAGGTGCCTCCTCTGTGGTTTCTGCCACAGGAACATGGTTGTGAAGCCATCTCTGCCCCTCTAATCTTGTGCAGCCTTTTAACTGTTTCCTGCAACTCAGCCACCTGATGCTGTGGATCATCAACTTGTGCACATTTTTTTGCAAGTATTTATTTTCTCACAAGGTGGAGGGACTGGGCATCTGCTGTGACTTACAATCTGTACTGAGGTCTCCTTCCTTGCTGGTTCTGTCTGTCTAGAAACGTCAAACATCTCAGGGGCTTCCTCTGCTGAAACACTGGTTTTACCTCTGAGGTGCATGCCCACCATTATAGCTCCCTGTGAGGTTCTCTTAAGCTGGTAGACTGACTCTGCCTACCCTGTGCACCCTTCCATGTAAACTGCAGTGCAAACTGCCATGCCACTCCCTGGCTGATGTGCCATGCCCTGTTTGCCTGCCTGAGTCACTAGCACTCCCTGGACTGCTTTTTATAATTGTGGCGGGTGGTCACAGTTGCTCTGGCAAGGCCCACGTCTCTTCAGCATCTCCCCTGACAGCTGCCAGGTCCTGGTGGGTATCTCCACTGCCCTGGTGTTTCCCTGCCTCAGAAAACCCTCAGAGTGTTGAGATCTGCTGCTCTGCTGCAGATTGGATTGGCTCCAGGGCAGTTCTCGTCAGTGACTGACTGAGCAAAAGAAACTGAGAAATGGAAAACAAATTGAAAACAAAGTTCTATTTAATTACATTTTACAAGGAAACCAAAGCAGTGAAACATATTCTTCTACATATGTGCTACACATCTTAAAAACAATATAGGCAAAGTAATTATTTGGTCCTGAACAAAACACACTAGACACACTATAAAACTGTTTGAAGGGAGGTAGCCATTGTGCTATTCTAACATAGAGATTAAAAATTACGAGAATCTTTGAAATAGATCATGCTCGTTTTAAGAAATTTTCTGTGTCCATGGCATCTCCAGATCAAGTCAAAAGAAACTGGTCATGTCAGTGAATAACAGAGAATCCCTGGAGAGTTAAGTACTTGGGTGGGGAGATAAGTACTTTAATAATGATCTGCTGATCTGGATGACAGTACTGATGTGTAGCTCAAAAGCCACCACAATTCTGATCTTAAATTAAAAAAAAAAATAAAAAAAAGAAAAAAGTAAAAAAAGAAGATGCAAAATAAACAGAAAAAGAAGGAAGCCTGTTAAAAAGAAGCTGATACCTCAAACTCTTCAAGAAAGCATGGGGAATACACACCTTATAATAGTGTCTCATAGCAGGTCTAGATCTCTAGATCTGAGGGACACTGCTTATTAAAAAAAGGTTTGGGAAAAGACAAAAGGAAGATAGCATGGCTTCCCAGCAAGGTAAAGGGTGCTAATTTGAAGCAAGAAGGCAGCCTTGAAAAAGCTGAAGTTGTTTACAAATGAAGGTCTAGAAAGGAATGTAAACTCTGGCAGATTAACTAACTAACTAAATAAAAATCAACAAGTAGCAAAATAAAACTAAAACTAAATTCTTCTTCAAAAACATCAGGAGTGTGAAGCCTGTCAGAAAGCCTTTAGAACCAATTGATTATCAGGGTATAAAAGAAACATTCAGAGAAGACCATTGCAGTGAAACTTAATTTATTTTTTGCATTGGAGTTCTCTGGGGGAAAAATCTCCCATTCAAGGACCATTTTTCCAGTGGGACTCATCAAGTCATCTGTGAATGAAATGACAGTAGATGTTAAGGTATAAATGAAAAAATGCATATCCAAAAAAATTTGTCAGAACCAGATGGTACTCAGCCCAGTTTTCTGTAGGAATTCAAGGGCAATGTAAGTACTAACAATGTATGATGAAAAAGTAGAGAACTGCTTACACATGAGTAATGAATAAATAAGGTGCACTCTTCAGACAGTAAAAAAGAGATAACTTGTGGATGTGTGAGGAGACATGACAGATGTGTACAGAAAAGCAGGATGCCTAGAGAGAGATCAGCTGCTCAGTGTCTCTTCCAGTGCAAGAAGAAGAGCAATGAAGTAAAGAGATTAGAATCCAAGTTCAAGACAAAGGACAGAAGGAGATTTTTCATTCTAGGGTAGTAAACATAGAAAATTCATTGCCAAAGTTTGAATTACAATTTACAAAGTTTGAAAAACCTGGAGAGTCTCGGGGCTGAAAATAGTCAGATCAGTGGTGCAGGTGTCTAATGGTACATACAGTATCCCTAGCAAATGTAAACTAAATATGTCCCTATCAAAAGTGGATGAAAGGATGAGTGCATTTCAAAGCTACAGTCAAATGAAGGAAGCCGAATACATAAATACTACACTACAAGAAAATGTTACAGTCTCCGTATTTCTGCAGCAGACAGCAATGAAATACATAATTCAAGAAAATTAGTAAGAGAAAATTCTGTGTACATGTTAGGAGCTCAGACAGAATAATTTATTTTCCAGCAACAGCAAAACAGACTTGACATTTTTAAATAATATATTGTAGCTGAGATGAAGGGCCTTTCAAATATGCCTCAGTGCACACCAGCCTGAGCAGACTGCAACAAACTAAGTCAATAGGACTCTCAGCAAGGGAATCGATGTGATTTGCCATGTTCCTGGTAGAAATGTCATTCAAAATTGATGACAAGATTTCTGACCAAATGCTATTTTAGAATAGTCTTTATAATTCTCTTTCTGACACTACATCTGGTGACTTTTGACCCTCCTCAGAAACCTCCCACTTCCAGCTGAACACTGAACTATCTCATGCCGACATGTGGAATTAACAGAACTGTAGGAAAATAAAAGATACTTCTGTAAAATAGATGACTCTGAGCTAACAATTAGAATCTTAGTACTTCAGCTGCTACTGGAATACAGGAGATAATAGCTCTTTTTTTCAATTTTTTCTTCCTCACAAATGGAAGAATCTTTATGTTCTAAAGTACTGTGGAACCTTTATAAAAATAATCGCAGATGCTACAAATACCATTTAGAATATAGTATTATTAAGCCTATTGGTTCCTGGCTGGAAAATTGCTTAGTCTGCTGTAAAAACCCACATTACTTTCCATAAAAATTTTACATTATTGCTACCACTGTGAGCATTTTGTACAAGAAAATTGTCTCTGTTACCTATACTTGAAAGTACAGCTGGGAGGAAACTGCTCTGCTGTACCCTGGAAATCTGGCTTTTTGTGAACTTTTACTCAGTATTTGGAAAACCTTGGTTTGAACTCTTTCTGCAGAGAATTTGTGTGGGGTCTTCTACTGCAGTTCCTGATGCAGCTTCATGATACCTTGAGGAGGGAAGATGAAGAAAGAAATGCATGTGGTTGACTGAGGTCATAGCTGTAAATATTTTACTCCTTACTTAAAAAAAAATCCTTTTGGTTTCCCAGTTCTTACCTACACACATCTGCTACCAATATAGTATAATAATGGTCAGTTGTACATAACAGAAAAAGACCATACTCAGGTGATGAGTATATTAACACAGTTTTTATGAGAAAATTCAGATCAGTAAGCTACATTGACTGTTTTAGAGAGGACCTACTGTTGCTCTGTACATATATTGCCTCTGGTTTGTATTAGTGCTAACACACAAATGACTTACCCCTTCCATTACCTCCCTTCAGTTCACAATTTTAATAAGAAATCTAATATATTTAATGTAGAAATGCTGAAGAGAATGGGACTTAAAGTCTTCATTCTCCTGCTAAAACCATGTAACAGTGGCAAAAGTATGTATACCCAAAATTAATTCATCATCACTTTAATAATCAAATAAATATTTATTAATGAAAATAATGCAATGCTAAGCATGGATAAATAATTAAAGTAGATTACTACAGAGCCCCCTTAACTCAACATCTTTTCAGTATGTTTTAAATGGCCTTACCTCAGGCCTGTTTGGCAGCTTGGGTCAAGATACAATACTGTATATATATGAATGAAAAGCAAGTTCAGCTGAGATTTTTGAAAGAAGCCAAAACTTCAAGTTGGTGGAATGCTAACTTCTGCAAAAGACAATTTAAAAATGACCCCGAGACAAGTCAGAAATGACTGGGTTCCTGTGTGACAAAATAATTACCTAGTACATCACTGACAATGCTACAATACTACAAACACTTCAAGCTGGGAAAAAAAGAAACAAACGAACAAAAAGAAACAAACCCTAATATTACACCATCAGATGAAAATGTGCAGTGGCCCTTATTGTGCTGTTTGTTTCGAAAGCAAAATATGAGATTAGTGAGGAGGTACCCTTAAATGCCAGATGGCACAATGTAACCAATCATTGTTGTCAAATCTGAAAAAAATAGAGTGATTCATCACAGCATAAAGAGCTTAGCTGTGACCCATAAATCAATGCATATTTAATGTGTCTTTATCTTTAAGGCAGACAAATAATTTCCTTAAAACCTTACTGTTTGATGAGAAATAGCTAAAAACATGGATCAGGCAGCAGTTGCTGATTATTTTTTTGGAAAAATGTAAGGCATGTTTTAAAGTTAATCCAAAGATCACTGGGAGAGAAGTGTTGAATAGCTATGAAGGACCACAATGCCATTGGGGAACAGTGCTATACCTGACTAGACTCCGTTAGGCTCTAGCACAAGAATACTCCTTTCATCAATATTTAGCAATTTCAGATTTTTCTGGGTAAGTTTATGGTTTTGTTTGTTTGTTTGTTTTTTGGTTTTTGTGTTTTGTTTTGGGTTTTTTTTGTAGTTTTTTTTTCCTTTTTTTCTTTTTGGGGATTTTTTGTTTGTTTTTTTAATTATTTTTTTACATGAGGAATACAGGTCATATTTTAAAATGTTTATTCACGGCATATAAGGTGAGATTTGCAGAAATAATTAAATATTTATTAAATCTACAGTATGTAAATGATAGCTGTGGTTTCTTCTTGTACTGAAGGAGTTCTTCTGGTACTTGTACCACAATAAAATTGTTAAGCAGTGCAAATTCACCTGCTGGCAGATAGCATACTCACAAGCACCATCTACCTTTCAGTCACAAAAGAAAGAAGCATAACATTTTGCAGTACACAGTAGAGCACATTCTTTGAACCCCTTCTTCAATTAAAGAATATTTAGTCAGTATAACTTTGTTTTCATCTGGAAAGAACATAATCTCCCTTTGAAGTTCTCTTTAAGAAGAAATAACAAACTCTTCCACTATCTAGTGAACTTAGCATGAAGTCACACTGCAGTCACCTAAGGATCTCCTAGATCATCTTAGTTGCATTGGGCATTTCTGTAACTGTCATAATTTATTCTGCTGATTTTTAGAATATATTTAGATATTTCTTAACTATACTTTTGGTCAGGGAGCTTTGCTGAGTTCATTCTGGTGAAGAAGAAACACAAAGATACCTTGCTCATCTGGAAAAAAATGCCCTCACTGAGGACAGTGTCTGTTCTGCAGTACTTCAAGAAGGGGGGGAATAAAGTGGAAGAAAAGATGGCACACAGCTATGAATTCACTATAGCAAGCTCTACACTGTAAAAAAATTCATAACTTTTGAACTATGAGCTTCTTAAGGGTGCAATCATTGCAGAGACCATTCATTGTATCTTTTTATTAATTGTTTGTCTGTACTCAGGTACTCTTTAAGTCAACATATGTGTATATCTGATATGTAAACCAACTTTGATGTGTGCCTCGAAACAGAGCTTCAAGAATGTTGGCAATCTGTCTTTCATTGGTGTTTCTAATATCTCAGTTTTTGTTTTAATGAAAGTGGAAATAAACAAACTTGGATAAACAGGGAAACTTAGAAAAACACTAGACACTGATTTGACATGGCATAAATGAGACTTTCAAGGTGGAACACCCTAGATTTTCTTCTCATAGTGATGTTTTCAAAGATAAAAGTATTTTACAAAAGCTATGAATCATCCATTTTGTACATGCAGTTCTTCCAGATGTGGTTTTAGTTCTGTATCTGGCTTATTGTAGCCCCTGGCTTGTGCAAGCTGCTCCTCATGAAGTCTGTCGCATCTGAGGTTTGGCTATCTGCTCTTGCTCATCCAAACAGTTTCTCTGCTTACCTTGAAGTAAAATACATTTGCTCTGTGGTATAATTGTGTCAATATATTTTTTCTCTCACATCTTTAAAAGCTTTCTTTACATGCACAGGTTCAGTTTTTCTCCAGGGCAAGGCAGTCTTTCCCTTCCTCCAGAAGGTCTCAGAGAAGACAGAAACCACTGTTTCAAGTTTATAACAGAGAAATAGGGTTCAAAAACATAAGCCAGACATTACCTGTCACAGGTGTAAGTACGAAAAGCCTCTGCACCCTTGCAAAAGTGTAACTTTTAAACATGTTTTTTAGACAATTGGTTCTGAGCATTTTTGTAGTTCAACCTGTTTTACCGTCTCCTCCGCAAGCCTAGAACCCTTTTTCCATTACCTCCAAGGCCTGGTCTTGGTTTTGTTTCTTGCTACAAGTAAATTCCTCCCAAGTAACTTATTTTAACAAAAAATGAATGAGAATAAAACTGTATGCATGTTCACTGAAGTGGGAAGCAAGGATTTGTATCAACAAGTAACAAAATTTTTCAGTAATTGTAGCCATTATTTGGGCAGAATAACTTGATGATGCGGATTTTCTTCTTAATAATTCTATGCAATCAGCACAATATAAAATATCTGCACAAAGATGGCAACTCCACATTCCCATTTGCTTATCATGACTAATTCCAGCTTGGCTGCAAAAAGGCTTGAAAAAAAAAGCCCGATTGAACATAATTCATGCAAAATACAATAACATCTTGACTGCCTATGACAGTGTGCAAGTTTCTTTTTCATTACTTAAAAGCAATTAGTTTCTTATGAAGCAGCTTTTTAAAAAGACATTTTATTTGACTAGTTTTTAAGATCTCAAAATTAATATGAGATAATGAAATTAATACTGGGTCTATTATAGATTTGGTTTATTTTTTAAAGGAAATTATTTTGAAAGAAGGTAAAGAATTTTTATATGAGACATAGAGATTTCAGTTAAGCCGATATTCAGATACAGGGTTAAGTTTACTGACGAAGTACAGTTCTAAATAGTAATGAGACTCATTGGTTAGGGTTTGACATATATAAAGGCAACTTGCATTCAGAGTCCTTATTTTGGCAGTCTCTGAGATTATAGTCAACTGTATCACAAGGATCTTCGAACAACAGTTTTTTTATAACCATATATTACAGAAGTTTTAGAGGATGGAAAATGTTATCTTGCACAAATGCAGTTAGCTCTTTGAGGTAAGCCTCAGAAATATTTAGTTAGCTAAATACAAATAATTATGGACCTCAGCTGAATTACAACCTACCATATATTAAAAAAAAAAAATCAGCCATGTATGTATGTATGTGTATCAGCACAGGACAATATTGGAGGCACATATATATCAGTTCAGCTCCCAGAAGAGCTCCGCACTCTTGCAGCTAGCTTGAGTAGACCTTTAGGTTTACATTCATACGGATAAGAGAATGTCAGTATTTTTTCTTGGACTGACATTTGAGCTAACTTTAGATTGATAGTGTAATGGTTAATTTAAAGCCGTATGTCTTAAAGTCAAGAGTCGTAGGTCTTGGGGGTATTAGGATTTGCCTCTTGGCTTCTTGTTTTCAGCAAGAAGAATAAAATATCTGAAAGGCAATGTTTTGAACTTTACTATAAGAAATTCTGTTTCTGAGTTTGGGATTTGACACACATTTAGTTTCAAAGGAGCTATATACAGTCATTTTGGATAACTTTTTTCTTCTTGACTTCATCAGAGATAAAACTGTGCCTGGGGAAACAACTAAGGAAGTCCTTTAAAAAATCAAAGGCACATCTTTGTAAGATCTTAATCTTGTAACACATCAGAGGGAAAACTCAGAGACTCAAAATATGAAGATACGTACTACAGCCAAGCCAAAAAAAACCCCAAACCCAAACAAAAAAAAACAAAACAAAAAACAAAAAAACCCCAAACAAACAAAAAACCACAAAAAAACCCAACAACAACAACAACAACAACCAAACCTCAAAATAACAATTTGTTTTAGGGAAAATAGTTCAAAGCAGGATTTCAGTTAGGTAACTTTGAAGTATGTTTAGTATTCTATCAAATTCCTTTTGCTTCTAACCAGCGTAGGTTCAGCCAGTTAATTCCATTCCAGTAGGGAAACATCTTGAAAACTATTTTAGCATGTAATTTGGTAAACTCTTAACCTTTAATAAGGGAGGAAAAGACAACATTGACTTCTGAAAAAGAAATTCCCAGTGTAAAAAGGAGAAGGGATGAAGGTGTTAACCTGCTCTAATTAGTGTGGCCTATAGCCTTAGCAAGAAGATAAGTTTATCCTCTAATATCTGAATGTCTGACATAGTCCAGAAAACTATTGAATTATTAAAACATATTTTTAACCTTCCAAACAAGTTCTGAGCACATCTGTGAACCTTTATGGTAGGGACTTTGCTATGCTGGAGGAAAAAAATGATACTGCTCACTAATAATCAAATTAATACTTTAAACTCAGCTGGTAGTTTCTGGTGTGAATAGTCAAGCTGGCAGTTGCATAGGCAGGTAAGACAAAAATGCTTTTTCTTTTGGTATAATATTTTAACCTGAGTCCAAAAAAATCTCGTTGAGCTATCCTTGTTTCTTATCTACACAATAAAAAACAAACCAAACCAAATGAAAACAAAACAAAAAACAACAAACCTTTGAGAAAAAAAAGGAATATATTCCACTTGCATAGATAACTGCAAAATGCACACATGACCACTAATCATCAAACCACGCATTAGGTAAGTCGGAAAGGATGTCTCGTTTTCATCAGGTCCAATCTGTTGCTCAAAGCAAGGTTAGTTAGAGCAGGGTTCTCAGTGTCATTCCCAGTTGAATCTTGATCACCTCCAAGGATGGATGTCTCACAGTCTTTCTGAGCCCCTATTTGGTCACTGTCACTGTACTGACAAGTTTTAAGGCAGAATTTCCCGTGCTCTAACTTGTGGCTGTATTTACCCTTCCACCATGCACTTCTGAGTAGGTGCAGCCACTCCACACACTCCCAACTCTCCCTAAAGCCTCCAACCATGCAGTTACAGACAGCAGTGAGATCTCCTGTTCCCACACTCTTCCCCAGCACCATCTGTTCACCCTTTGCATCTTGTGCTCCAACAATGACCATTATAGGAACTCTCCACTGAGCTCATTGCTATACATCAGGGTCTGTCCTGCAGCAGGAGCCCACATCTTGGGACAGCCCATCAGAGGTTGTCTTACTGGTACCAAGCAGTGGGGAAGGGCCATTTAGTGCTTTCTGCTTGTCACTTTTCCTCATACAGTCAAAAGGACAGTGTTGTTATTTCTGCACTGTGTGCTTGAAATAGCTAAGGAATATGAAATTAATTGGCTCAAAACCAGACAAAAACCCCAGAATGATAGGAGTCTTTTTTTTTCTTTAGCTTTTGCAGCAGTATCCCTCACTAAAAACAAACAAGCAAACAAAACCAAACAAAGAAACAAAAAAAACCCCAAAACCCACACAAACAAACAAACAAACAAACCCACAGAACCAAACCAACCAAGCAAGCAAGCAAAAAAACACATTAGGCTTTTTTTTGTGAGGAAAATTATCTAAGTATAGTCCAAATTAGAACCTGGAAGTCTTATTTTTACCTTTGATGCTGCTTCATAAAGATCATAGATGGCAGAGTTTTGTTGTCATTTATATTGAAATCAAATCGATGTTTTGGAAACTCAAATTTGAAAAGCCAAAATAAAATCCCATTTGTTTCACACAACAGTGGATGTATGGGCTCAAGGTTCAACAGTTAAAGTCAATGAGAATTCCTTCGTCACCAGAGCTACCTGCTCCAATGAGCATCAGACTAAGATTTCTGAGTTTTATTAGAAAAAATTCCAATGAGTTATGTTAAAACATATGGAATTTCAGGTTTCCTTAATCAGAAGTCAGGGTCAAAAGTACCAACTTTACTAAAAAGAAGAAGAAAGCAGTTGTTCACTCTTTCTAAGACAACATGGCAGAAGCAGGATGACATAATTACCACAGGCATGACCCTGGAGAAAACTACAGACACTTCCTTTAAAGCATACCTTTTCTGTTTTATTCTGCAGAATGTACCTATTGGCTTTCTAAGTGTTGATGTCCTATTTGGGAAATACATTAGTGTAAGATTCTGACTAAGGAAATTCCTTTCATGACACTTTCCTTCAGTATGATAACATCATTACAATGGAATTCACAATTCCTTATTAGGTGAGTACTATTGGTTACATTATGTTGGTGATATATTTGTTATAGAAAACCCTCCACCTTAATAGAGGCCATATTTATTTTTCTCAAACTGGTGAAGTCCCATTAAACTTTGTTCTCCAAAAGATTACTAAATTATAGGTATTCTGTGTACAAATGTTTCCATATATCAGGTAAAGTTTTTGGCCCCAATTTTGCCTTGTAATTTTCTCAACATTTCTGTGAGGCAAATGAATCTCACTATAGGTCAAACTGAGATTCGTTGTAAAAGGTGTAGCTCAGCTGCAAATCCTGAAAGTAGAGAAAAGAACTAAAACATGAGATTATGAATTTCTGGGTACCTTTGAGACTTCAGAAAGCTTTCATAAATCAATACATTTTATGCCGATAACTTTTGCCCCCAGTGAATTAATATATTTTGAAAGGAAGTTTTTCAGGAAAGACTTATAGCCAAGTTTTTCTGTGGAAGTCTCTTTTTTTGACTGATTCTGTGCAATCTCATTACAAAAATTTTAGAAGTTTTACTGGATACATTGTAACTTGGATGACATGCATGAAATGATATCAAAATGTTATAACTTTGAAAATGAGACATCTAACTTAGAATAGAAATGAAATTGCTTCTAGGCTTTACTGATAATCACCAAATTTGTGCTTAATATTTGATTATATCATTATCAAAAGATTTCCATTGATTACAGGCCCAACCCTTAGTATTCTATCAAATCAGTTTAGCTTCTCTTCCAATTACATCCTTGGTGTCAGAAATAAATGATAAGTAAGTGTCTGTAGGAGGAACATAACAGAATCCATCAGTAATAAATGACAATTATATGTAGATATCAAAGCAGCAGTTCCTGGGTTTAACAGATGTGGTAGCATCAGGATTATCAGCAGGAACAGATTGTTTTGGGTTGCAGATGAGAAAATAATTCACAGATAATTATTTAGTTGGTGGTTTCGGTTTCAGCTATTTCTTTCTGTTTGCAAAACGTCCTCTGTCTCTGTAGTTGCATTCCAAAGTCTTTCTTGCTGCTGCTCTTTATTCAGGGATGGACAGGCTTGGATGACAGGCAGTGAGGCTTTCAATCACTCAAGCAGCAGCAATAGATGGAAAGAGGTCAGGGCACTGTGATCATCTAAAACCTGTGTTTTCCTAGGCCATATAAACTTTACTTGATTCAAGCTTTGGAGTGTATTTATTGCTGAAGACTTGCAATTTTGTCAAATTAAGTGGCAGATTGTGTTTCAAAAGGGTCTAAGGTTTCATGAAGTGGTGTACACTTCCATGTGACAGAGACTATTTCCATGATCCGAATGCTTACTTTCTATCAAAATGTTCAGTAGCAACAGAACAAAAGCAAAAAAGATTCCTGAAAAAATGGCCATGAAAATGTTTATAAACAGGAAAGCAACAGGACAAGCTGATCTTGTGTAGCTGGTTTTCTCAAAAGTGTTGACACCATCCATTTTCGCTTTTAAGGGATGGGACTCTCTGGCAGCACAGGCTTCTTTTAAGTGATGCAGGAGCTGTGGCTGATCACAAATGCTGCAATAGAAAGGGGAAGAGAGGTATACAAAATGAAAGAGATTGTTTCTTCTCTGGGGGTGTGAGGGTAGAAAAAAAAAAGCAGTTTAATTGGGTGAGCAATTGGCTGACAGGCCAGGCTCATAGTGTTCTAGCAGATGGGGTTATGTCAGGCTGGTGACCTGTCACTAGTGGGGTTCCACAGGGATCCATCTTAGGGCCAGCACTCTTCAATGTCTTTATAAATTACTTAGACGCAGGACTTGAGGGATTGCTTAGTAAGTTTGCTGATGACACAAAATTGGGGGGAGCTGTTGACACTCTTGAGGGCAGAGAGGCCCCGCAGGGGGATCTGGATGAATTGGAGAACTGGGCAATCACCAACTGCGTGAAGTTCAACAAGGGTAAGTGCCTTATTTTGCACCTGGGATACGGCAACCCTGGCTGTACATACAGACTAGGGGACAAGATGCTGGAAAGCAGCTCCATGGAGAAGGATCTGGGGATTCTGGTTGACAGGAAACTAAACATGAGCCAACAGTGTGCCCTGGCAGCCAAGAGGGCCAACCATGTTCTTGGGTGCATCAAGCACAGCACTGCCAGCTGGGCAAGGGAGCGGATTGTCCTGTTCTGCTCTGCACTGATGCAGCCTCACCTGGAGCACTGTGTGCGGTTCTGGGTGCCACAGCAGAAAAAAGATATTAAGCTACTAGAAAGTGTCCAGAAAACGGCTGCGAAGTCGGTGAAGGGTTTGGAGAGGGAGACTAAAGTCACTTGGTTTGTTCAGTCTGGAGATCAGAAGACTAAGAGACCTCATCGCAGTATACAGCTTCTTCACAAGAAGAGGAAGAAGGGTAGCATTTGGTGACAAATGACAGAACCCGAGGAATAGCAGGAAGATGTGCCAGGGGAGGTTTAGGCTGGACTTTAGGAAAATGTTCTTCTCCCGGAGGGTGGTGGAGCACTAGAACAGGCTCCCCAGGGAGGTGTCACGGCCCCAAGCCTGACAGTGTTCAAGAAGAGACTGGACAACACCCTCAGATGCATGGCATGAACTGTGGGGTTGTCATGTACTGGGGCAGGAGTTGAACTTGATGATGCTTGTGGGTCCCTTCCAACTCAGGACATTCTATGATTCAATGATTCTATGATTTAAATAGCAAGCAGAAGAGCAATAAATAAAATGAATTTGATAATTATTCCTATACATTCACAGAGAATATGAATATTAAGAAACACTACATTGTGTACTCTTGCAAAGGAAATGAATAAGACATTCTCAGATCCTGATTTAAATTGCACTAAGTTAAAATCAAGGTATCTTTCAGTGATTTAGAATACTTCACAAACAAAAAATCTGCAAGATACCTAAAGCTAGACCTGTAGCAATCATTACTAATCTATTGACTTTTAAGCATTAATAGTTAAAGAATAGATACATCCAAAACTTCTGTAAGGCAGCCTTATCACCATAACAGAAAGAGGGAATACTGAGATAGGCAGGCCAACATTTTTCTAGTCATGTTTAAAGTTGGAGATGTCCATAACTATTCAGGAATAAAAGCAGTGTACTATTATAGATATGCATGAAGTTTGTTGTCACAGTGACTCAGTGATTAAAACTTGTAATTCAGTTGAATCAAATTAGTGGAAATGTTCAAGCTGTAATATCCTAGCAACATCAGAGTCACACAGGAATAAAAGAATATGTTCTTGTTCTGCTAATATTTTTTTGTTAAATGGCAAATGAAACTTTCAAAATTAGTATTTCTTCTGTTCATTATTTCAAATTTGTGAAATTATCTTTCCATTAAACATTATAAGCAGAAACTTTCTAAGCAGTTTTTGTAGAAAGATATTCTAAACCAATTTTCTGTAAAATATAATTCCTTAAGTCCTGCTTTCCATAATATTAGTATGATCAATATGGGTTATTTGGGTAACCTGGTTGTAAAAGACACTGTAATGAAAACTTATGTTATAGTTTGGGGTGATTTACTTGGCAGATATGTTTGATACTTGAGAATATAAATATTATACATAAAATGAATATAAAGTTGTCTAAAATACCCTTATGAAAAGAATATTTTTGGAGAAGCTTCAAGCCAATAAATTTATCTTTTCATTCTGTCCCAAGTTCAAAGGAGAAAGACTTCATTGTTAGAGACAAATAACCTCTTGGAAAGGTCAAGTTCTGTAAATTTGACTTCCAGAACAGCCAGTGGGGAACTGAAGTTGCAATAAACTCCAAAATTCTAGACACTCAGAGTTAACAGATAAAATGCAGATGATAATAAAACCAGGTTCTCTTATCATAAAACGTATGTCACTGTGTGTTAACAGTGAAACACAGTAACACAAAGAATGTCAACTAAATCCAGTGGTGACCACTCCCACCCAAGTCTCTTTTTCAGGTTTATTATTAGCAATAATAAAAATTTGAGTATTCACGCATTGGTGTCATAAATGTCTACAGAAAATAGAATTTAAATTAATAATCTCAAACAGTCAGAGGAGGAGTGACATACAGATAGTTATACAACCTCTGCCTCATGCCAGATTCTCACTTTTTCAGAGAGAAGCAAGGCAAGCAAAAGTATATCAGCCTTTGCAGACAGGATTTCATGGAGACTGCATTTTGATGCTGTTGAAAACTGACTGATAAAAAACCAACCTGATATATATTTAATGTGCGATGGATTTTTGACATAATGAGGCAATCAGGTCTTCACAGAGTAACAGAATCATGCAGGACTCTAGCATTGCAGGATGATTTGGGCTGGCATAGACTCAGGAGGTCTCAGGTCAGTCTCAGCTGTGTGGTCAGACCAAGCTGCTCAAGGCTTTATCCAATGGGGGCTGAAGACCTCTGCACCACCTCCGTGGGCCTGGTTGTGGCCATGCTGCCTGACTGTTCTCATGGGAAAAAGCTTTCACACTACTTCTTGAGGATATACTCATGGTGTAAGCACTTCCTGAAAATTGTTTGGTATTGCATAATCTGTAACTCTTTATTATGTTTTGTTATATTTAATTCTGCAATCAACAGTCATTCGTGATTTACTCAGAAACAGAGCTAGGCCCTATCCTAACCTGCAAGTCCCATTTTACTACAAGACAAAGGAGAATTTTCTAAGTGTTATGGATCGAACATTGTAACCTCAAGCTGAGGCAACATAAATCCTGCATGTGTGTAGACTTCCATAATGACTCTTAATATCTTCACTTTGGGAGAATCCAAACAGTTTCAGCAGACTAAGTCAAAGTGGGAGAAGCAAATAGATTTACTTCTATTTTGCAGCTGCCAGGCTGTGCTGAAATAGCTGTAGCAGGTATGACCCCATTCCAGTTGAAATGCAGAGGAATGCCTTAGCCAGTGATGCCAGATGAGCCTTTTGCAAGCAGAACCATGCTTTCTCTGCTTACACCAAAGAGGAGGCACATTCTTGTGTCTCATAATATGATTGAACTATATGTTTCAACTGGCACTGAGCTCAAGACAATATGTCCTATCAAGAAGAAACATATGTTACAGAAGGCTTAAAGACCACTGTGTGACTATAGTCACATCTATCACTAGAAGATGGTATGGGCTTAACTGAGAAGTGGATATGTGTATGAAGGACCAGATTTTTAGGAGATTGTAGATCAGCTCTGTTCTCTTTTCCTTCTGAAATTTAAGAACAAAGTCTTTCCACCTTGTGACAGCAATAATATTCACCATTAGAAAGATAGAACAGAAGGTAAACTATGCCATGTATTTGTCTCCTTCAACCTCTTCATTTCAGGCCTCGAGTTCAGAGTGAATGAAACAATTCTAAACACCAGTATCCTAACCACCAACCGTCTTGCTCAGCACTGTGTTCCTACTCTCTAGATCAGAAAAATCAAGAACTATCACTGCGAGCCCACTGGACATGTTCCTGGGTCTCTGTGGTTAAACTCCCTCCAAAATTTGTGGCTCAGATGTACCTTTGGTCAGTATTCACTGATCTTAGTGCTGCTTGTCTGGCCTGAATAAAGAGACAGAGCTCTGGGTTTAATTTTAAATTCTGTATGCCTAACAGGGAAGAGAGCTGCCTGCTTTCTTCACCACTGCCTAGACTACCCACTAGTTACATAGTTGATATTTGAGACCTAAGACAGCAACAAGTACCTGCAGCAAGATTCGACCTTTGAACTAGTTATCCTTGGCTTTACAGAAAGAAAAAAAAAAAAAAGAAAAAAGGAAAAAAGAAAAAAATAGAATTTGCTGTGTTATTTTGGAAACTATTATGGTTTAACCTTGGTGGGCAGCTAAGCACCACACAGCTACTCACTCACTCCCTGTAGGGAGTAACAAGTCCAAAGTATAGCACAGTATGAGCTACTATGAAGAAAATTAACTCTGACTCAGCCAAAGCCAGTACAGGAATATAAAAGAGAAATAATGATTATTTCTTCATTAAGTTAAAATGCTTTTTCATATGTCATCTAAGCCTTGATCCTGGGAGCTGAAACTCCAGTTCCACTTCTTGCTCTCTGCTCTCCATGTTCCACAGATATATACTCTGCTCTGGCGTCTCACATCTCTGCTCAATCTTTTTTTATGGAGGCAAAGAAAGGAATAAGTGCTGAATAGAAGCTAAGATCATCAAGAAAAAAAAAAAAGACATTTAGCTAATAAAAATGTTAGTTGAGATGTTTACACCCCAGTTTGATCTCTCAGTGTTTCATAGAGGTTTTTCTTTTCATTTTTTGAGGAAATAATACTAGTTATGTTTAGCACTGAAACAAACACAGTAGTGAGGACGAAGAAAATCTGAAACCCACCAAAAATAAAGAGTTTCTTGATCCTAATGATACCATTCTGATACAGCAGATATATATATATATATATACTGAATTAAGGATCTTAATCTACACCATGTCTATCAAGATGCTAAGCATATTTGCTGCAGATTTGAGCCATGTGTTCAATAAACATCAACAATACGTTCAAAAAAGCATGTAGGAGACTAGAATTTGGACAGCAATAATAGTTTGCTCGCTCTCCTATTTTTCACTAAATCCTTATTAGCTCATGCAGTATTTGTTATGTTTTCCTATACTATTTCAGAAGTGCTTCTTCCCAGAACAGCAATGCCTTAACAGTAATAAGTCATCAGAAGCTTTTATAAACCTAATGAATACTTTGATGATCATGATTACAAACCACTTTTGGAAATCAGAAATATTAACTTCCTACTAAATTGATGTCTTTAAAAGTTCTTCATTATTAAATGCCTAAGATCCTATTTTAAATTGCTCTGAGATAAGCAAGATATGTAAACTATTTTTTTATACTGTAGTACAGCTGACATTATGATCTAAAAGAAAAAGGTTCTTTTCCTCAAAACCTAACAACAACATTATTTTGTATTTCATTGAACAGGAGACAGATAATATTTATAAGATCATTTAGGTCTGAATGAAAACTTCATTGACTTAAACAGACTGTGGTTTTGCCCATTAGTTTACTGGCTTCCTTTTTTCCTTTTTGTGTATTCTATTGTTTATTTGACATAAACAGACTGTGGTTTTGCCCATTAGTTTACTGGCTTCCTTTTTTCCTTTTTGTGTATTCTATTGTTTATTTGACATAATTTAAACATTTGAGATGAAATCTGTCATTTTTCTTTCAGAAGTGTTCTTCATTCTACTTTGCCATTAGTAGAAGTGGGAAGCAGAACAGAGGTGATGAAGAAAATACGCATGGACAGAAAGCACTTCTTGAACTCTGTGAGGTTTTCCAAGTGGTTTTTGAGCTAAAAGAGCATAGCTTGTGTTCTTTTCACTGTAGGCTTTCTATTAAACTGACAACAAAAATAAATTTCTTCTTCAGAAATTTCACTCAGTTTGATGGGTATGATTATTTCCATTTAATATAAATGTAGAAGTTAAGTGACATACCCAACCAGCTGTGGTAAGTTTGTGGCAGAAATCACTATAAGGCCTATCACTGCTGCACACCAACTTTATGTTCACTTGAAGGCTGGTTTGAATGGACAGAAAACAGATATGGTAGTGGTACCAGTGGAAAGTCTGCAGTTTTTCTCTGGACATGCTTCCAATAGGATAAGTGCAATGTTTTACACCTTGCTGAATCCTTTTCTCACTCCTTGCTGTACCTGGGACTGCTGCCACTACCTTTCCACCACTCTGCAATGCGTGACAGAGCTTCTTAGCTTGGAGTGCTTGCCTCCACTATAGCAGGTCACTGACTCAGGAGTGGAAAAACAGAGCTCTAATGCATCCACAATTGTAGAGAAGGAAACTGAAAGACAAAAACACTTGGTAACTACCAAAAGTTGTTCACTTTTTCTTTCAATATGCTCTGTTTTTACCACCAGCTTAATATTTAGAATTTTTTTAATGCTGAAATAAAAAAATAAGGTAAAATAAAAATGAATGGCAATAAAAGAGGATAATGAAGGAATTGCACTTCTACTGCCCCAAGTGAACTATGTTATGATTTATATTCTCCTTCTTGAAGGAAAATGTCAGCTCCAAGGTAAGAAAGAGAGACTGAATGTGGAAATACTTGGTAGATTTCCAATAGCATAAGCCTTTCAACTCAGATTCACAAAATATGTATTGTAAAATAAAACCTGAAGTAGGTGGGGGCAACTAAAACAGAGGGAGAGTTGTGGGGAAAAACCATCTTTAATAAACAGCTGTGCAAGTCCTGACAGTGGAAAATATCAAATAGGTGGTCACTCCTTTTGTGCATGTGGCCTAAGTATGCAAAAGGGTATGTACTGTCTCACCCCCAAACTTGAGATCCATCTTTCTGCAGGGATGTGTGATGTATTTGTAACATTTTCTTGCTTCCTGTGAAAGATCGGGTGCAAGACAGGTGCCTACACATCCCACTGGTGGCTGCAAATAAAATTCCAGCATGCATTCTGGTTTTTAGAGTCTGCAGCTTGTATTATATTTTGGTGGACTATATTTAACATATTTAAACTCAAAGGATATCAAACTTTATTCCTCTTGACAGCAAGAGTAATTACTATGATGTGCAAGAAGACTGACACAGAAGTTCAAATATTTGCTTACTGCACTTTATAGGACAATCTTCCCTGCAGATCAATGTTTTGATGGATGAATTAAAAAAAAAAAAAGGACATTTTTTTCCCAGATAAACACATATTGAGAGATCTTATCTCAGTTAAAGTGGTGAAAATCTGCCCCAACTGTAGTAAAATCAGTCCATTTACCTTGGGATTAGAATGCAATCTCTTATGTGAGAAGATAAATAGGGCTGCTTACCAAGTTACCTTTGTTCCCATGTTTGTACAGCTTTCAAGAAATTTAAGTTTCTATTTATGTGTTGAAAATATCCTTAAAAAAAATGCATCCTTTCTTAAAGTAGTCAATAACACACTCATTTTACATTTTAAACAAATCTTCCACAGGGAAAAATGAAAGGCAGCTAACTCCTTACTGTCAATGAGGTCTGTTCTTTTCCACAGTTCATCTATATGTATCATAAATCCTACTGATTTATTTGTTATAGAGGATTAAGAAGCAGAAGACATGTATTTCTATATAGAGACAGAAAAACACATCAGAAAATTCAGTCAAAACACGTATCAATTTGCGTCCATTCTCCACACAGCACAGGAGGTGTTTTGATTATCAGTAAAAGCATGGGACAGTACTGAAGAAGGCATTTTTCTTCCCGCTACCATTGTTCTCGCCAGAAGAGACAAGTGACTGCTAGGAAGACTGACTTTACAGAAAGGCAATAGTAGTATCTATGATTACTGTGGGTTTGTTTTGTTTTGTTTGTTGTTGTTGTTGTTTGTTTGTTTGTTTTATGTGGATGTAGTTTAAATCTCAAAGTATGCAATTTGTTCTGTTGGGGTGACACAATAATCTAGCGAGATGTCAACATCGTGGTCCATACCCAGCTTTGAGATTAGTGTCACCAGCAGAATTTTGGTTTTTGTTGATCATAGGTTGGTTTACAAGACATCAGACCTACTGGCGAAAGATGCATCATGCCTGTCTCAAAGTGAGAAATGAATCTTTGCACATGAGTTAGCAGGGATCATTGAAAGAGCTTTAAACTAGATTTGAAGGAAGAAAATGATAAAACCAGGCTCACTAGGGGTAAGCCTGGAGAGGGCATGCCAAAGTTTGAGGGAGAGTATGCTAGCAAGGTCCTCCAGTCTTCTGTCTCAGTGGAGGCAGGGCATGGAGATCCATGCAGCACCAAAGACACAAGGGTTATTGATGTCTTAGAAACCAGAGAAGTTCGTAAGAATGGTCATGCAAAAGCTAGGGCTTCTTCCCGCAAAAAGATGGCAGGGTCAGTAGCCCAGCTGAAGTACATCTACCCCAATGCACACAGCCTGAGCAACAAACAGGAGGAGCTGAAAGACATTGTGCAGTGGGAAAACTATGATATACTTGCCATCACGGAAACATGGTGGGATGACTTGCACAACTATTGTGCTGCAATGGATAGCTACAAACACTTCAGAAGGGATAGGCAACGAAGGAGATGAGGTGGGGTAAGCCTGTGTGTTAGGAAGTATCTTGATTGTCTAGAGCTTGATGAGGGCAACAGTAAGGTTGAGAGTTTATCGGTAAGAATTGGGGGAAAGGCCAACAAGGCAGATATCCTGGTAGGAGTCTGTTACCAGCCACCCAATCAGGATGAAGAGGGAGACAAAATATTCTGAAGGCAGCTCAGAGAAGTCTCGCGATCCCTAGCCCTCATTCTCATGGGGAACTTTGGCTTACTAGATATCTGATGGAAATACAACATGGCAGAGAGGAAATAGCCTAGGAGGCTCCTGGCTTGTGTGGAAGGCAACTTCCTGACACTGTTGGTTAATGAGCCTGCTAGGGAAGGTGCCCCACTGGACCTGTTGTTTGTGAACAGAGAAGGTTTTGTGGTGGATGTCAAAGTTGGAGGAAATCTTGGAAATAGCAATCAACAAATGATGGAGTTTTCTATTCTTGGAAAAGTAAGGAGGGCAGTCAGCAGAACTGCTGCCTTGGACTTCCAAAAGGCAGAATTTGACCTGTTCAAATGGCTGGTTGGAAGGCAGTCCCAAAGGGCAAAGAGTCCAGGGAGGCTGGTCTCTCTTCAAGAAAAAAATCTTAAAGGCTCAGGAGCAAGCTGTCCCCATATGCTGAAAGGTGAGCCAGTGCGGAAGAAGAGCATCCTGGCTGAAACAACGGCTTTTGGCTGGAACTCAGTGAAAAAAGATTTTATGACCTTTGGAAAAAGAGGCAGGTAACTCAGGAGGAGTACAAGGGTGTTGTGAGGTTGTACAGGGAGAGAATTGGAAGGGCCAAAGCTGAAATAGAACTTAATCTGGCTACTACCATAAAAGACAATAAAAAACCATTTCTTTAGATATATTATCAACAAAAAGAGGGCTAAGGAGAATCTCCATCCTTTACTGGATACAGGGGGGAACAGTGACAAAAGATGACGAAAAGGCTGAGGTGCTAAATGTCTTCTGTGCCTCAGTCTTTAACAGTAAGAGCAGTTGTGCTGCAGGTACCCAGCCCCCTGAGCCAGAAGACAGAGACAGGGAGCAAAATGAAGCCCAAATAACACAGGTGGAAATGGTTAGCGACCTGCTACACCACTTAGACTTACACAAGTCCAGGGGACCAGATGGGATCCACCCAAGGGTACTCAAGGAGCTAGTTGAAGTGTTGACCGAGCCACTTTCAATTCTTTATGAGCAGTCCTGGCTAACCAGGGAGGTCCCTGTTGACTGGAAGTTGGCACATGTGACGCCCATTTATAAGAAGGGTTGGTAGGAGGTTTTAGGGAACTACAGGCCTGTCAGTCTGACCTCAGTGCCAGTGAAGGTCATGGAACAGATTATCCTGAGTGCCATCAGACAGCACAAACAGGACAACAAGGTGATCAGGCCCAGTAAGCATGGCTTTATGAAAGGTAGGTCCTGCTTGACCAACTTGATCTCCTTCTGTGACAAGGTGACCCACTTAGTGGATGAGGGAAAGACTGTAGATGCTGTGTACTTAGACTTCAGTAAAGCTTTTGACACCATTTCCCACAGCATTTTTTCTGGAAAAACTGGCAGCTCATGGCTTGGATGGGTGTACTCTTCAACGGGTAAAGAACTGTCTGGATAGCTGGGCCCAAAAAATTGTGGTGTATGACATCAAATCCAGTTGGTGGCCAGTCACAAGTGGTGTTCTTCAGGGCTCAGTATTGGGGCCAGTTCTGTTTAATATCTTTATCAATGATCTGGAGAAGGGGATTGAGTGCACCATCAGTAAGTTTGCAGATGATACCAAGCTGGGTGGGAGTGTTGATCTGCTTGAGGATAGGAAGGACCTACAGAGGGATCTGGACCAGCTGGATTGATGGGCCATGGCCAATTGTATGAGGTTCAACAAGGCCAAGTGTCAGGTCCTGCACTTGAGTCTCAAAAACCCCATGGCATCCTACAGGTTTGGGGAAGAGTAGCTGGAAAGCTGTCTGGCAGAAAAGGATCTGGTGGTGTTGCTTGGCAGATTGCTTTGTATAAGCCAGCAGTGTGCCCAGGTGGCCAAGAAGGACAACAGCAACCTGACCTGTATCAGAAATAAAGTTGCCAGCAGGACTAGGGAAGTGATTGCCCCTCTATGCTTGGCTGTACCTGGAATGCTGTGTTCAGTTGTGGGCTCCTCACTATTGGAAAGACATTGAGGTGCTGGAACAACAAAGGGTCTAGAGCCCAAGTATTACAAGAAGCATCTGAGGGAACTTAGGCTGTTTAGCCTGTAGAAAAGGAGGCTGAGGGGAGACCTTATTGCTCTCTACAACTACCCGAATGGACGTTGTAGCAAGGTGGGTGTCAGTCTCTTTTCCCAAGTCAGAAGTGATAGGATGAGAAGAAATGGCGTCAAGTTGCACAAGGGGAAGTTTAGGTTAGATATTAGGAGAAAATTCTTCGCCAAAAGGGTTGTCCAGCCTCAGACCAGGCTGCCCAGGGAAGTGGTTGAGTCTCCAGCCCTGGAAGTATTTAAAAGATGTGTAGATGTGCTGCTTAGGGACGTGGTTTAGAAGTGAACTTGGTAGTGCTAGGTTAACCATTGGACTTGATGGTCTTGAAAGTCTTTTCCAACCTAAACTATTCTATGATTCACTCATTTTTTTAGAAGATGAATACAGTTCTTTATTTAATACTTTCCCTTGCAATCTGAAAAGTGTATAAAATATTCCATAAAGTATAAAAAGTAAAATAGCAAAAATAACTAGACTCCACTCAGCATAATTCTAGCCACTCTTACTACAAGTTCATAAAAATTATATTGCATGACATAATCATGACATTTTCATATGTGTAATGGAATATTAAACATTTAAGAGAAAGGAAAAAATAATATGTTTAGGAGAGCTCATACACCTTCCTTCCTTCCTTCCTTCCTTCCTTCCTTCCTTCCTTCCTTCCTTCCTTCCTTCCTTCCTTCCTTCCTTCCTTCCTTCCTTCCTTCCTTCCTTCCTTCCTTCCTTCCTTCCCTCCTTCCCTCCTTCCCTCCTTCCTTCCCTCCTTCCCTCTTTCCCTCCTTCTCTCCTTCCGTCCTTCCGTCCTTCCTTCCTTCCTTATCTTTTCTGGTACTTCTTATCTTTCTTATTCTTCTTTTTCTTTTTATTATTTTTAGCAGGGCTTACATTAACATAAAGAATTTACACAAGCCATAAAGTGAGAAAACTTGAGTAAAAAAGTTAGACATACACAAACTCACACATCCACATATCCACTAAATTCTGCCCTGAGAAATAATTAAAAGCCTGGGCTTATGTCATCAGAGTTTGCTGCTCTGAATTACTATGCTCAGCAGAGTGTTGAGAAGATTTTCAAATGAAAAATTAGTGGTGAATGAACCTCTAAAGAAGGTGTAATTTGCATAAGCATACAAAGTTATCTGAACTATCTGAGCCTTTAGGTAATCAGAGTGGAAGGGAAGAAAACGATTCCTTTCCCTCCCCTCATGACTTCTACTAAACAATGTGTGGCAAAGACTTTTTTCCTCCTTTTCATGTAATAACAGACCTGAAAGGATAATTTACAGATATTTCTTTTTTAACTATCACTTATGTCCCAGCTCCATTCCCTTCCTGGGACTGCTGCCTTTGTTGAGCATTGGTACAAGTTAGACCAGGTACCTATAATAGGGGAAGAAATCTATTCACAACTGTACTACATTCAAGGGGTGGGACAATTCAATCTCCAACTGGTTTTGCCTCTTAGAAAGGCAGTTAAAGGAAGTAAAAACAAGAAGGTGAAGAAGAATGGTGTGCCTTCTCCTCTATAGCCAATTCTTTCCACATAGCTGCATTTCTGCTGTTCCCCTATTTGAGACGTGGAGTAACCAAATGATAAATGTGAAGCTTTTTTGAGTGGAAAAGAGTTTCTTTTCAGATTTCTTTCTCTTAGAGAATTGCTAAAAACACCATCATGTGCAGGGCAAAATGCAAGACTCATGTCTTTCCCAGGAGAATAATAAAATTGCACTATAAATTATTCATTATGAATAAACCTTCTGCAGGTGAAAAGAAAAAGGAGACATTTCTGTCTCGTGGAATAAAGTTATTCTCCTTATAATATATAAGAGGAATACAAGGATCCAAAATACTGTCATCTCAACATGGTTAGATTAATGCTGTTTTAGATTAACTTACATTAGATAACTATAATGTTTCCAGAACCTTTGAGGGGAATGAGGTTAGTGGTACAGACATACCTGAATTTCTTATGAAGAGGTTACACATCTTTCCATTGCAGTACAGTTTTTGGGTTGTTGTCATTTTCATTTCAACTGCAGGATAATAGTCATACTGCACTGTACTCACCAAAAAATGTCCTCCTGCACCAGTCAGTATCAGTGGCCACCATTTAGCATATTCTTTGTGTCCTGAGACTGAAAGCAGCCCAAATATCTACCCTTCAACAGGGTACCCTAAAGAAGATGAGGAAAGATCATTGTAATTTATAGGATCAAACTAGCAACAAATACGGAAGTTGCAGTTTGGCTATGTTACCTGACAACAGTACCACCTTAACAGGCTTGTGGGTTTTTTATGCATAGCAAAACCCAAACGTCAGATCTGATGTGTACTGCCCAATACGCCTCAAGCAAAGTTAAGTGTTCAACTTACCTTCACTGATGTTTTAAAAACAATTCTCTTTATCTCTCCAATGTAGTTCAGAATTGACAGATAAATTTACAAGTGGCAGAAGTCAGGATAAATAATCTCTGCAGATACACAGTAATAAGTAGTGGAAAATGGTAATTTCTTTAGCTGGTGCAGTTATTTCCAAAGCAAGGTATGTCAGTCACTTCAGACAAATCTATAAGCTACTAAAAAATTGCAGTGGTTGTAGGTCATCCCAAAAGATGGCCTAACAAGCAGACCGAGTCAGGGTCAAGTCTTACTTCTGTGAAAAGAAAAGGTTATAGAATGACAGTGCATAATACTGTACAGTTGTACTTGCAAATTGAATGGATAATAACATTTCCGCTGCAGCAATAGTCAGCAGGCCAAATGTAACATGGCAAACAGTGATAAAGGGGAAAAAATGGCCTATTTGCCAAGGTCCTACACCTGGACTATGACAACACTAAGTACAGAACTTGCATATCTCAATTCTTTCCAGCTACCAGGCTCGATCTATTGTACTTGGGAAAGGAAAAGCTGATAATGAAAATCAGAAATTTCTCAATCCTTGCTTTCTGTTTGCAGTTTGATCAGGCTAATATTAAAGGCAGAATTGATATATCTGAATCTTTATAGAAAATGCTACAGCTTAATAAGGTGAGTTCCTTTTTTAGCTGAATTTCTGTTATCAGTCTTGCAGGTCGGGATGTGAAATGACAGTGCCATTATCGTTATCACTGTTCTTTATCTGCTGAAGGACATTTGAGCTAAAGCACTACAAAAGTTCTGTGACAAATTCCAAAACCATGGTTAGCTCACCTAACTTCAGATCTTATTAAAAATGAGGATTCTGCTACTCCTGATGGTAAGATTTTCTGAAGTTTTTAAGGCTTTCTAGGAATATCAGACTTTTCCTAATTGTGTTTTTCTCTTAGCAGTAATATTTTACTGCAAACAGCCCTGTGATCTCTTCTTACTTACTGTTGTCTTTTGAAATACAGACAAAACAGGAAACTCTTTGCCCTCCTGCACAGCAACTTTTTCCCCACCCTCTGGACTAACTGACCCCAGTTCCATGCTTTATTAGCTAATCCAATACTTGCAACTTGATCCCAGTTCACTTTGAATAACTCTTATTCTTTCTGCCTCATTTCCCAATCTGTCCTTGCTCCCTTGTCCAGATTACATCTGTGAATTACCCTGCTCCTTCAGCTCTTCAGTCACCGTCATTGTCTTTCAGTTCAGTTCACATTCATTCATATAAATGCGTTGAATTGATGGCTACACATCACAGTTTACTTAAAGTTATGTTTTACTGTTTCTTGTCGTCAAATCCCTAGCTTTCATCATAAAAAGTCAGCAGAGTCCAAAGAAGTGCATTAAAAGGTTATCAATTGCAGTTTTCAGCTTTGTGAAGAAAATAGGTTGTCTTCTCATGTGTGGTCTTCAAAAATGATCTTTGTAGCAACAGTTTTGTTAGATTTCTACCAGCAATATGCTTGTTTTATGCTCAGAACATAAGTACAAATAATATCTTCTTATATATACGATACAGCTCTAGCTTCAGTTAATTTTGAAGTAATCTAATTTGAAAGGAAAGGTATTTCAAAATACTTATTAGAATAAGAATAATGGGCTTTCTTTCATCTTCACAGTCTTCATGTTTCCTGTGAACATTTGAACAAGAGCAATTTGGTCTTCAAAACTGTTCCAAGAAAAGACCAACACGATGCAATCCTTCTTCAGAGGCATCTATGTAGATGCTTAAAACTAATATCTCTGAAGTTACCATAAAATCTGTTTGATCTTGCTACTACAGTTGAAACAAACTTGAGTTCTTCATTGCAAGAGGAAAAATAAAGCCCTCTGATCTGTGGTGCAAAAGAAGAAAGTGGTCTGTGATGTTAAGGTGTAACAGGGAGTTACTATGTTTTGTGAATAGTGTAAAAAATGAGTAGTGCTGTAGTATTTAGTAATTCAGGTTACACAAGGGACACAATAAGTATAATATTAATATAATACATGGGAGTCCTTTTCTACCCTTCTCCATGATTCCTAGTCCCCCTTGAGCTTTGTCTCTTCTTGAAGTAGTCCCCTCTGTCTGACTTCAAGTGTTGTCCACACCCAATGTTGCATGAGCTTATTTTAAGCATTCATTTTAGATCCTGGTATTTTTAAGACTTAGAGTTACATTTGTCACAATGTAGAAATGAATATTTCTGACCAAATTGCACTATTTGTAGTAGGTAAGAGACATCAATAGAATATTCACAATCAGAAGGAAGGTTTTTGTGAAGATTAACGTTTGTTCTACTCCGTTCTGGAACTTCTTGAAAACTGACTTCTAGTTTTGCGTTTTTAATGTTGAAACAACTAATTATTTTGTTTGAAGAACTCAGATCCTGAAATTCCAAAACTGAAGGCATTCAAAATAAGTCTGGGTTTTTGTCTTGTCTGTTAGGACTAATTTCTAAGAAAAAGTGAGAAAAATATCTTGGAATATATTTATAAGAAAAACAGAATAAACCAGAGATAAATATAAACATTATATTAAAAACATGACTTATTTCTACACATACAGTAAATTATAATTCATTAAACAACTGCTGTTTCCATAAGTATCTCAGAGATGACCACAGGTGGCAGCAATCCTTCTTGGGAGAGATCTGAGTACATGTTGGTGTCCTTAATTATACAAGTATCCAAAGAAAGAAGAAAGTTTCCTTTCAGCTCTCTTAAACCAACAATTTCTTCAAAATAATAAGAGGGCTTGTGATATTGATAAATGCAATGTCATTCTTCAGAATTAAACCAAATTGTGATTTTAGAATGAAATGAAAAAGTAGATTAAAAACTTGTTTACAGTGAATTTTTCTATGCTGTGATATACACCATAGCTTATATCTTTGCTGCCCTTTGCTAGATGACCATCATCACAAATAGACCTATCTATGCCATTTGCGATTAAAATTTTTATCTCACTGAAGATGCTTTATATTTTTGGGGTTTTAGTCCCAAAATCTTAAAATCTTTGGATTAATTCTTTTTCACTGAAAATAGAAATGGATCTCATTTTGTTCTTATTTCGTTATTTTAAACTGTTAAATTAATAAACACATGCACAAAAATTTAAAGAATTTGAAATAAACTACAAACTATATTGACAAATTCATGGCCCAATTGTATATAAAAAAAATACACCAGTCTCTGTTCACAATATAATAGTTTTGTAGACTGGGAACTTTCTCCTCTTTGATTTGCATCTGTTTGGGTTTTTTTCTTTCTTTTGTTTTGGTTAGTTTGTTTTTCACATGGTGTAGTGGGTAGCACTGTGGGAATAAGTAATTCTCAGATGTGAAGAATGCATAACTAACTCTTCTTTGATCAGAATCTGTACCTTTCAGATTCCAAATTTTTGATATTACAATTATTAGTTTCACTCTTAGAGTGCCCCTCCTCTCTCTATTGATATTAAACCTATTTAAAAAGACACATTTGAAACTACGAAACATGACTGTCTGGTAAACTATTTTTATTGTGTTTCCTACACTTTGTAGAATCACAAAATCAATGAGATTGACAGGCACCTCTCGAGGTCTCCTGTCCAACCCTAGTGCTTAAGTAGAGTGTCCTATGGCAGATTGCTGAGAACTGTGTCCAGTCAGGTGTTGAATGTCTCCAAGGATGGAGATGCAACAGCCTCCTCAGCTAATAGATTTTGTTTACTTAAATACTTTGTTAGAACTATTCTTAAAAGTTAGAGTCACTTTTATGTGTAAATTCTATTCTGCATATAGATATTGAATTAAAAAAGAAATTGTTCATATTAAGGAAAATTAAATTATAAAACTAACAAGATTGCCAGAGATCACATTCCAAATTTGAATATTTTTTTTCCCTGGTGAAATACTTCAATATCTGTAAGATACCCTTTGCTTTTCCTCTCTGAGAAAACTGCTTTTGTCTTTATAAATATGAATAAGAGAACTGCTTTTGTTGTGGCAATTTCTGTTACAGAATTGTACACAAATGATACATATAATGAAATATACCTTTTTATTTCATTCAGACCATTACTCCATCCTTTTTCTTTTCTTTTTACTCTTACATCTATACACTACTTCATTCATTTTTCTCTCTTTAAACCCAAGCTTCTCTGTCATTTTCAAAGCTCTGCATAGCAACAGGCTGCCTTCATTTTGAAACTTACCCTTTAGTATCCTTTCTATAAGGCTTTCTTTTAATTTCAGGGTTTTCTTCATAGTCAAACATACTCAAACCAGCTTCCCAGCTAATATCTGATATTCTTCCACTCATTCATTCTTGTAAACGCTTCCAGAAATCTACTTATTCCAGAAAAATCTCCAGTTACGGTGGAAGTATCATAGCATAGTTGATGCTTCAGAATAGTATTTCTCAATGTTGTTAACGTTCATCTGAGCACTTGAATGAATTTGCATAAACTACTGGATGCTCCTTTTGTAATTATGATTATGTATTATTGCTAAATAAGTTAGCAAAGGAACATTTTCTGAATCAGTGAATTTATGGAAGACATTTACTAAATTTCAGAATTCTTAATTCTTAGAGATAGAAGTATGCTCAAACACTATTGAAATACTTTATAATTTTAAATAGATATATGTTCACATAAAGACTTTGAAGTTAGCATGTTTTAGCCCAATATTACACTTAAGGAACTGGAACACATAATTTAAATCTACATTTCTACTTAGGACAGTATCAAGTACTGTCTTCTGTTTGTGAAGATGCATGGTTGGAAGGCTGTGCTTGCACTATGGTGAATCTAGTCTTATATGTCTCATAGATCTTGGTGACCTAGCCAGCATATGATTTAATGATTGATTTTGTGTGTTTTTTTTCAAAATGTCTGAAACAATGTGAGGCCACACAATAGTCCTTCAGAATAGTATAAAATGAGTATCTATTGCATTCATGAAGGCCCAAAGGCATGGAAAGCCTTTTGGATTAATATTGAATGACTGCACATGGTGGAAAAGACTATCATGGAATTGGACTAACACATTTTGCTTATTATTAATAGTCCTTGGCATATGCCTCTAGAAACATGTTGTTGGCCAAACTTTGACAAGAATCATAGAATCCTAGAATCTTATTTAAAATAATATGGAGAATTCGAAGACTAGTGAATAAAGTCATTCTTTGCTCTTATTCTTCCTGTGTTAAAGACACAGAAAAACAGTGTTGGTAGGCTCATAGAAAATCTGTGGCAGAGCAAAGAACTCTATCTAGGCTTTTAAACCTTGAATAAAAGTATTAAAGGTGTCCTCAAAATCCCACCTCAGGCTTAAGTACGGGCTCCTGGTTATGAAATAGCATCGAAAAACTCAAGTACAAATGACATTTGATACTTAGCTTGGGAGTCCAAGCATAAGTGTTTCAAGTGCTAGCAGCAAAGTTACTCCAGTTCATGGTGCAAAGAAAAATCACACCACATGCATGTTGTTTCTTTTGGGCAATTGATATGAGCAATGTGGGCCAAGTAATGACACTTATCTGGAACTTAAATTCTATTGGGAAGTATTGCAAGAACAATTGAAATATCCTAGCAAAACATGTCAGTCTCCTGACAGTGAAAGAAGGAAGTCTTAGTATGTTACTGAAAATGAAAGTTGCTTTTCAATGCAAGTAGCTTATCCAAGTCCAAGCAGCTCAATGCATTTATTCTGCTTTGCACACAACCATCACTATTGTGCTGTTTAACTAATTAGTTTGGTAATCTTTTGTGTTTACTTTTGATCTGACAATACGTCAAGTAGTGGCTGAGCCACCAGTGACTTTCTGAGGCACCAGAAAACAAAGAGAAAAAGTTGAAGGGGGTTTCCTTGTAAATTGTCATTCTTATGCGTGATTCTGTAAGTGATTAAAAGAAAGGGGCAAGATCTTTCTGTACAATAGCTTCTGAATGATTAGCTGCTAGGTAGTAACAGAAATAGAGATTCACTTGGCAATAAGTGCAGCACATTCCTTTTGTGACCATTACAGTACAGAAGAAGTCTGGTTATGTATATGGGTATTCAGATGAATTAAAATGCCTTCAACAAATATTAAACATATAACTACTGTGTTAAGCTCTCATATGATGTTATGGTTTCACTTTCTACCATGTTGCAATATAGCAGCTGACTAGTTCCTACAGATATTTCATGAAATTTCCTGAACAAAACACCCTCAAGAATGACATTAATTTTGTGTCAAGTTTTACCAGTTAAAATAAACTTTCAAACAAATAAAAAACTGACCCCTCTTTGGTCTAAAAAGCCAGATGTGTACATATTACCATTTAGATTTAAATCACCTGAGCTGTGTTAAACTTTAGTTAATGTTAGCTTCCACTTAGGAAGGATTTATCCCAGACTTTCCTTCTCAGTTGTGTTCAGTATCTAATTAAATCTGTAATGCAGGTGCTACTACAAAACATTATTGCATATTGTAGAAATGGTTTGAAATCCAGTTCAGATATCACTGTACATTGGCATAGCTATGGGGTTTTTCCAGGCTACCTACAAATGGCAATAACTAATCTCCAGAAACACAGAATCTCCAGAAATGTGGGAAATTGTTTTCCATACTTTTTCCGCTGTTTCTCACAGTTCAAATTGGATCACAGATTAAGGCAATATGTGTACCAGTGAAACAGCATAAATGATGTTAATATGCCCTTAATTATTACTAGGTTCTCAGTGCTTAGCGTTTCATACCAGATAACGTGATATGATTAGAGATTAAAACCATTTTTCTTCAACCTCTTTACTAACCCTTATCTGGGGAAAATGGACACACTGGTGAAGTTTGTGAAGGGGTATGCAGGAGGAAGTCCAGCTTTTCATAGAGGCTACAGATACCTCACATGCTACAAAGGAAGCAGTAGGAGGCCTAAACTCCACATCCAGCAAACAGAATCTCAGTTGTCTTTGTACAAATTGCTTGCATCCTTGTCCCAGCACGACTGTAGCGGGAGCCTGTGCCTTGCTCAAAGACAACTTGTCGCATCCAGGTTTAGTGGTTTTGGCTTTGTTTGTTTTGTTTTTGTTTTGTAATGTTTGTGATTTAGCATTCTCTACAGCTGAAGGATGCAGGCTGTCCATTTTCCATCTGCTGTGGTGCTGTGGATACTTCTATATTCTGAAGTGAGATTTTATTTTTATTTATTGCTTTGTGACGATCCTTGCCATTCAGACAATGAACAGTTATTTGTGTGCTGCATAGTCTTAAGATGTATTAAGAAAGTAAAGCTGCTGGGCTGGTTCACCTACTGAATTGTGTGATGCAGGCCACTGCTACAGGAAGGCAGTGGATCCAGGTCATAGATTTCTCATGAGATATGACTGATACATGGTTATATGCCACTGCCTTAGTCACCTTTGATGTGTGGTTATATCCTTTTCTCGAGGAACTTAACAAAATGAGGAGAACAAGTAGGAAAAGTGGAAAGCTTGAACTTTGTGTGCATTGCTTGTGGAAGAGAGTAACAATTTATTCTGTGCTAAGATGTTAGTTAGAAGGGAGAAAACAGTATGTGTCAAATACAATAAGACTCTGACTTTCTGGGGTCCTTGGAGAAGGTTCATTTAAAGAAAAAAAGCTGTGGGAATCATACTTTGATGACTTATCTGTCTTTCTTCTAAGTCCAGATGAAGGACTCCCTTTCTTTGTAGTTACAGTCTCATAGACATTGTCCAACATGGCTAGTTATACAAGAACCTAGAAATTTTGGAGACTCCCCTGTGTGTATGCTAAGCACTTTCTCCTATCCCATGTACAATAACGTGTCATCAACATTAAGTGTATAATAACTATATCTCCAGAAAAAATATGTAATCTGCTTTGTTATCTCCTTTGTATAAGGAAGCTGAAATACATTTATCATAAGAGCAATTTAAAGGCATAAAGAAATGTTAGATCTTGAAAGCAGTTTTAAAAGAAGTTAGCATTCCAAAACTGTGTCACATATTCATAATATTTTAGATGTTTTTGTTATTTAATGTAAATTAATGGGTGGTCGTTAAGAAGTGATAGGGTGATACAGCTCCTTTGTCTTTTATTTGGCAAGTTACATTTCCTTAAGAATAAGCCATAAAATATGTTCAATGTTACCAAACAGTTTTATGAAATACTTCTTTTGCAATATTTGGTAGTTAGATCCCAGCATCATCTACTTGACTTAATCCTGTGGATTTTCTACACCACAGTTTAGGGACTTCTATTTCAATCTGCTCTGACTGTCACAGCATTTTTGAACTTTCAATCTGAGACAGTGATTCAGCATTCTGAAGACTGGTCTCCTACAAATATTTCATGTACCCAATCTTGATTCAGAGTTGCTTATTTTGGCATGCTGCCTTAGCCGCAACTTGACAAGGGGCCGTGGTAGAAGCTGGGCTTTTGACACGCTCTAATTTCTCTTGGTATGGTATAGTACTGATGAAAAACAATGAAAGATGAAAGACATACGGGCAATACATCTAATTTCAAACTGAGGTTAGCAAAGTGGATTTATTTGTGCTACTGCTGATACTATTTTGCAGGTTTGGAATAGCTTTTCGATTTTTTAAAAAAAATGTTTACATTGTGCTTTATGTAAAGTTCCTGGAAAATTCTATGATCCTGTGAAAATAAACACCAACACTTACTTGGCCATTTAGTGTTAAAGGAATTCCCCCCAAAAATAATGTAGGATATTTTGATAAGATAATTTATACCATGGGAAAGCATATTTTATTAGTGCAAGCAATGCACTTATACCTTGATAGGGGCTAGGTGTCTTTGTATAAGTACACTACAAAATGGAAAACCAGAGGTTGATATCAAGGGATTTGCAGGCAGGAAATAAACTGCCCAGAAAGACATGCTACTGCACTTGAACCGTTTCTAGGAGACTTTTGAAATAACAGCAGCAGCAAAGATCAAAGCAAGGCTGGGCATAAATATTCTAGCACATTGTCCTGGTTTTGTTTAAAACAAGACCAATGCACTTTTAGTGAGTTTTCCTTTCAGCTAAGTTCTTCTAAGTAATTACATTTTTCTGAAGTTGGCTGCATGTTTTTCAGACACTGTTTGCTCTGGAGCAGATAACAGTAGCAATGGCATGCAGAAAATGCCCAGGTATATCCTTATTGCTGATGGCAGCCAAGGTCACTGATAAATTTTGTATGTCCCATAAGTGAGCTGGGCGTACTCATAGGGAGGAGTGGACAGAACAGATGACCAAAACTGACCAGCTAGGTATTTCATGCCATCCACGTCACACAATGTATAAAACTGGGAGATCACAAGGCTTTCATTCTTTATGTTCATGGCTGACATCTGAAAAAGGCCCTGCCTATTCTGCTTGTGATCCTAGGCCTGTTTCCAGGATGTGCATCCCAGAATCTCTTTCCAGTTTACTGCGAAGTCCAGGTCAGGACTTCCAGGTACCTGCCTTGCAGCCACTGGAGCTCCACCAGCTCCGCCACAGATTGCCACTACGCTAAGCCAGAAAATTCAATATTAGTTTTGTATATTTTGCATTATTTCCTCTTAATATTATTAGTAAAGCATTTTTTAACTTTCCAACTTGTAAGTCTTTTTCCCTTTTCCTGCTATTCCATTTCCTTAGTGGGGAGGACAGGGGTTAACAGAAAGCGTGTGCTACAGTTTATTGTCACCCTGCAGTAAATGGTGACACATATACATATTTTGTTGATGGCTGAACTTCAGTCTAATGTCTCTGAAGTCAGTAGAAACGTAAAAGGTGAGTGTGGGTAATTTCAGAGACACAGTGTTGTACATCAGGGGATTATAGACTGCATGCCATTCCTTGGACTTGAAAGTACAACTTCAAAGTGGTCTTTCAAAAGAGCATTAGAGAAATATGCAAGATTAAATTTAAGATTTTTGCCAAACAGGAAAAAAACTTCAGAGACTCTGAGAAGTGATCTTAGTTTGCTGATTATTCACTTCTCTGTACCTGACTGCCTTCAGTCTCTTCACCCTGGACACTTCCAGTTTTTGTGAAGGGATGTCTCAACTGTGCAAGGCTGGATAGAAGTCCCTTTGATCAAAGACCTGTCAATGACATTATTTTGCTTTTCTAACTACTGGCAGAGCATTTTATGATGAATGTGACACAAGACAATGAATTTTACTGAGAGAAAGATGGGATTAAATGTCATAACTGGTTAAGGCAAATTAAAATCATACAAACTGACTTCCTACAGGTTTTGCGAGTGAAACAAAAGAAGAAAACATGAGTGTTTCATCCATTCACACAGAGAGCACTTTTCCAGCTCAGAGAGCTTGGATTTGGGAGTGTTGATCTTCTTGAGGGTAGGAAGGCTCCACAGAGGGATCTGGACCAGCTGGATTGATTGGCTGAGGCTAACCGTATGAGGTTCAAGAAGGCCAAGTGCTACATCTAGCACTTGGGTCACAACAGCCCCATGCAGTTCTACAGACATGGGGAAAAGTGGCTGGAAAGCTGCCTGGCAGAAGAGGATCTGGAGGTGTTGATCAACAGCCAGCTGAACATGAACCAGACATTGAGGTGCTGGAAAGAGTTCAGAGGAGAGTAACGAAACTGGTGAGGGGTCTGGATAACAAGTCTTATGAGGAGTGGCTGAGGGAACTGGGTCTGTTTAGCCTGGAGGAAAGGAGGCTGACGGGAGACCTTAACGCTCTCTACAACTACCTGAAAGGAGGCTGTAGCATGGAGGGTGTTGGTCTCTTCTCCCAAGTAGCAAATGGCGGGATGAGAGGAAATGACCTCAAGTTACACCAGGGAAGCTTCAGATTGGATATTATGAAAAATTTCTGTGATTTCTTGTCTTGCAGTATTAGAGGTGTGGCACCATCACCTATAGCAGTGGCTGATGCATTGTCTTCTACAGGTGACAACCAACTGACAGGGAAGAAAAAAGTAGTATGAAAATGTTGGGTTTTGAAAGAGAGGATTAAGAAGTTTAGGCACTCCATAGGTCTCCTTCTTATCCTATCTATGGGGATAAGTGGGTTATCTCATCACCCGGATCTCCAGATGGTTGAAAGAAACAACTCAGAGAGTGACAAGAAGACCAAAGAGCCTGCCGCTAAGTCACATATGCAAGGTTTGGGACTTCATAAGAAGGTCAGGTCTACCAATCACCTCATATCACAGTGTGGTGTGTTGTTTTTAAGAAATAACTCAAAGAATGAAATATGTAAGATAGAGAGGTCGAAGAAAACCTAAAAGAAAAAAAAAAGTTGTATTGCTTGAAATGTAAAGGAAGTGTCAAAAAAAAAAAACTTTTCAAGATTATTATCTTTACTCAGCATTACTTTTTAAAAATTTTATTTCATTTTTTGAATTCAGATACAAGATCCAAGCCTTATCTTTCACAAGGTTTTACCAGTGCAACTAATGTATTTCCAGGTGACATTCCCTAGTCCATCGCTGGCAGACAACACTGCCGTTTCTCCTAGAAAAAAATAGTTCAGTTGGAAGTCATGTGCAAAAATCATCTACTTCAAATGTCCTAGTGATGCTTTTTGCCAAACTGGGAACTTCCCACAGGTTTCTGAGTGGGTGGAGGGTACTCAGGAGCCATCTGAGGGTGGCATATCTGGTATTTTCTGGAGCTTTACTTCGTGGAAGAAGAATAAAACCAAACGAGTCCGCTGCATGGTACTCCATTCCTTGTTCTTCTCCAAAAGTACTTAAAGGTTATTTGTCTATCCTCACCAATGCAACCTAACCTGACTATATAATCAGTGTTATTTAGCACCCTACAGAAAGCTGCCTGCCTCACCCTAAGGTAGGTGTTGCAGGTCAGGAGACCTAATTATGCCTTGGAAACTTCTCAACAACTTCTTGTCACCTTTAAAACATTCCAAGCAATGTGGTAAGCATTCATTTTCTTGGAGAAGAGCAAAGTAGAACAGGTAATTGCTTGGGGTAACAGATGATACAGTTTAAAATATTTTATTTTATTTTATTTTATTTTACTTTACTTTCTATTTTATTTTGTATTTTACTTTGTATTTTACTTTGTATTTTATTTCGTTTTATTTATCTATATTGACTCTGAAAATATCGGTTGATTGCAAGCTTAAGACACAGCCTTTATGGAGGATCAGGAGGCAATGAGGAATAAAACCTTGTATCTCCACTTTCAGCTTCCTCCAAAACAGTTATTAGGTCTACATCTGTGGTTGTGATCAGGGAAACAGTAGCATCAAAGTCTTTTCCAGGCTCAGACTTGGGGCTCTGCTCCCAAGGAACAAGTGCCAGGACCAGAGGAAACGGCCTCAAGTTGCGCCAGGGGAGGTTGAGGTTGAGGTTGGATCTGGGGAACAGTTTCTTCCCCAAAGGGCTGTCGGGCATTGGAAGAGGCTGCCCAGGGCAGTGGTTGAGTAACCATCCTTGGAGGGGTTGAACAGACGGAGATGAGGTTCTTGGGGACATGGGGTAGTGGTGGACTTGGCAGTGTTAAGTTAATGGTTGGACTCAATGACCTTAGAGGTCTTTTCCAACCAAAACGATTCTGTGATTCTGTGATTCTGTGCTAAGGTGGTATCCCTAGGACTAAAAGACTTAGAGAAAAAAATTAGCCATGGAGTCATATTTTTTCTGTAACAAAGCAAAAAGAAATTCTGCCCACTGGAGAGGAAAATGAGTTGTGAAAGGTATAAAATCCAATTGCACAGAAAAGGATGAGCAAATAAGATGTTCTCATGCTGACTTTCTGCTGCTCTCTGATGAGATTTACAGATGTTTCCTAGTGTTTGCTACTGCAGGGAAGTCCCATGTTGGAGAAGCTTTCCCTGTCAGTGGGAATGGTCAACATTGTCATGTCTGTGCCTAAGCCAGAAAGTGCTTTCGTTGCCTAAGTGCACATTCACATGTCAAGTCCTGCAAAATGAATAATTTATGCAATAAAACAAGGTTGGTAGAGATGAGGCTGCATGCTTGTCCCTTGACATCACAATCACAAATCTGGAACTTCATTTACCCTCTCTCCTCACCACCTCTCAAGGCTGGTCCAGGGTAAGCATGGGGGATGTTTTCCCGACAGGCACTTGGCCAGGAGAGGACTTTGTTCCCTATTCGAAGGCCCACGTATCTTGTTAATGTTGTCAGCTCCTAGAAGAGTACACAATTTCTGTGGTTTGCAAAAAAAAAAAAAAAAGGAATGGTGGTATTTACCTTAATACACACAAAATTCAAGTGAGAATAAATATTTAACAAATGAAGAAAATGTCTGTCAATTCTCTTTGTTAACAGAGCTATGTCCTCAAAAGAGAGATAAGTTCAGTACTAGCCGATGGAACCAATAGAATTTTCTCAGTAACTGCTATTTTTGTATTATTGAAAAAGGGACTTTCAACTATGTCTAAGTTTCTTTGGGCTTAGAAAAATAAGGCACTGCTTGGCAGCTTTGTCTTTTCCATCTCTATACTAAGCAAAGCTCTTCATTACACTTTTTTGTAAGACTGCTAAGACAATTGAATATGGCAATCTTAATGTATCTTGTTTTGCATATGAAAGGAACTATTTTTCAACATTTTGTACTCCTGCTAGAAAGCACTAATTAACCACCCTTGTTATTGTCCTACAAATTAGAGGGGAAATCATAGAAAGTTTAATGCAAGGAGTAATTTAGTATGAACCTGGCTTCATTTAAAAAGAAACTCCAGGACAAAGTTTTCACACAGGAAAACTCAAGGTTCCTTTTAAAGATTTGATGCATTATGGCAAATAAATACAGCTCTTGGAAACCTAAATTACCTCATTATCTTGGAAAATGCATTACAGCTGTTGTCAGTATACATTCCAGACTACATCTATGAAAAACCTCATGACTAAATTGTCACAATCTACAATTGTTTCCCACATGTGAAACTTCATCAAAATACACTAATATTTGGCTGTTTTTTCAGCTATTTTTGGAATAACCTTAAAATGTATTCTATGAAATCAATAACTGGACCAAATCAGTGAGTCAGGAATGTAAATAGCAAACATATTTTTTCTCGAAATTTTGGTTAAATGCGTTCAAGATCTTAAGTTAAAGCCCTGCATTTCAGCCCATCATTTCGATTCATTGGGATAATTTCCTCTCAGGTGAATGCATACCTGTCTACACATGCTTGTGTCATCACACAAACTCTAAAACAGCTGTGCTTGAACAGCCCTCTGTATAGCTATGCTAGGAGTCTTGAAACTTTTGAACCTGGTTGAATGTAGGAATAGGACAACTTTTGGATCTTTAAAGCCTTAGGCTGACACACACCTAGTTGTCCTGGGTCATTGGGGGGAGCAACAAGATGAGGTGGTCTGAGTCAGGTGACCACGAATTGACCAATTGGAGTATTTCATCTCATTCATGACTTCCTGGATATAAAAGGTGGACCCAAAGGATTCTCTTTCTCTTTTCTGCTGCGTCTTCTGCTGCTTTGCTTCATCTCTGCTTTCCTTTTTGCCGTCCCTGCAAGCTGAGGCCTTGTGGCTGTCCATGCAAGCTGAGGCCTCATGACAGACTGAATCTACTTCCAGTTGGCTGCAGGATCCTGGTGGAGCAGGTGCTGGGAATTGCAAGACTGGTTCTATAATATTTGTTCTGCTTTATTTTTCTCTATATTTATTTAGTAGCATTAGTAAAATGTTTTCAAATTTTCCAACTCTCTTCTCTCTGTCCTTGTTTTCCTTTCCTCTCAAAATCGCCTGTCCTTAGTGAAAAAGGGGCGGGGGGAGGGTGGAAAATGGAAGGGGGGAATAGGGTTAAGGAAAATACATCTGCTGCGGTTTTTGATTGTCTCCCCGCGATCAAGCCACGACACTAGTTGAGATAAAAATTATGTAGAGGGACAACTGTGTCCTGGGATGCATCAAGCACAGCATTGCCAGCTGGGTGAGGGAGGTGATTGTCCTGCTCTACTCTGCACTGGTGTGGCCTCACCTGGAGTACTGTGTGCAGTTCTGGGCGCCACAGGATAAAAAGGAGATAAAGCTACTGGAGAATGTCCAGAGGAAGGCTACGAAGTTGGTGGAGGGTTTGGAGGGGAAGCTGTGTGAGGAGTGGCTAAAGTCACTTCATTTGTTCAGCCTGCAGAAGAGGAGACTAAGGGGAGACCTCATCGTGGTCTACAGCTTCCTCACAAGGGGAGGAGAAAGGCTAGGTGCTGATCTCTTCTCTTTGGCGACCAATGACAGAACCTGAGGTAATGGCAGGAAGATGTGTCAGGGAAGGTTTAGGTTAGAAATTAGGAAAAGGTTCTGTCCTGGTTTTGTTAAAAACAAGACAAGTTTCTCTTTTAGTGAATTTTTCTTTCAGTTAAGCCCTTCTTAGTAACTGCACTTTTCTGAAGTTGGACACATGTTTTGGTAGACATAGCAATGGAATGCAAGGTTGCTAATAAGGATGCACGTCCCGTAAGCGAGAGGGGCAAGGAGAAGCGAACCGAACAGGTGACTGAAACTGACCAACTAAGTATTCCATCCCGTTCACGTGATACTTCATATAGAAGTGGGAGATCACGAGGGTCTTGTCCCTTTTCCCTTTTTTGACTATGGCCGATATCTGGGAAGGATCCTGCCTGCCATCCCTGCAAATCTGAGGCCTAGTGACAGACCCTGCATCCTTGAATCCAGTTCTGGTTTGCTGCAGAGTCCAACCCAGGACTTCCGGGTGCCTGCTTTGCTGCTGATGGAGCAGCCGGTGCTGAGTTGATGGGAATTCCAAGATTGGTTTTGTATATTTTGTATTATTTTCTCTATTTTATTAGTAGCATCGGTAAAACATTTTTAATTCTTTCCAGCTTGCAAGTCCTCCCTCTTTTTGCTGCTCTTTGCTCTTCTATTGCCTTTCCTTAGTGGGGAGAGAGGGGGGATAAGGGGAGGAGGAAAAGGGGAGAGGGTTAACAAAGCATCTGCCATGATTTATTGTCACCCTGAAATCGAACTTTTGACAGGTTCTTCACCCGGAGGGTGGTGGAGCACTGGAACAGGCTCCCCAGGGAGGCAGTCATGGCCCCAAACCGGTCAGTATTCAAGACGAGCCTAGACAACATCCTCAGACGCATGGTGTGAACTGTAGAGTTGTCATATGCCGGGACAGGATATCAAACAGAAACATTTGTGAGATTAGATATTCTGCTCATATCTTGTGTTACAGATAGCTAAGGGACATACAGTATAAAATGCACTGAGAAAACTGGGGGGAAAAAAAACAAAAGCAAAAAACGAACACCACCACCACCACGCCCGCACATACACATCTCAAAACTATGCTGGATCAGTTCTTCAGTCTTCAAATAAACTTACACATTCAGTTAGCTTACTGTTAAACAGAGTACATGCTTTTTTCAGTTCAGGGTGGTATACAGAATTCCGTAAAACATGTTACTGACTGGGAGTGTGGGAGCAGCTACATGTGGATTTAGCTCGGACCAAGGTGTCTGTCACTTCCTGAGATACCAGACCTGATGGTGGTTGAGTGACAGTGAAATGACAGTGAAGGCCTTTGCCTTTTTTTTTTTTTTTAAACTGTATAAGTAGTACTTTTTCTATTGAGTGACAAAGACATAAATCGTTAAATGTTATACTTTAGATCAGTACCTGTGGTCAACTAATATTGTTGCCAGTATGGATAACGTCTGGTATAGCTTCACATAGCTCAGTGAATATATTTGACACCGGTGTTTGTTTTTCAGTTTCCTTTCAACTTTGTTTTGTTTTGTTTTGTTTTCTTTGATGATACAATACAGAATAAAAATTAGCTTGGGGAGCTCTTATTTCAGGAATAACAGAGATGATGAGACAAAGGCAAAGTGATGAAGTGATTGGATCAGGGCTGTGATCAAATAGCAATTGATCTTTCCAAGTAACAAGAGTTGGAACAAGAGTAAATGGCCTCAAGTTTCACCAGGGGAGGTTTAGACAGGATATTAAGGAAACCTTCTTCATTGAAAGGGTTTCCAGGCTGCCCAGAGAAGTGGTTGAGTCACCATTCCTGGACATGTTTAAAAGATGTGTAGATGAGGTTCTTAGGGACATGGTCTGGAGGTGGACTTGACAGTGTTAGGTTAACAGTTGAATTCAATGATTTTGAAGGTCTTTTCCAACCAAAACAATTCTGTGATTCTATGATTCTATCACTGAAGTGGATGTCTTCTGTTGTATTCTACCTGTTGTACTATAGCAAATGTCTTTTTCAACAGTGTCCACTGAAACAGAGAGCAGTGGACACAAAATGTTTAAATATAGTCCATTTCACAACAAAAGAGGTGAACATTTATAATGTTAAATAAAAAGACACAAAAGACTATTGGAAAGCACTGAAGTAAAAGAAATATTACTCTTTCCTCTATTTATTCATGGACTGCTGAACTCCAGATGTTTAACATTCATCTTAATTTCTGAATTTCTCTGTATGGAATAAATAATTTAGACTTAAATTCCATAAATGGGCTCTTTAATATAGTTTCTTTTAGTCTTATTTTCATCAGAGGTGGCTGAGAAATTATTTTTCCTTAAGCATGTTTTGGAGGGAAAAAAAGATAAGTAAAAGAATTGGTTGAAGAAAAATTATTTTAATAACTGTAGTTCCTTAAAAAACAATGACAAAGAGGTAAAAATTCCAGTCCACTTCAGATCTGATCCTGACTGTACTTGAGATCATTTAAGCATTCTTATTTAAGTGATAAATAAACAATAGTTAATTTTTATAAAGTGATTCAAGAAGATGTGAAGACACTAAGTTTCATTATTGTCCTTATACAAATCAGCAAACTGACGTACAGAATGTGCATTGTATTGCCAAAAGTTACTCAGCAGGTCACAGACAAACCTAGACTTTTAGCATTCCAGTCTTTCCTCTATTTTTACTATACAGTGGAGTAATGTTTTTCGTGGAGATCATTGCGTCATTGTAACCTGTGTTAAAACAAAACCAACCAACCAACCAACCAAAACCAACCAACCAACCAACCAAAACCATAACCAACCAACCAAGAAAAGAAAAAGTAGCTCAGATTTCTAAACTGCAGAGTTGTTTGGTTGGTTGGTTGGTTTGGTTTGTACTTGATATTTGTTTTATTTTGATTTTTTTGTTTTGTTTTCTTAGTTAATAACTAGAGACATATACACTGCATTACCACACCAAGACAATATATTCAGAACGTAAACTTTGAAAATTAAACCAAAGCAAAACGGCTATCTTAATAATGTCACCCAGACCTGTGCAGGTGTCCTGTACTGCACAAATGCTATAAAAATGAAGTGATGTCTGCCTCCTGGGTCTGTGTATTGTACCAGCATATTGCATATTTAATGAGCAAACATTCAGTATTTTTGCTTCCAGTTGCCTACATGTGAATGACTTTTTTTCCAGCAGCTTCATTGAACAATTGATATGACCATTTCTAATAAGTTTCAGGATACCTATTTACTATTTTCTCACGATAAAGTTTTTTACCTTTTTTTTCTTTGTTTTGAAACACCCAGTGAAATGAAACTTTCCAAGCTGCCAGGAGTAATAATTGTTATAAATTTTCTTCTTCCTTTCCCAGTAGTTTTAACACATTATGCCTTTGTGAAGGTCTCAAAAATGTTTAGGAACATTGGTTCTCTAAATACCAGGCAAAAGAAGAACATTAACACTATTCTCTAAAAATAGTGCACCATTTAATAAAGAAGATGGGATTACAATACATGTTATCAAGTGTTGATAACACACTTCATCTTAAAAGTCACACATAAACTGAATGAACTTCAATATTTTTATGATAGCATACTATATATTTAATTAATACTGCAGTATTTGGAGTATTTTGCCTTTAATTTCCTCTAACCAAGTTGAAATAAATATCTTAGTTTAATGCCTTTTTGAGATAACTCAAAATTTCAGCTGTCCAGATACATTAAAAAGGCAATGAACTGCTGTGGTCAAAAGATTTGGAGGTGCTGGACCACGTCCAAAGAAGAGTAATGAAGCTGGTGAAGGGTCTAGAGAACAAGTCTTGTGAGAAGCAGCTGAGGGAACTGGGACTGTTTAGCTTGGAGAAAAGAGAGACCTTATCGCTGTCTACAACTACCAGAAATGAGGCTGTAGCGAGATAGGTGTTGGTTTCTCCTCTCAAGGAAGAACAAGTGACAGGAAAAGAAGAAATGGCCTCAGGATGTGCCAGGGGATGTTTAGATTGAGTATTAGGAAAAATTTCTTCACATAAAGGGTTGTCAAGCATTGGACCAAGCTGCCCGGGGAAGTGAAGTCACTGTCTCTGGAGGCATTTAAAAGACACGTATATGTGTTTCTTGGAGACGTGGTTTAGTGGTGGACTTGGTAGTGTTAGGTTAAAGGTTTGACTTCATGCTCATAAGGGTCTTTTCAAACCTAAATGATTCTATGATTTTGTCTTGTGGTCTTTACAGAGGATAGTGAGAGAAGACCAAACTGAGACACTAAATGAAAATGAAAATTTGTCATAAATTTTAATACTGAATTCTCAGTTCCAAAAGTTAGCATCACATCAGTCTTATATACATAGAATGTCCTTGATTCTTCATTGAGTGATGTCTTTGCGGTGTCATTCACACTTACTCAGGCTGTAAAGGGAAGGACACCAGATGAGATTATATTGCTGTTCTTGTTTGCAAAATGCAAAATGTGTAAGATTACAGAAAATGTGAAGCAGTGGGGCATTTCTGTGGAAGAAAATTAAAATATATAATTTAAAATAAACAAATAATTCATTGTCAGAATGTAAATTTTGAAAATCAAACTGCAGCCCAAAAGTCTAGATGGTATTGTAATTTCTGTGCTGCCTGCAATGTCTAGATTCATTAGCAAGGTTAGCATCATGTACCTATTCACTCTGGCTGTAGGAAGAGCAAGATACAGAATGAAATAAGATGGGAAGAACATGGCAGGTCAGAAGGAAATGCATGGAGAAGTACTATGCTCTAGAGACAGAGGATGTATGCTCTTGTCTCAGTGTGGCTGTGTTTATTTTGCTTTCATGTTTCTAATCCTGGAGGCTTTCTGAACACTGGCCCTGATGTACTTTTGCCAGGGAGTGACAATTTATTAAGAACAGGTAGGTAGGGCTTGGCCACAATGTGAGGACAGTTTGTCTCAAGAGTCTTTTGTATACAGACAGGTGGAGACCACTCAGCTGCCAGATACCAGCAAAAGAGCTAACTGATACTTAAGTCACAAAGTTGTAGGTCACGCAGACTCAAAGTTTGATATTTTGCATTTAGATTCACACATTTTTTTAAGTTTCCAGATGCATGCTATTGCTCATATATGGCTCTTATCCTCTCTCTTGCTTGTGACTGCCCAGAGAACTTGTGGATGCCTCATGCTTGGAAGTATTCAAGGCCAGGCTGGAGGGCGCTTTGAGCAACCTAGTGTCATGGAAGGTGTCCCTGCTCAGGACAAGGGGGTTGGAACAAGGTGATCATTCAGATCCCTTCTAACCTAAACCATTCTATGATTCTATGAACATCTCCCTCAGAAAGCCTGAGAAATCTCTGCACATTGATTGCATTACAACAAAAGCTAGGCAAATCTTGTGAGCATGTCTTTTTTGTCCAGCAATGTTGTGTCAGTAGCCATACTTCAGTACCTGCTGCATCTTCAGAAGACAGTACATAGCAATTTCTGTCTGGCTAATCATCTACTTGGAAGAGAGGGAGGACATACACTGTTTCCTTTGCTCCTTTCCTTCTTAATGTCCTGAACTGCTTGTTTGCATAGTATCAGGTAGGTAGCATTTCAACAAGCTAAAAAACAGTGTGCAAACATGCCATGACCACAGTTTTGAAAGTGAAATTTAACAGAAGAAGGTAACATTCACTTCTGAGGACATTTTTATTTTCTTGAAAGTTTCAGTCTGTAGTGAAATCAAATATACCCAGTACAGCATGCACATGAGCGGGGAACACATTTGGAAGGATGCACTTAAAAGTAACAGACTATATTCCAGTGGGACTAAGCTTACTGAACTAATTTTTGAGGTGATCAGATTCTTTGTAATCTCCAGTGAACTGTTAGAGCTTACCTCTGAATGGGGGACTTTTTAAAAAAACTTTTCAGATCTTCCTTCTAGAAATGCTTAAAGAGATAATAGGTAGCATTCCGGAAACATGAAACAGCAGTGATTTTTAAAGCGCGCAGATAGCTATTTACCCACCTATGCTTAAGTAAATAGTGGTAGCATTGTATCAGCATGTATAAAGATACTGTGATCCAAGGTTGTCAGTTTGAAAAATTCCTGTAAGATACAGCTGAAACCAGCAAGAAAAACAAATGGTTTAAGAAAATGCATGGTTTCTATCATAAGTCTGACTGATCCCGCACTGCATCTGCATCGTTGTACAAGGTAATAAACCAGTAAGCATACCCTAGTTCTTATGATTTAACTAAAGAAGACACACAAGGGATAGGGAAAAGAAGATATGATGATTCTAATGGTATAGAGAAGGTAAAAGGAAAGAGATTTTCTGGTTTTCATGATCTGCAAGTATGCAAAAAAGTAAAAATAGACTATAAAATACCTGTCGTACGCCTCAAAAACATTTTTACAATTAAAATTTTAATATATTTCTTATGCAACTTAATTGAAAAAAATCGCTCTGTAAATCAAGCCATAGGAACAACAAAACTGAGAATGAGAAAAATTAAAAAAATCAAGTCAAACTTTTATTTGCACAGTAATATACTAGAAAAACATGTTACTTCAAGCAGTTGTTTTGCTTAAGAAAATAATTTCTTCTGGCAAGTTTATGCATTTATAAAAGTCACTTTGTATATTCGTAAAGTGCTAGTGACTACACAAAAAAAAGTATATTTGTTACAGGAGCTGGTCTAACAAGCTTAAGTTCAAGCACAGATTTGTCTAAAAGACAGTGATATTGGTTGTTTCACAGTGGCAATTGCTTTTCACTCAGATCATGAAATTTGTATTTGCTTTACAAAAAAACCAACCCAACCAAGCAACCAAGCAACCAACCAAAAGCCTCCAAACCCCCACAAATCTCCCTCCAGCTCACAAATAATGAATGCACTCCTTTGTTCATATCTACATTTCATTGCCAAAGAAAAATCAGGAAAAACTAAGAGTAAAACTGATGTTAGAGGTGATTAATTGTCAGAAACTTATAATTTTTTAAAACATCAATTCATTTTTGTTGTTGTTATTTTCTGTTTTGAGACTGAAAAAAAGACAGCTTAAACCTTTTTACTGTCAAAATAACTATCAGTTGGCATGTTTGCAGTGTTGATGATAAGGCTGGCAATAGACTATCTTGTCCCTGCAAAGAAAGGTGTTCATATACAAGAGAAAACTCCATTGACAGTGCGACACAAGCATCTGCAGTGAGCCAAAGATCAGACTAGGCTCCAGGGGTGAATGTGTGGCCTACAGAAATATAAATCATTTGGAAAAGAGTGTGCATCTCTAAAGAGATTTACACAGCTTCTTTATACTGGCCATCCAGCATTCTTATTTATGAAGTAGACTGCAACAGAAAATTGTACTATTGAGCTTCTGAGGTTTTTTGGATAAAGCATTGCCAACACTTCTGCATTGTCACTTCTAAATGGAGCTGATATTAAAAGTTCAAATCTATGTGGTTTGAACTGGTTAGCTCAGAAGAGAAATGTGATTTCCATTTTTGGTTTCTTGAATGGAGATCAAATTCAGGCATGAAAATACCTGTATTTGAAGCTAAAACTTCAGGGCACTTTGCAATTTCCCAGTTCAAGTTAACAATTGCCTTTAATTCATTCATAAAGTAACTTCATGGCACAAACAAAACAGAAGAATGCCTGTCATTTAAGTGAAGGAAATGACAGTGCAAAAAATATTCTATTGGATTTACTTTACAAATCCATATGAAGTGTGTTTGGTTGGTTGGTTTTTAATGTTCTCTCCTGGTTTTGTTAAAAGCAAGACAAGTTTCTCTTTTAGTGAATTTTTCTTTCAGTTAAGCCCTTCTTAGTAACTGCACTTTTCTGAAGTTGGACACATGTTTTGGTAGACATAGCAATGGAATGCAAGGTTGCTAATAAGGATGCACGTCCCGTAAGTGAGAGGGGCAAGGAGGAGCGAACCGAACAGGTGACTGAAACTGACCAACTAAGTATTCCATCCCGTTCACGTGATACTTCATATAAAAGTGGGAGATCACGAGGGTCTCGTCCCTTTTCCCTTCTTCGACTATGGCTGACATCTGGGAAGGACCCTGCTTGCTGTCCCTGCAAGTCTGAGGCCTAGTGACAGACTGAATCCAGTTCTGGTTTGCTGTAGAGTCCAGCCCAGGACTTCTCAGCTTGTTCTGCTGCTGCTGGAGCAGTGCTGATCTTTGCTGGGGAATTCCAAGATTGGTTTTGTATATTTTGTATAATTTTCTCTTTTTTATTAATAGCATTAGTAAAACATTTTTAATTTTTTCCAACTCTCTCTTTTGGTCCTTCTTTGCCTTCCTACCACATGTACTTAGTGGGGAGGGGTGGGCTAAGCGGGGCTGGGGGACAGAGGGTTTAACAAAGCATCTGCCACGGTTTATTGTCACCCTGCAATCAAACCTTGACATGTTCTTTGTAGTCTGTGGTAGAAAATAAAGAAGAATCGTTTGAGCTGGCAAAATGAAAATAGCAAGACTAACCTGAAAAAGATGTCTTGCAGGATTTCAAAGTGGAGTAGAATGAAAGGTACAATATTCAGGCCATATTAAACCAAGGGTTGTTTTATATTTGCTGATCATCAAGCAAACCAAGTTGAATGTCAAACAAATGAATTGACAATGACATCAGGCCCTCCAGATCACCTTGGATATTTCTGTTTCCCCATCAAAGCATAATTAGGCAATTCTTCCAGCAAAACACTAGATGTACCTTGCAGTGAAGCAATAGTAGAAAGCTTCTTTTTCCTGTCACCTTATCTAAAGTCAGTAAATGGAGACACCAGCAACCTCAGTGTCATTTGTCAAATTATTTTGGGATTGGGGACAGATCTCTGATTCTCAAGCCTATGCTGTACAGCTAGATAAGATTTTTGTCATTTTATTACATCATTGTGTGTTTTCAGAGAAAGTTATGCAGATAGAAATATTACTAGCTTCAAGTTATTCAATAATATACATTTTGCTTAATTTTAAAAGAATTTCATTTGTGAAAGTATTTTTCTAAAGCCTACAGAGTATTGTAAACTGTTTGAATATGACTCTGTTGAGATACAGTCTGTCAAGAGGCTTTGACAGAAATATCAGGGTGGCAAAGCTGGAGCAGCTCTGATATGTTTTCATCAGCATCTTTCCCAATTACAGCTGAGCAGAGAGGGGGTTGAACTCAGTGACACTGTCAGTCCCCTGGCCCTGTGACAGAAAAAGTGGCTGTGGAAGAGTTTGGGAGTAGCAAGTACAGTGGGAATGGCTTGTGGTTGAAATGGATTGCCTGCTTAAGGGGAGACAAAAGTTTCAGTGAGGGCGTGGGGTTTGAGCTACTGCCTCTGTCTCTCATGTTTGTGCAGTCCATTTGAGTAGCAGAATCAGTAAACAAAGCAGCAACTGGCCATACACTGCAGGGGATACAGAAATTTTCGTGAGAATAAAGTTGTTCTTTCTTTGGTTGTGTGTTCAAGAGAGGTGTGGCTCAGTAACCTTGCAGGTCTTTCCAGTGGTCTTCAATGTATCAAAGAATACATATTAAAGGTTTTCTTTCTATTTGATGATTATGAAAACATCTGTTAAACAGATTAGATAATTCAATCTAAAATTGGACAATTTATTAAGCTTCAAGTCTCCCATGGCTTACCAAAATTATAACTTCTTCCCTAAGAGATATTCTTAGATCCACATATATATGTTTTCCTCCACAATGAAAACATGGTTATTAAGACAACTGTGAAATTTTAAACAAATAATTCTTAAAATCTTTACACTTCCAGAAACTTTCAGAGATTTTTTCCTGCCACCTCTGAATAACTATCAATCTTGTCTCACTACTGTTTCTTCTTTCCTCCATCTAGAACCTGGAAGTTATAATTATCAGAGACCACCAATGCAATGCAGAAAGGAAAATAGCTAGGGACAACAAAAATCGTATCAACCAAATAGATCAGACCTCAGCCACAGGTAAGAAAAGGCAACTTCCTGGATCTCTTTTTTTTTTTATTTTATTTTATTTTATTTTATTTTATTTTATTTTATTTTATTTTGTTTTGTTTTGTTTTGTTTTGTTTTGTTTTGTTTTGTTTTGTTTTGTTTTGTTTTGTTTTGTTTTGTTTTATTTTGTTTTATTTTATTTTATTTATTTTTTACCCTTCAAAGTAAAGAGTCTACAGTCAAAAACAAAACAGAGAAAGTATGTTCCTGTGGAGGTGAGGGAGGGGAAGGCGGTGCTTCTCCTTGCTGACAGATGAGGTGGTTGGTCACTTGCAGCAGTCACTCTGTGACTTGATCCTATGGACATGCGAAGTTCCAGAGCTAACTCTTTCCAGAGTGGTCATTGCTTTGTTTCTCTGTTGAAAACCCAAATGTTGACCTACCATGAGCATAACAAGCAGATGTAATACATGTTAATATTGCAGTGCTATCAAGGCCGAATACAATTCATGTCAGTACTGATGGGCTTTATAAACTCATGTTATTTGCCTGATAGGGTGAGGAAGTGTTTTAACCAGTTTAGCGGTAGTGCAAGACGTGATCACCAGAAAATTCTGTATCTGCATTAGCTTTTTTCTTAGACCAGTAAAGCTGACTTACTCTTCACAGAATCACAGAATTATTCTTACCTGAACTGGTATTGTTTGTTGTGGTTAGAATTTCAATTAATTCATTCCCTTGCATTTAGTACAAAGAAAAGCATATGTATTTTCAGATGTATATATACTTCCAGATTTTATTACTTCTAAATCCTGAGTGCCCAAGTAATACCTTGAGACTTGCTCTTCTTTCAGTGCTTTTCCCTTGTAATTGCTCAATAAGCAAAAGTGTCTGGTCACATAGGAACAATGTAATAGAAAAAGTCACAGCAGTCAGCTAAAATATCTTATTAAATTTCCTAAGATTCAGTCTCCTGCATGTTTTGCTGGAGAAGTTACACAGCACAGCACAGATACAATCATAGCTCACAGATACCTCTTCCACGTTTTTTTAAATTAAGTATTCTCTCATGCTGCTTAAAAAACACAGATTAAATGAATAAATGAAACAATTAAAATTCTACACTATCCACCAACATGTGGAAGTTTGCCCTTTGTCTTGAAAATAAAAAAGTAATATGAGGTGCACAAATAATTTACAAGATTTGCAAGGATTTTCTCTGATGCTGTTTATGGCACCTGAGAATACAGATCTGAGACTTAGAAATTCAGAGTATGCTCATTTGGAAAGGAAAAATTTTACAAAGTCATAAGATTTAATTCAAAGTATATACTGTTCATTAGAGTCTTAAGAGGTTGCAGTTTCAAAGTTTCTCATGCTCCTTTGCTTCAAATCATCCATGCTTACAGACATCTAAAATATTCATAGTCTATGGATCTCTGATGGGATAATATGCATCAGGAATCTGGCATAAATATCAGTGTGTGAATTTTATTTATTTATTTATTTAGTCATTGTTCTGTAAGGTGTGGACTTGTGAATTAAAACTGCCAGAAGTGGTCACACCCATATTAGAATGAGTAAGAAATAGATATCCTTGTAACACATAAAACATTACACCCCTGGTAAATAAGTCAATCTAGCTAATTCATATAATGTATTATGGCTAGAGATATTTTTCACTGATTTGGAGAGTGATGTTTTCAGTCTACATATTATTATTAAAGAGGCAAAATTAATATCTACTTGTTTAGAAATGAGTGACCCTTTACAGCTATTCTACACAAAATTAATATAAAAAGAGAGTGAAATATTCAGCTGTTATTTATGAACTCACTCTATAGAGGCTATGGTGATTTATATGGGTAAGAGAATCTTCCTTGCAATACTATTTTTCCAAAAATTAATTATGCTTTAGAGTCATAGTAATATGATAATATGATGCAGAAACTTTATCAAAAGCTATATTAATTAATTCTAGCACTAGTCACTAATCATTAGTTCGTGCACTTTAATAATCAGCTCCAGAATCAACAAATCTTATGTTCTCAGTTAATTTCTGTTTTTAAAACGGAACCAGCCCTAATATTATTTTAATAAAATGAAAACAAATCCCTGATATTTGACAGATTAGAAAATTTTAATCAATTTACGCGGCATTAAAAAAGATTCAAAAAATGTACATTCCTATTATATTGATACCAATGCCTGTCAAAGGTTTATTATATCTCAGATTCTTGACTTTATCTGGAGGCATTTTATGTTCTTAACTAGATGAGAGTGCATCTATGCCATTTTTTTTAGTTTTAGCATTTAAGTAATCTTTTTTAATTTACAGTAGAATTTAGGTCAGCACTTCTAATTATTTATTATCTACTTCTGTAATTTCTTATTGCTTGGAAATAAATGTCATCATAAATGCTAAAGCTCTAGGAATATTTTACAGTTGCATGTTACTTAAAATGTTACTGGAAGGCTGGACTCTAAATATTTGCACATTTTTTTAGAGCATATAACTTACTCAAAGTTTTAGTTCAAAAATGCTTGATAGGCTGAGATCGCAATGTTCTACAAAATAATTCATATTACAGAAGAAAAACTTAGGCACAGAAACAGGTAAACATAGTGCACCTGTCTTTAGCAGACATTAAGAACTTCTCCTTTTTAAAAATGTGGCTTAAGATTGCCAAAAGTTATACTAGCTTCAGCAAAACTGGGATTTTAAGCAAGCTGTAGGAATAAAGTAGCAAACAAGAAGAGAATGCCCAAGAGGAGCTAGACAATTATTGAGCTTGGAGGAGATGATAATTGAAAATCAAATAATTTCTCCTGGACCACTCTTCACTCCAGGGTTGTCTCCCATTAGATTCTTCTAAGCAGTTCCCTGTCAAAGTCAGCTCCCCTGAAGTCTGGGATCGTGATCCTGCTTTTTGCTCTGCTTCTTCCTCTCAGTATCCTGTAATCCGCTACCTCACAGTAACTACAGCTAAAGGCTGCTGCCAGCCTTCAATGACCAATCATCCCTGGTTTATGAGAATCATAGCCTGCACAGTGTCTCTGTGATGGCTCCTTGGTCATCTGGGCTAGGGAGTTACCAAGAATGTGCTCCAGCATCCTCCTTGATTCCTTGCACCCTTTTAGGGGACTAGAACCAAGCTAATGAGGACCAGGGCCTAAGAAGTAGATGCTTCTAGTTCTTTGAAGAGGGCCTTATCTATTCTCGATTAGGAGGTCTACGGTAACACTCATAATATCACTCATGTTGGTCCACTCTCTTAACCCTGACCCATATATCCTTAGCTGTCTCCTCTCCCATTACCAGCTCACCTAAAAGATCCGAACACAGAGCCCAGAAACTGCTGCACAAAATCCTGCTTCTTTTGGCTCCTTCTGTTAGCTGTGCTTCTAGTATTTTAAAAAATAAAAATGGAAACTAAAGCAACTCAGGCATTTACCTATCCAAATTTATTCTTAGAAGGACAAAGGTAATTACTTTGCTGGAATCTTCTCAGGAAGAGTTAATTTCTTCAAACCCAGATTAGTAATATTTGACTAATTAGCTATTCTTTTAATGAAGATCTAGTTTTTCCACACTTTTATTTCTCAAATATGAGATTTTAACAATTTATGATAATTTAGAGATAAATTTTTCACAGCAGGTTTACATGTAGAATATGCCTGAAGGTAGCTGAAACAGTTCTCTGATGTAAAGTATGCATGAATTTAAAGATATTGATTAGATACAAGACACTAGTTAAATACCCGGCAGTTACACCAAGGCTGCAGCTACTTGTTAGTGCTACTTAGATGCCTACCATGTAGAGATGGGGAGAAAAACACAATAACAGAAGAAACAGAAGAGTTTACATTTTTCATTGTTATGTTTACTTATACTTTGAAAATGCCCATTTCTTAATGTAAAGATAAGAGAGTAGCTGGAGAACAGAACCGTGTATTATACATTTTAAACCAAGATTATTTCTGGATTGAGACAAAATAGATAAGGAGCAATTGTTTCTGTGTTGTACTGAACACAGTGAGCTGATATAGCAGGTAAAGGTTGTGGTACACTTGTTCTATGAGCAGGAGCCGTTAAGCAGTTGGTCTAGTGAAAAAGCAGCAGAGGTTGATGCTTATTTGTGATTTGAATTAAGTAGCCATTGAAAAATCAATTTTGCTTTCTACACTCCTAATTAAAAAGCAATCCATCAGAACCAAACAATGTAGACATCTTATGAAAACATTAATGCAGCCCTAGCCCTTAACTCCAGGTTTGCATTGGAGGCTTATGAAGTGAGGTATTTATCTCCAGTCGTCGAGATCAGCTGATCGGGACCAGCTCGGCCGGAGCCGTTCAGAGCGATCTCGAGGTAAGGAGAAGCGTGGGGGTGGGTTTCGGTTTCGGGACCCGGCAACCCCCGGCAGCCATTGCGAGAGCGGCTGACGTGGCGTGGGCGTTACCACGGTGACGGCGGGAGATTTAAAAGCGGGTGAAACTCGCAACTAGCACTCAGTCGTCGAGATCAGCTGATCGGGACCAGCTCGGCCGGAGCCGTTCAGAGCGATCTCGAGGTAAGGAGAAGCGTGGGGGTGGGTTTCGGTTTCGGGACCCGGCAGCCCCCGGCAGCCCTTGCGAGAGCGGCTGACGTGGCGTGGGCGTTACCACGGGGACGGCGATCACACCCCTGCCCCTCGCCTTGAAAAAGCCTCAGGGAGGGCAGCGACGTGTCGCTGCCCACCAGGCGCTGGGGGAGGCAACCAGCTTGTGACGCGGTGAGTATCACCCACACTGTGCTGCAGCGGCAGGTGGAGCAGCTCGTGCAGTAGGGCGCAGAGACTATCACTCCTCGCTTGTTAGACCTTCTTACCTACTGCCAGTGTCCCTGACTGTTGCCAAACATGGTCTCCTCCAGGAAGAGAGCTTGCCTAAAGAAGACTGTGTCAACTCAGACGGAGCTACTGCCTCGAACCGTGGCTGTCCAGGTGTCCGGCTGCAGGGAGTGCCAGAGCCTGCTGCTGCCGGGGGAGGGAGATGAGCATTCAGCCTGTGTGAGGTGTGAGCAGGTGCAAGATCTGCTCGTCATGGTTGCAAAGCTTAAGGAGGAGATTGAGACACTGAGGTCCATCAGGGAGTGTGAAAGGGAGATTGACTGGTGGAGTAACTCCCTGGCGTGCCAGGCAGAAAGGCCCCAAGGGGGAACCCCTCAAAAGGTGATGGACCCCCTGCCCTGTCGGGCAGAGAGGGAGGATTTGAGAGAGCCCCTGCCCTGTCGCTGTCGGGCAGAAGTAGGGGGCCAAACAACTGAGGAGGGTTGGAAGCGAGTTCCAGTTAGGCGTCGCGGGCAACCCCCCTCCCTACCTGCTTTGCTTCCCCAGGTGCCCCTCCGTAATAGGTTTGAGGCCCTGGATATTGAAGAAGATGTAGGTGGGGATGTGGTGCAAGGGCCACCTACGAAGTCACATAGGAAGAGGCGATCGACTCCACGCCTCAAGACTGCCTCCGATAAAAAAGAAAGAAGGGTAATTGTGGTAGGCAATTCCCTTCTGAGAGGGACGGAGGGCCCGATATGCAGAGCTGACCCTCAGCATCGGGAAGTTTGTAGCCTACCTGGAGCTCGGATCAGGGACATCGCCAGGGCGCTCCCCAAACTGGTGCGCCCAACGGACTATTACCCCCTACTGATCTTTCAGACAGATGGGGAGGAAGCGGCATCCCGTAGTCTGAGGGGAATGAAGAGAGACTTCAAGGCCTTGGGACAAATGGTGAAAGAGTCTGGGGCTCAAGTTATCTTCTCTTCCCTCCTTCCATTTTCGGATGATGATGTGGGACGGAATAGAAAAATTGAGTCCGTAAATGATTGGCTTTGGGACTGGTGCTACAGGCAGGGCTTTGGGTTCTTTGATAACGGCTGGTTTTATAAGACACCAGTCCGGTCAGTGATATGTGGGAAAGGTTTATCCCACAGGGGTAAAAAGATGCTGGGACAGAAATTAGCAGGGCTCATTTGCAGGGCTTTAAACTAGATTTGAAGGGGGATGGGGTTGTAGCTGGGCTTGCATCAGTGGGGCAGCACACTGGAATCAATAAAGACCGGGAGGCCCCCCAGGCCCCTTGGGTGAAATCGGTGTACTCGGTTCGCTCCCTGAAGTGCCTGTACACCAATGCGCGCAGCATGGGGAATAAGCAGGAGGAGTTAGAAACCTGCGTTCGGTCAGGAGATTATGATCTGGTGGCAATTACAGAGACATGGTGGGACAGCTCACATGACTGGAATGTGGTCATGGATGGCTATGCCCTTTTCAGGAAAGACAGGCCAGCCAAGCGTGGTGGTGGAGTTGCTCTTTATGTGAGAGAGCAACTGCAATGTATAGAGTACTGTCCAGGTGCGGTTGAGGAGCGAGTTGAGAGTCTGTGGGTGAGAATTAAGGGGCAGGCTGGCAGGGGTGACACTGTTGTGGGAGTCTATTACAGGCCACCAGATCAGGGTGAGGAAGTTGATGAGGCCTTCTATGGGCAGCTGAGCGTGGCCTCACAGTCACAGGCTCTGGTTGTTATGGGGGATTTTAACTACCCTGATGTTTGCTGGAAGGACTACTCAGCCAGCCAGCCTCAGTCTAGGAGGTTCCTCCAGTGCATTGACGATAACTTTCTGATGCAAATGGTGGAGGAGCCGACTAGAAGAGGTGCGCTGCTGGATCTCGTCCTCGCTAACAAGGAGGGTCTGGTCGAAGCAGTAAAGGTGGGGGGCTGCCTTGGTTGCAGTGACCATGAGATGGTGGAGTTCAGAATCTCCTGTGGTGGGAGCAGAATACCGAGCAGAATTGCAACCCTGGACTTCAGCAGGGCCGACTTTGGCCTTTTCAAACAGTTGCTAGAGGAAATCCCGTGGGCAAGGCTGCTTGAAGGTAAAGGCGCCCAAGATAGTTGGTTAACATTCAGGGACTGCTTCTACCAAGCTCAAGATCAGTGCATTCCGACGCGCAGGAAGTCAAGGAAGGGAGCCAGGAGACCTGCGTGGTTAAACAGGGAACTGCTGGGCAAACTCAAGTGGAAGAGGAGGGTTTACAAATCATGGAAGGAGGGGCTGGCCACTTGGGAAGAATATAAGGCTGTTGTCAGAGGATGTAGGGAGGCAACTAGGAAAGCTAAGGCCTCCTTAGAGTTAAACCTGGCGAGAGGGGTCAAGGACAACAGGAAGAGGTTCTTCAAATACATGGCAGATAAAACTAACACCAGAGGCAATGTAGGCCCACTGATGAACGGGGTGGGTGCCCTGGTGACAGAAGATACAGAGAAGGCAGAATTACTGAATGCCTTCTTTGTCTCTGTCTACTCTGCCGGAGGCTGTCCTGAGGAGCCCCGTACCCCTGAGGCCCCAGAGGAAGGCAGGGCAATGGAGGAGTCTGCCTCAGTTGATGAGGACTGGGTTAGGGAGCAATTAAGCAATCTGGACATCCATAAATCCATGGGTCCAGATGGGATGCACCCGCGGGTGCTGAGGGAGCTGGCTGAAGTCATTGCTGGACCGCTCTCCATCATCTTTGCCAAGTCTTGGGAAACGGGAGAGGTGCCTGAGGACTGGAGGAAAGCAAATGTCACTCCGGTCTTCAAAAAGGGCAAGAAGGAGGACCTGGGCAACTATAGACCGGTCAGCCTCACCTCCATCCCTGGGAAAGTGATGGAACACCTTATCCTTGGTGCCATCTTAAGACATATCAAGGATAAGAGGGTCATCAGGGACAGTCAACATGGCTTCACCAAGGGGAAGTCGTGTTTGACCAACCTCATAGCCTTTTATGAAGACGTAACAAGGTGGATTGACGATGGCAGAGCAGTGGATGTGGTCTACCTTGACTTCAGCAAAGCATTTGACACCGTCTCCCACAGCATCCTCACAGCAAAACTGAGTAAGTGTGGACTGGATGATCGGGTAGTGAGGTGGACTGCAAACTGGCTGAAGGAGAGAAGCCAGAGAGTCGTGATCAATGGGGCGGAGTCTGGTTGGAGGCCTGTATCTAGTGGAGTGCCTCAAGGGTCAGTTCTGGGACCAATACTGTTCAATATATTCATCAATGACTTGGATGAGGGAATTGAGTGTACTATCAGCAAGTTTGCTGATGACACCAAGCTGGGAGGAGTGGCTGACACGCCAGAAGGCTGTGCTGCCATCCAGCGAGATCTGGACAGGCTAGAGAGTTGGGCGGGGAAAAATTTAATGAAATATAACAAGGGGAAATGTAGAGTCTTGCATCTGGGCAGGAACAACCCCAGGTTCCAGTACAGGTTGGGGAATGACCTATTAGAGAGCAGTGTAGGGGAAAGAGACCTGGGGGTCCTGGTGGACAGCAGGATGACCATGAGCCAGCACTGTGCCCTTGTGGCCAAGAAGGCCAATGGCATCCTGGGGTGTATTAGAAGGGGGGTGGTTAGTAGGTCGAGAGAGGTTCTCCTTCCCCTCTACTCTGCCCTGGTGAGACCTCATCTGGAATATTGTGTCCAGTTCTGGGCCCCTCAGTTCAAGAAGGACAGGGAACTGCTGGAGAGAGTCCAGCGCAGGGCCACAAAGATGATTAAGGGAGTGGAGCATCTCCCTTATGAGGAAAGGCTGAGGGAGCTGGGTCTCTTTAGCTTGGAGAAGAGGAGACTGAGGGGTGACCTCATTAATGTTTATAAATATATAAAGGGTGGGTGTCACGAGGATGGAGCTAGGCTCTTCTCGGTGACAACCAACAGTAAGACAAGGGGTAATGGGTTCAAGCTGGAACACAAGAGGTTCCACTTAAATGTGAGAAGAAACTTCTTCTCAGTGAGGGTGACGGAACACTGGAACAGGCTGCCCAGGGGGGTTATGGATTCTCCTTCTCTGGAGACATTCAAAACCCGCCTGGACGCCTTCCTGTGTAACCTCACCTAAGTTTTCCTGCTCTGGCAGGGGGATTGGACTAGATGATCTTTCGAGGTCCCTTCCAATCCCTAACATTCTGTGATTCTGTGATTCTGTGATTTAGTGATAAAATAATAAGGGAAAATTTCCCCATCTTTTCTATTCATCAGTCACACTAATTATACCAACATGTACCATAATGTTCACCTTAAATCAACTGTATAATGAAGGGTTTTTTTCTCATTCTTACATCTCTGCTATAAATTCCATCAGTCCTGGTAGAATAAACATAATGTCTACTGGAGAATATAAACAACTCTTGGACAATTCATATTCTTGTGTTAGTTTTTTTTTTATTTTTATAGAAGTCATTTTGTATTTTTGTGCTACACTTTTGCACTACCACAACTATGCAAATACACCCATCCATTTATGAAGGATCATTTTTTCACCACTAAATTGGGACATTATTTCCTATTACTGCATGTGCTCCAACTGTTGTTGGCATTGATTTAGTGGAAACAACATTTACTACAGTGTCTTTTCTTTTAAAGCAGGAACGGTTTTGACTGACAAGACTAGAAGTCAACTATGTTGTTCTTGCTGAAAAAAAATCTCATGAAAATTCAAGCAAAGTTACTTTATGTGAAAAATTAATGATTTAAGTGTGACTGAATTTTCTCAACTTAGTCAATATATTATACCTTATGTCATAAGAGAAAAGTAAAGATACCGTAGACAAAAATTCTCTGTTCCTGTAGAGAAGAGGAGTGGTGCCAAAATGATCCAATTCTGATTAAATTTTGAAGAAAAGCAAGGTGGTAAGTTACACAGAAAGGTGCTGTATGTGTTTACATAGACTGCTCATGAGCTTTCCGAAATTTCTTTGGAATTTTATCATTCAAACATGCTTTACCTCAGCAATAGCTACCAATGAATTCAACAAATCAAGATTTCCCAGAGGAAGGCTTTGTGAGCCTTAACTACAATGCATTGTGGTCAAAGTCATAATCCACTGGAGGACAATCTTTGAAGACCTATGAATTTTTATTTTTCATTGTTACTGCAGACTCAACACAGACATCATTTCAGGTCCAGATAAAACATGCTAAGAGGCTGCTGCTTCCCTAAGCAAAGCCTGAAATAAGGAGACAAATTTAGGAACAGTGTGTTACTCCCAGCTCACAGGAAAGAAACGGAAACAGGGAAAGATTACTTACTACTCACTACTCACTCACTGCTCATTACTCACTGTTCACTGCTCACTACTCACTGCTCACTACTCAGTACCTATTTTGAAGAGAAGGGAAACCCCTAATACAGGTGGAGGTGGCACTCCAAGTACTGAGACAGCTCAATAAGCTGCATTCTTGAAATGCAGCTGACAGGAAAGTTAAATTCAGTCTGACTAGTAGGCTTCAATCTGCTAGGAAATTATAGGAGGTCTGTGTGCATACCCTCAAATCACAGACTAGTAAAGAGAAGATGAAAAAGTAAGAGCAAAGGAGTGAGGTTGACACCACAGATCCTTAAACTACAGCTTTGCATTTTTTTCCCGGAAGACAGTTCTCAGTAGAAATGGCTTAGTATGTTTTTTTTTCACTGTTGTTTTTTCCCTGGACCTCGCTGAGGAAAAGGAAATCATGAAAATAAATGAATTTATGTTCTACATTTTTCCTTCTTCCTAAAATTGTTAGAAATGTCCTTTCTAACACAGTAACACACTGTAAGAAACAAATCAATATATATTTGCACATACTGCACTATTGGTCTTCAGAGAGAATACGGATTCTGAATTTAGTAGTTAAAAATTCATTTAAAAATAGCTTTTTAACTGAGCAATTTTCAAAGGTAACAGAATTAATTGAATTCTGGATAAAACTATCCAGAAGACAAATTGATTAAACTAAGAATAATGCCATAATTTAAAATTTTATTTATAAATTTTATTTGTATCTAGATTTTACTTATAAGAACTCCAATATATGATGATTCAGTGATTTTATCATACAGGGACAGTGAAGTAAGATGCATCAAGAGAAGACACTTAACAGTCTAGTCTGGTGTAATTAGCTGCTGAGTTCAGTGCTGTGAGTATATTTCTCAGAAAAAAAACTGTGGGGTTTTGTCTGTTTGTTTTGTTTTCCTTTTTTTTTAAATTTTTTTTATTTCCATGAATAATACACTCCTTACAAGAATCAGTGCAGTTTCAAACAATATGCAGCTTCAGTTCATCTTCTGTAGATATAACTATTCCTCTGCAACACACCTCAGTGATAACAATAATGACCTAGAAATGGACTTTTTTACTTGTTTAGGTATTTCTCAGTCTTGCTGCCATTCCCATGAAAGACCAGATGAGACAAGATCCTTTGTTCTTACTGTTAAGGAAGTTCATGCAAGATGGAGAAGATAGAGGCTGAAAACCTTCAGGCTTTTTTTCAGGGTATACTGATGCTTCTAAACAGTCAGGATCCTTCTTCAGTCCCATCAGAGCATTTTCAAACTCCACACCCCCTCCAGGACTCCCTTGACTGCAGAAGTGATTCAGGCTGAGGCACAGTTGCAAGAACAGGATTATTGTACTCCTCTGAAACACTGATCAGGAATAAGACAGCTTCAGAGGGATCCCAGACCTTGCTACCTCCTTATTCCCCCTTCCCCCGCCTCTTCCAAGTTCTTCCCAATCACCACAGTAATTTCTTTCAAACAACTCCCTCCTGTTTTTTCTTTCACTGTATACCCTTATTTTGCCAATTTGTATACATACTACCTGAGATAGAGTTGCCTGGTAATTTCCATTTTGATCAGCAATTCATGTTAATTTATTCTTCTGTTACACTCTTTCTTGTTTCCGTCACTTCTCACATTGCTATGTTGTTAGCTCAGCCACTAATCAAGGTTGTATATCGTGCACCCCCTCTTTGCTATCTAAAATACTCTGTAATTTTTCATGCTGTTATCTTGTTAGTGCAGCCACAATTCAGGGCCAGCATTTCACATGCGTGCAAAAATCTAGTTAAAAATCAAACAAAAAACCAAACCGACCACCAACAAAATGGTAAAAAACCCTATTACAATTGCTTGTCAATGAATAGATTTATGAACTGTAGGACCAAAGTTTTCTGTAAGCAAGTAATTCTCTCATATCAGTATTAATTCATCCATCTTTGAAACTTTCCTCCATCAGTAATATATTTCAATAGTAATCAACATTCTGCTTTATGAATTGTAAGATAATTCCACTTTCACTGTATTATCTTCAGGATTTTCTTCACAGTGGCCATTATTTCTGTTAGTAGAACTTAAGTCACAATAAGTCAGAATATAAATTCTGCATAATATTTTTCATAAAAGACAAAATCATGCTCAAAGACGTCACAATGTCTTTCCAGGAGCTGCTAACATATAGGCACAGAAACAGAACAGTAGTATGAACACAGTCTTGTGATTAAAAGGTCTTTGTCCAGGAAACATAATAACCCTATAGACAGTTTGTACAAGAATTAAGTATTGTACTCCTTAATAGGGCTATTTCAGATCTTCATTTCTGACACCGTTTATTTTGACCACTAAATGATTTCTATATCATGCTTTTAAACAAATGAATTACCACCAGCATCAATATCTATATCAGCTAAACAACAGATGGTGTTTGTTTTCTTGGATCACATTCGCCATGAATTCTTTGAAAGAAGGAAGTTATTGTTGTGTGTGTGTAGGAATAATGGATTATTCTGAGATGGTCTGTCCTTGGCATGTGATTTGGACCTCATTCTTTGCCTTTTTGTGTATTAGTATAGTTTTCTTCTGAGGAAGTCCTTCTTTCTTGGAAGGAAAATGCTGAATTCATTGCCATAATTTTGTTTTTCTACTTCTGCTCCTCTTCCCATCCCTGGATATTACGAAACAGATAATTTTGTGGGGTTTAGCACACAGAAAATTCTGGTCTGCAAGATAAAAATTATATTACTTCATGAGAGTTAGAATTACCAGTCTGCATCTCATATGCTGTTATTGAGTAATGAAAATGTCCTAGGCTTCAGTGTTTCTTGTGTGCACATGTCTGCAAAATAAAATGATTACAGTACTTTCACTCAGAGAGAGAATTAGTATTCAAGAGAGACAATGATTAATGAGTGAGGTCTGCAGAACTTGGGGCCGAAAATACAGATGGAGAAGAAAGGTGGGTTTGATTAAATAATGCAGGAAATACTAATTTGTTGCGGCTAACAGCTTTAGCAGCCTTTCCAACAATGGCAAGAAGAGTTAAAAACATCACTAGAACAGAGTGGAACGATTTGAAGCTGTTTTACCGCTGCCTTTTCTCATTCTGAACTACAATGGAACACAATGGTAAGCAGATACAATCTCCAATTTACAAATGCGGAGTCAGCGGCCTAGTATTAACCAGTGAAGATCTATTGAAATCACCTCTTTTGACAGGCTGGTTATGCTGTGTTTGATGCATCTCATGGCGCGGTTTGCCCTCTTGGCTGCCAGGGCACGCACTGCTGACTCACATTGAGCTCAAGTTCCTTTCTGCAGGACTGCTCTCCAGCCACTCTCCCAATTCATGCTTGGATCTGTCATTACTCCATCTAAGGTGCAGAATCCAGTACTTGCTTTTGTTAAATGTCATGCCATTGATGATTGCCCAATGCTCCAATCTATCTAGATCCCTCTGCAAGGTCTCTCATGCCTCAAGAGAGTCAACAGTACCTTCCAGTTTGGTATCATCAGCAAACTTGCTAATGGTGCATTCAATTCCTGCTTCCAAATAATTGATAAAATATTGAACAGAACTGGACCTAGAATTGAGCCCTGAGGAACACCACAGGTGACTGGTAACCAGCCAGATGTAGTTTCTTTTAGCGCAATCCTTTGAGCCTTGTTGTTCAGCCAGTTCTTCAACCAGCACACCATCTACCTGCTCATCTCACAGCTGGACAATTTGTCCAGAAGGATCTTGTGAGGGACAGTGTCAAAATCTTTGCTAAATTCCAGAAGAAATACATCAACCACCTTCCCTTTATCCACCTCATGGTAGAAGGATGTCTAATTAGGTAGGCTGGACTTTCCCTTTTTGAACCCGTGATGACTTTGCCTGATGATTGCTTTTTTCTTTAAATGCTTTTCAGTAGTAGTCAGTATGATCTCCACAACTTTTCTGGGTACTGAGGTCAGACTCATAAGTCTGTAGTTTCCTGGGTTTTCCCTCATGTTCTTCTTGTAAATGGAAATACAATTCATTAACCTCCAATCGGTGGAGACCTCCCCAGACCTTCGATATGAGAGGGGTCCTGCTGTAACATCCACTAGCTCCTTCAGTACTGTCAGATGTATCCCATCAGGTCCCATGGATGTATGAACATTCAGCTGATACAACTTGTACCTTACAATTTCAGTGTCCACAAATGGAAAATTACTGTTCCTGCAGTCATGGTCCTCGACTCAAAGGACCAGGCATCCCAAGGTCTATTGGTATTAGTAAAGACTGAAGAAAGAAGATCGATTCTTCCATTTTTTTCTTCATCTTTATTTGCCAGGTGGCCATCTTCAACAAGTATCAGTCCAATGTTTTCTTTAGACGTCCTCTTGCTATTAATGTACTTTAAAAAGCCTTTTGTATTGCCTGATACAACACTGGCCAGTTTGAACTCTAGTTCAACTTTAGCTTTACCTGTCTTCTCCCTGCATGTGAACCAAGGCTCTGTAATCTCCTTGCGAAGCCTGACCCTGCTTCCAGAGATTGCCTAATTTATTTTTTCCTCTTGAGCACCATGAGGAGGTCCCTGGTCAGAGAAGCTGGTCTTCAGCTCCACTTGCTTGACTTCCAATACAATGGGATTGCCTGTTCCTGTGCTTCTAAAAGGTGGCCCTTAGAAAGTGACTAGCACTCATGGACTCCTGAACTCTCAAAGACGGATTCCCATGGGATCCTTCTGAGTAGCTCTGTGACCAGCTTAAAGTTTGCTGTCTTGAAATCCAGAGTAGCAGCTCTGCTGTCCTTAAAATTTTAAACACAACATTTTCATGATCACTGTAGCCAAGACAATGACCCACCATCACATCTCCCACAAGTCCTTCTCTGTTCGGAAATAGCAAGTCTAGGAGGGCACCTTTTCTAGTTAGCTCAATGAGTATTGTGACAAGAAATTACTTTCACTCAAGTTCAGGAGTTTCCCAAGCATGCTTGTCATAGCAATGAGGTATTCCCACTTGAAGTCTGGGAAGTTGCAATCTATCATGGGGACAAGGGATACCAATCCAGAGATTCCTCCTAATTGCTTCTAGAATAACACATCAGTGCTACCAGCCTGGCTGGGCGATTGGTAGTAGACACCCAATATAACATCTGCTTTGTATTCCATCCCCCTAATCCCCACTCAGAGGGTCTCAACCACATCATTACTAACTGTAAGGACTGTATGGTCAAATCTCTCCCTCACACACAGTACAACAGTTCTGCCTCTCCTGACCTGACTGTCCCTCTTGAAGAGCCTGTTGCCCTCCATTCCAACACTCCAGTCATGGGATTCATTCCACCAAACCCTGCTAATACCAACGATATCATAGCTCTGGGAACTGACCAATGCTTCCAGTTCATTCTGTTTGTTTCTCATACTACATACATTGGTGTACAAACATTTCAGATGTGTTCCTAAGCCCTCAGTATTCCCTTGAGCATCATAAATGCTCCCATTAGCATAACCGCCCCCAGGTAATGCCATGCCAACCCTTGGCTTAACTTCAGGTCTGCTGATGGCATCCCCTTCTCCCATCAATTCTAATTTAAAACCCTCTCAACCACTCCTGTCAGCTTAGGAGCAAAGAAGTGTTTTCCCTGTCAAGACAGGTGGATACCGGCAGGCCCCAGCGGGCTCCTGAACTGGCCCATGTAATTATTCATATTTTTTGTGTTAGAAAGTTATTAAACCTAAGTTTAGAAAACTGAAAAATGTGTTTCCACTGCCTGGAGAAGACTTCCCAAAATATATTTCGTGAACTGACACAACCTCAGACAACATTATTATTTTTTTTTAATGTATGCATTCTTATTGTACAATACTGATGTACAGAAGAGTAATTAATCTTCTCCTGACTGTATAATTTACCTTCTTTTCAAATCTTTCTTAAAGTCTGCCTTTGCTCTGCTGGTTACTAATCATACCAGGGGATGCAAGTTGCTGGATAGGACACACTAACACTTAGCAGAAATCCACATTATGATATTAACAACACTTTATATCAGTAAGAATTGCCAAAAATGACATGCACATCTCAGGATTTAACTTTGGGATCTTTACCTTGCCATTCTTTAAGAAACTTCTGTTTTCCACAAAACATCTCCTGAAAACAGTTTGTCTTTGAAATAACTAGTTTATGTGTTTATGTATTTATGTATTTATGTGTTTGTTTGTGTGTTTGTTTATGTATTTATTTATTTATTTATTTAGAAGGGACAGCCAAAATTCACTAATACCGTGGAGCATCTGTGTCCATTTCTCACAGAATGGAATGTTACATAGCTTTGATCTAGAAGTAATTTAAGCTTTATTAAGTTAGATCACATGTTTAATATACAATTTTTAATAACAATCAAGAGCTGATTAGCAAAATGTTTTAAAATAATTCAGTGAGATTTGTTATGATTAATACAGCAGCTTGATTACAGATTAGATGATGTCAAGGGTCACACTCTATTTACAAAAGAAAAAGTTAAATCATAGAATCATAGAATTGTTTTGGTTGGAAGAGACCCTCAAGATCATGAAGTCCAGCTGTTAACCTAGCACTGGCATTAAACAATGTCTCTAAGAACTTAACCTACATGACTTTTAACACGTCCATGGATGGTTACTCAACTATTTCGCTAGGCAGTCTATTCCAATGCCTGACGAATCTTCCCATGAAGAAATTTTTCCTAATATGCAATCTGAAACTCCCCTGGCACAACTTGAGGCCTTTCCCCCTCATCCTGTCACTTGATACTTGAGAGAAGAGACCAACACCCTCCATGCTACAATGTCCCTACAATTAGTTGTAGAGAGCAATAAGGTCTCCCCTCAGCCTCCTTTCCTCCAGGTTAAACTACCCCAGTTCCCTCAGCTGCTCATCAGACTTGTGCTCCAGACCCCTCACCAGCTTTGTTGCCCTCCTCTGAACTCTCTCCAGCACCTCAATGTCTTTCTCATAGTGAGGGGCACAAAACTGAACACAGCACTGAATACAGGGGAATGATCAATTCTCTTGTCCTGCTGGCCATACTATTCTTGATGCACACCAGGATGCTGTTGGCCTTCAGATTCAGCTGCTGTCGACCAACATCCTCACATTCTTTTCTGCCAGGCAGCTTTCCAGCCAGTCTTCCTCAAGCTTGTAGCACTGCACGGGGTTGTTGTGACCCAAGTGCAGGACCCGGCACTTGGCCTTGTTGAACCTCATACAAATCACTTACTTATAGACATACACACAGAGGTATATGTTTAAAAACTTTTATATTAGTCTAGAAATATGCACATATGTGCAAGAATCATGGATTATGGAATATATTCACACAATCTCACCTATAGTTTTGTACAGATGTATGTGGCATATATATGTATATATATGTGTATATATATGTGTGTATATGTATGTGTATATATATGTATATTTATATGCGTATATATGTATATATATGTATATTTTTATATATATATGTGTATATATGTATCTCTAAAATTTCTCTGTTGAGTTAAGCAAATTTAGTAACTTTAATGCATCAGCATTCCTCGATGTGCAAATTGTTGAAACTTGACAAATCTGTCCTCGCCCATGGCTTCACAGTGTCAGTTTGTCACAAGGTGTCTCCGAGGAGTGTCCCCCCTCGGAGGGAGATTCTGAGTGAAAGCCCACTGTGATCCAAGAAAGCTCAAAGGGTCTCACTTCAGGGTCACTCTTTATAGGGTCACCAGATTCTTGACTTCAGTAAGTGTTTTTCCACTGTAGCCACTCTTAGGATGAGGTAATATTCTGGCAGCATCCGGAACTCTCTAGATCATATATTTCTGGTACTGTTTCTCTCAGGCTGAGTCCCAGTTAGCAAGTTTACCCAACTGTCAAAAGTGACTGACGGTCACTACTTCCCCAGGCAGAAAGTGGTCTATTCCCATACAGCAGGAGGTTGAAGAGCATGGAGGATGTGCCTTCGTGTCATGACTTGCTGTAACTGTGCTTCAGTTTCCCCAAATTCACTGCACTTATGCAGTGGGGAATTGTTCTTGGCAGAGCTACGGAACACAGTGATGGGAAGGTATCTCAGTGCCCTGTCTTGCCACACTTGCACAATGAGAATTGTTTTCCCTAAATCATTTCTGACCACCCTTGTAGCCGGGTAGTTGAGTGGCCCAGGACGGGATAGGCAGGTTGCAACTACCACACTATTCAGAGAACAGACCTCACTTCTGGTTATCAATATTTCCCCCCAGAGACATAAGGAAAACTAGGAACAGATATGATTATATGTGGTATAATATTTTCTGCAGAGAACTGTCCAGATGTGAAAGATTTCTTACAGAAAAGGTGATATTTACAGAAAAATAAAATAATACCCTAATATATAAAACATCCAACTGCTGTTTAAAACTTTGTAAACCACAAAAGCAAATAAAGAAAAGGAATAATTCTAGTCTTGTAAAATTGCTCTGAAAGCTGAATGTTCAAACCAACAAAAAATGTTTTAAATTAAACCTTTGTTTCTACTCTGTTACAAAAAATGCCATATGACACTAGTTGTCTTCCTCTCCCATTCTAGATGTACAATTATTGTATGTTATTCATTTTTATTCTGTTTTCTGCTCATAGGAGTGAAAATTATAGTGACTGAAAGGAGAAAAAAACCCTGCTTTGTTTAACACTCTGTACTTATATTTTGACATCCAAAACATAATAAAGATTTTATGCTCTGATGAGACTCTGTTGAGTGCAAGAGAAGAATGGGGCCTCAAGAATGACCCACTCCTTAGGGTAGTTCTACAGTGTTAAGTATCCCATCACATTTAGAAAATATGAGGAGTAGCTGCTCTTTCTTACTCAGCTAGGGGGGTCTTTGAACATAATGTGTCAGTAAACCATCCTGTTGATGTGCTGTATGCACTGAGGTCATACCCTAGCTTTGACTTTCTCAAATATACTATGTTAAGTATGGCTTAATAGCACTCTCTTTTTTCCTAAATGAATAGTCTTAAGGAGACTTGATGCCTGTTAGCAAATTTTAATTCTCATTGCACTTGCTAACACTAACAAAAACTCGTCAGAAACTTGGCTAATGAAAATAAAAATCTTTTTATAAATATCTGAATATTTTCTAATATTTTGTGACAGTTCTCTGACTTATTTCTTCCAGTGATGGTGAATTAAAAAAGCCAATTTATTATTTTAATGCTTCCTATTAGCAATGAAGGACAACAGAAAGAGCTTTTTCAAATACATGGCAGATAAAACTAATACCAGAGGCAATGTAGGCCCACTGATGAATGGGGTGGGTGCCCTGGTGACAGAAGATACAGAGAAGGCAGAATTACTGAATGCCGTCTTTGCCTACTCTGCCAGAGGCTGTCCTGAGGAGCCCCGTACCCCTGAGGCCCCAGAAGAAGGCAGGGCAATGGAGGAGTTCACCTCAGTTGATGAGGACTGGGTTAGGGACCAGTTAAGCAATCTGGACATCCATAAATCCATGGGTCCAGATGGGATGCACCTGCGGGTGCTGAGGGAGCTGGATGAAGTCATTGCTGGACCACTTTCCATCATTTTTGCCAAGTCTTGGGAAATGGGAGAGGTGCCTGAGGACTGGAGGAAAGCAAATGTCACTCCGGTCTTCAAAAAGGGCAAGAATGAGGACCTGGGCAACTATAGACCGGTCAGCCTTCTGAGCCATCACTTAAAATATCAGGGAAAGAATTGCATTTTCTGCATTTACACAGAAGAAAATGGAATCAGTCTGTATTGTCTGCTCCAGTCAAGAAAAAAAAAAATCACTAGTATTTCACTTGGTTTTATCCTAATTCTGCTGAAGGACATCTAGTACAAATGAAAGAGTTGAAACAGGGTATCCCACAACTATCTGATAACTGTCTGTGATGTCCTGCAGTCAACAGAGGTGGCAGATATGTTAGTAGAAAGGAAATGATTATGCAGATAACAGTGTTAGCATTAGAATAGATTATGATAATCTCTTTGCATGCTGGATAGTTACTACCAATTTTCTGGTTTCTAAATTGGCTTAGACTGAACCTGAAAGTTATTGTACTTGCACAGATCCCAAGAACTTAATCTGATTATCTCTTTGTGCAACTTAAAGAAATATTTGCTTTTCAAAAATTTTTATCTTTGCAGATAGGTTTTGTTTTGTGGTGGTTTTTTTGTTTTTGTTTTTTGTTTGTTTGTTTTTGTTTTGGGTTTTTTTTGTGTGGTTTGTTTTTTGTGGGTTTTTTTTGGTTAAGATTTGAGGACAAGCCTTTTTCTTCTTCACTATGACATCCAATCTAAGATATCATACATTTTGCTAAACCTCAAACAACAAAAACTCCCTGCTGTGAAAAGGAGCTTAACTGAGTGTACTGATCATGAGATACAATGTATGTAAACACTGAGATCTCTAAAAATGCTTTGGGGCCTCTGTTTATATTCATTCATGACTACATGGTTCTGATGGATGATGTTAAAAAAAAAGTTCTCATCACCATTGTCAAAGTTTTTGACTGACTACTTAAACTACTAGAAACTATAAAGAAGCTCTGAAGGTTGTTGCTGACTTTAGTTTCCATGTGAAGAGCTTGACGTGCTTACCATCTTTTTGGTCTTCAATACTGTATATGCATTCATAAGAACCATACTGGAATAACAGTTACTGGACTAAATTTGAATTGAAATACTGAATTTTAAAGTAGCCGTGTAACTTACAGGAACTCTGAGGACTTGTCAGTATACCTGCACAGCATCAGTCAGTTCTCTGTGCAGGTCAGTGTCATCCAGGTCTGATCTGAAGGTGCAATCTGTCACACCATCTCAAGAGATTTGACCATGTTCTGGAAACTACAGGACTTTCAGGTCCTTTGTATTTCAGATCTTTGTTATTACATGTTGATTGTGAATGCCAGCAGGATAAATATTTCTCCCAGATTAAAAGGCTGTGGAGATACTAATCATTTAACATTAAAGGATGCTACCTTATATGACTGTGCTGGAAGGCAAAATCCCTCCTGAGATCCAGGACTGACCCATAAGTCAAAAAGACAACAGTGCTGGCAGTACCATCACACATTTTGTGGCGCAAAGTTGTCCAGTTGTAATGCGATACTACCACTCTGCCCTAGGCAGCCTTTCTGCCTCATTTTCTCTCTCAGGGGAGGCTGTAGCCAGTCAACTGGCCAGCAGCTGCTGCAAGCAACTGAAGAACCAAGCTTCGACAGAAGAAGCTGATCTTCCCAGAACAAGGATGATTTCCAGCTTGATCAGCCATACTGGAGCTGTACACTGGTTTATAACGATTTAATCAGCATCGAACATGATCACAAAATATAACTCACATGGTAGAGGAGCACTCAATCTGAGCCTGGTTGTTCATCCTAAGCCTTCCTACAAAAATACAGAAAACATCTAATATTTTAGCATGTAATGAATTCCAAAATATATGCATAATCTTGCTGTTTGTCCTTCAACATATTGACAAAGCTCTTGGCATTACTCTCTGTTGCTTCAGGCTAAATTTTTACTTTACTTTCTTAGAGTTGAAAAAATAGCCAAAATGCAATCAATGGATCTGAAATACTGAAGATTTACCTCTGATACATATACCTCTGATATATATATTTACACATTACATTTCATCTTTTCATGTTTATAGACAAATGTGTAAATGTTTGTGTGCGTGTGTTCATGTATGTACAGATACTCTTATACATCTAAAATGAATCAAGCAGTAATTGCAAGGATTTTGTACTGAATGTATAAGTCAAAGACTAATTATTAAATCAAACTGCCTGAGTTTGACAGCAGCAGCTAAACATACAAACGTAGAAGGCCTTAATAAAGAGTTTGGACGTGGTCCTTTTCCACCTAAAATCACAGAAAATGCATATTGCTGCTGTAACAAGCAGTCCAATTAGATTTTATTTTACTACAAAGCTTATTTAGCTTGGTTAGACTTAAATGCCTGTGCTAAAGAACGTCAGAACATGGTTTTTATGTCCAAGAACAAACTTGTGGGTTTGAAGAGCTCAGACCTCCTCTGAACATGTGGCTATAGCAGAAAGGTGGGAAAAAGAAGTTTTCAGTATCATATAGAATAGAATAGAATAGAATAGAATAGAATAGAATAGAATAGAATAGAATAGAATAGAATAGAATAGAATAGAATAGAATAGAATAGAATAGAATAGAATAGAATAGAATAGTTCAGTAAAAAGGGACCTGTCATCTAGTTCAACGGCCTCATCCCGTCAGGGTTGACTGAAAGTTAAAGCATGTTTTTAAGTTCATTGTCCAAATGCCTCTTATACACTGTCAGAGGACATTGACCATCTCTCTAGGAAGCCCGGTCCAGTGTTTGACCACTCTCTCAGTAAAGAAATGCTTCCTAATGTCAAATCTGAACCTTTCCTGATGCAGCTTTGAGCCATTCCCATGTGTCTTGTCACTGGGTACCAGTGAGAAGAGCTCAGCACCTCCATCTCAAGTTCTCCTCCTCAGGAAGCTGCAGAGAGCAGTGAGGACTCCCCTCAGCCTCATTTTCTCTAAACTAGACAAAATAAAAGACTAGACTAACAACAAAAGACAAGCTCCTCACTAAAAATATAACTTCAGGATTTCTGGAAAAGAGATTTGCATTATCTTTGTTCACTCCTACAGCTTTTAGGGAATGTGACCCCTTAGGAAGGTTTGGGAAACAGAGGAGAATAATCACATCAAGAATATTCTTGTTTGACATCAATGACTTCTCTCAATAGAGCTGTTTGAGTCAAAAGGTCAGTGCTATTAAGCTCCTGCTTGCTGTTTTGGGAAAGACAAAAACTTAGTAGCAGTCGCATGCATAACCTTTCATCCTAAAATAAAATCAAACTGTGGCCTGCAACACTAGCAGGTAAAAAAAAAAAAAAGTATATCTATTAATTGAATAATATATTTCTTGAACAATATTAGGCTGTCTTTGCCTAGTTTTTGCTGCTAAACTGTGTGGGAAAATTGATGAATGATCTTTTAGCAAAGAAACCACATGCACATTACAGCTTGTACCTACCACCACAAATAAAGCAGACAATAGTTTAGTTTGCATGCAGCTCTGAGCGTGTTTACAGTATTTACCACACAGGCCTTTAGAAATTTCTCTGCGACAGAGAAAGGCATATTATTCTATTATATATTCCTAAGTAATGTAATTTTTCTAGTAATCTTTGTCCCCATTGATGTTTAACTATCCATTAAATGACTGGAGGCACGTGGACAACCTTTAAAAATGTTCTTGCTTATATGAGAAATCTAAATCTTATATTTCGATTGTACAAGAAGTAGTTTTAAGATTGCTGCCTTGACCAATATTTATCATCAGCATATTGAAATAAGACATTAAGCATTTTTAGAAAAACTTAAACTTTAGAAACACAACAGTCCAGTACTCAGTCCACTTTTACAGACAGGTCTTGTGCATTCAGACCAACTCTTGTCTTTTTTCCTTTGGCTGAACAGAACCAACAGGGAAAGTTACATAAAATTCCTCAATTGTATTCCTGGTAGATAATGTTGTTTTTGCTGTTCACTGTGAAGATGGTGACTGAGGATTAAGCAGTCCACTATACACTGTCTCGTCTGGAATCAAAGTGTTTTGGAACAAAAACTCAGTCCCAAGCCTGCAATGAAAAAGCAGCAGGAGCTGTTTATTGAGCAAATAGTTTAGATGTACTTTGGGTTCTTGATTTCTCTACTTTGTTCCGTAGTCCTGGTAAGGGAAACTGAGAGAAAGAGTAGCCTGAAAAAAGATGCTGGATTTGCCATGGATTAATTCAGCTGAGCTCAGAACACACTCTTCATGAGCACAGCATTTGGTGGCTAAGTAATATCCAAAAAAATGAATTTGTTGTTACATACTTCTACTGTAATCCCATAACACAGCAAAATATGCCACGTTCTTCTGACTTTAAACCACAGATATCCAGCAGAAGCTACATAGTCATGCTGGGATTGAAGACTTAATGAAAAAAGCAGAGAGATTCTGCGTGATGTTATAGACAGGGGCATTCTGAAAGCTTCATTGCTCTTCTGTGCTGGTAGCAGAATGCAGCTGGGGAGATCCATGGGCAAATTTTAGCCCTAAGTGAATGTACTGAACTATTACAACAATAAAACAGATGTTGAAGAAAGCTAAAATACTTTGAAAATATCTTTGTCAACTTCATATTGTAGCAAAACCACAGCTTCAACATATTTAGGTCATTCATGAATCTGATTCAAATTAGTAAATATGAGTCACATTTGTTGATACCAGTTCCAAGTTTTCAATTCTGTGTTTGGATTTTATTGCCTGGAACTCACAGAAAAATGTTCACATCCCCCAAAAAAGTAATTGTTGGTACTCCTGAGAATGAGGTCAGTGATCATAGATGCACAGTGGCTGAACAGACTTTGAAGGACTTGAAAAAGAATGCTGTGAAGTAAACATGAGAGAATAACTTCTGTACCAAATGGGTTTCCAAAGGCAGTTTTTGATGAGTAGTGAGTATATCTATGTTTAGCTGTAAGGTTACAATCAGTGCAGGAATGACAGCTAAATTCTGAAACTGAGTAAGATGGAGAGGTAATAGAGACTGTCTTCTAATGAGCATCATTTTCCTTTCTTTGTATTAGCAAGACAGTCAGTCCTTACTGTTCTTAATGTTGGTTTTTCACCATTATTTTCCATAGGATTTTATGTTCCTTGAATTTAATGCAATTATTTTTCAAACAACATTTTTTTTCACCTAGTATTTAACCCCTCTGTGGCAGACTGTGCTATGGTCATGTACTCGAGCTGGTGACGTGTGACTGTACCCTGAACCAGCGGTATGCCCATGCAGATGCAGTGCCTTCTGGTGTCCTGGGGTGTGTAGGACAAGTCACAGCTGTGCCACTGCAGCACAGTTCTAAAAGTTTCCGTATTGGGAAAGACCAACAGTGACCATTTAATTTTCTCAGACTCTTAAGGCTATTCTTGATTGTATTACAACCACTGTAGATCTCCTGAGTGCATCTTACTCACTCTGTTAGTTGCATTTCTTCTTGTCAGTGTCTCATAGTAAGGTATCATGGTGGTTTCACATGTGATGAAACATGCTAAATTGAGAAGAATGAGGACGTGCATTAGGCACAATTGAAAAGAGATGGTGTCTACAGTGTGATTTTTCATGCCACCTTCTATCAGACAAGGGAAATCAGGCAAGTCCAGTAGAGTTCCAACAGAGTCTGGAAGTTACCAAAAAAACTTGTTGTAGTCTTTTTTTTTTTCAGTTGTGAATCACTAGTATGTACCCACTTCAAGCTTCTAAGCTTGCCACATTGTACTACTGGAATTCTCTTATTTATCTAACACCCTCTTTTCCATGCTTTGTGCTTTGTCTAATATATTTGTTTTGTGGTTTAATATTGTTCTTTTTCACAGTAACTAATGCCTACCCTCTTTTACTGAAATGTGGTGTACTATGTAAATTAATATATAGCCCAGAGAACTAAGACTCTGTATCCCTGAATTTGAAATCCTTTTTCATCCTGAGTAATAATCAAGGAATATGGTACTGGAACTCAGTGAAGAGATATCAGTACTCCTGTCAGAAACAGAGTTAATGCCATCATTGCATTCAGAGCTGCAATGGCAACAGAGATATTATTGCAGTCTCTAAGAACTCTCTCAGGGTCTTTTGGCAGGTTTTGCTGCACCTACTGCTACCGTTTTCACTGTCCTGTATTTATAGCTCTTCCTTCTGATACCTGTGATTGTTAGGGGTGTCTCAAACCTAGCTGACAGGAAAAACTGTTGAGGGCAGTAAATACATATTTTTATTTACTGTAAAACAGGATGCAAATTTACGGTTCTATATATGCATTTCTCATAAATCTGCTCTTTTAAAATATGTCAACATGACATATATACAATTTGGGTTTGCTTTTCAAACAAGAAACAATTTTATCTTATTGCTTGCCTCACTTGAGTTGAACTTCATCTTATTAAACTGACAGAATTTAGCACTGTAATCTACTTTTGGGAATATTTCACATTCAGAAGATAACAATTTGACAGCATTATGAAGCTTCGGGAAGGGAGAACAAAGGAAAAAATAAAAAGAGGAAGAAAAAATTGGTGTGTGTGTATATATATATATATGATCTTTGAATATACATACAATATATCTAGACAGCTTTTTTTTTTTTTTTTAATAATTCAGTATACCTACCCGGTAGCTAAATTTGATCTAGTTCTATAATAATAGACTAAATCTGAATGTTAACAGAAGCCTGTTCAAGACTTGGCATAACATTGCATTGCAAAAAAACCATCAGCACTCCTGAGATTGTAATTCACAACTGGAAGGGGCCGGGAGAAAGAGGTCAGAAGAATTCAAGAGCGTTCTTTAAATAAAAATATACAGTAGTCAGCCAGAGGTAATGATGCATTTGTTACATGAATATAGGTATAGGTCTCCTCGAATCTATACTAAACCTTATCCCAAGGCACATGGATAAGTAAGGAAATAGGCATATATATGCACAAAGGTGATGCCAGTAAGTAGCATTCTCCCTATAACTTATAAATAATATTTATGATAACCTTATACACATTTAATGTTGCTCTGCTTTTTTCTGTGTGTGTGTGTTTGGTTTTTTTTTGGTTGGTTGGTTGTTGTTTGGGGTGAGGAGAGGTTTGGGGTTTTTGTCTGTTTTGTGTTATTTTTTTTCTGCAGGGAAACAAGGCAGTTACACTAAAACATTCAAAGTCAGAATACAGTAAACATGAGAGAATAATTTCTGTACCATTTGGACAATTAATATGTTTCACCTACATAGAATCATAGAATGTCCTGATTTGGAAGAGACTCGTAAGGATCATCGAGTCCAACTCCTGTCCCTGCATATGACAACTCCACAGTACACTCCATGTGTCTGAGGGCATTGTCTAGTCTCTCCTTGAATACTGACAGGCTTTGGGCCATGACTACCTCTCTGAGGAGCTTGTTCCCGTGCTCCACCACCCCCTGGGTGAAGAACCTTTTCCTAATGTCCAACCTGAACCTCCCCTGGCACATCTTCCTGCCATTCCCTCAGGTTCTGTCGTTGGTCACCAAAGAGAAGAGATCAGCACTTGCCCTTCCTCCTCTCTTTGTGAGGAAGCCATAGACTGTGATGAGGTCTCCTCTTAGTCTCCTCTTCCCCAGGCTGAACAAACCAAGTTACTTTAGCTGCTCCTTATATGGCTTCCCCTCCAAAACCTTCATCAATTTTGTAGCCATATAGATAGAACTTGGAAAACAGGTCTCATTCCAGCTTTAAGGGACAGGATTTTTCTTGGTATCCTAAAATGTGTACATACACACAATTATCCATGATGTAGAATTTGGATCTCCTGCCAAGATCTGAATTTTTACTTCAATAAATGTTATATGCCTTCAATAGTGTCACAGAATCACAGAATGGTTAAGGTTGGAAGCAACCTCTGGAGGTCCCTTCATCTTGTCAAGCAGGGCCACCTACAGCCAGTTGCCCAGGACCATGTGTAGATAGTTTTTTAATATCTCTAAAGGAGGGAATCTCAACAGCCTCTCTTGTCAACCTGTTCCAGTGCTCAGTCATCCTCACAGTTGAAAAGGGTTTTCTGGTGTCCTGAGGGAGCCTCCTGTGTTTCAATGTGTTCACATCATCTCTTGTCCTGTCACTGGGCACAACTGAAAAGACCCTGGCTCCATTCTCTTCACATCACTCATTCAGGTGTTTATATACATTGCTGAGATCTCCCTGAGCCTTCTCTTCTCCAGGCTAAATAGTACCAACTCCTTCAATCTTTCATCATAGGAGAAACACTGCAGTCCCCTAGTCATCCTTGTGGCTCTTCATTGAACTCTTTCCAATATGTCCATGTCTCTCTTGTATGGAAGAGCCCAGACCTTGACAGAGCACTCCTGCTGTGGCCTCACCAGGGCTGAATAAAAGGGAAGGATCACTTACCTCAGACTTGCTGACAACGCTTTGTCTACTGTAGCTGAGGATACCGTTCACCTTCTTTGTGGGAAGGGCACGTTGCTGGCTCATGTTCAACCTGGTATTCACCAGGATCCCTAGGTCTTTTTCTTTGCAGTTCCTTCCCAGCCGGGAGGCCCCTAGCATATAATGGTGCATGGGGGTTGCTCTCCCACCAGTTCTGGACTTTTCACTTCCCCTTGTTAAACTTCATGACGTCCCTGTCAGCCCATTTCTCCAGCCTGTGAAGGTCTCTTTGGATGGCAGGGGTAAGGCTCTCTGGTGTATCACCCAGCCACTCCTCCCAGTTTACTGTTGCCTGCAAACTTGCTGAGGGTACATTCTGCCCTATCATCTGGATGGTTAACATAGATATTAAACATGACTGGACTCAGTATTGATCCACTGAGGTACACTGCTAGGCAGCGACCACTAGCTAGACTTCATACTACTAATCACCACCCTATGGACTTGGTCTTTCAGCCAATTTTCAACCCACCTCACCATGTTCTCTTTCAACATGTACATCAACAGCTTCTCTAGAGGATGTCATGGGAGACATTGTCAAAAACCTTAGCAAAGTCCAAGCAGACAATACCTTATACTTATGTGTGTCCCATTTGCTATCTGATGTGATCCTCTTCCCCCAATGTTACATCTTCCTTGCTCCAGCTTTTTCCCCTGGGTGTATAGGTAGATATGCCTGGTGGTTTTGTTGTTGGTTTTGTTTCTTTTGTTGGTTTGGTTTTGGTTTTTATTTGTTTGTGGTTTTTTTCTTTTTTTCTTTCTTTTGAGGGTGGGTGGGGTGGTGTTGGCTTAGAAGAATTTCAACTTGATACAAGCCAAATCTCTTTAGAAATACAAAAACATTCAGCTTTGTGAGATTTAATAAGGTACTGTGAAGTGAATTTGAGAAACACAGGCCAAAAAACCCAACTGTACACTCCATGATAGTCAGCTTAGTCCTATGAACAACAGAGTGCCAATTATGTGGTCTCATATAACTGGTTGATAAGACACTTAGATCTAGATTTCTCTACTCTGTGGACTTACAGCTGCATGTGATAATTTGGCAATCTCTGCCTTATACTTCGCATGGTAGAGACATACCCTTACGCAGCAAAAGACAAGAAATACATACTGGACCATATTTGACTGACACCAACGTCTGTCTGACTGGTGTCAGTCAGATGTTTTGTTTTCTTCTGGAGACTGCATTCACTGCAAAACACTGCTTAGCTATATGGCTAAGCGCAAAGTAAGACATAAACTAAAATTTCAAAGCAAAATAAGGCAAAACCCTCCTGCTCTCACAATCTTCTGCTTTTTTCTGTCTCCAGACCTAAAGGTATTTTGCCCTAAGCAATTCATTTAAATCATTAAATAGAGACCTAGTGTGCTGGTTGAAAAAATCTGAGAAGCTGTTACTTTTAAACATTTAGTGGTATGTATTAAAAAAAAAAAGAAAAAAGAAAAAAGAAAAAATAAGCAGTAGTGTTTGTTAAAAGTTGGAGAAGTCAGCCTTAAAATTCTTGACAGGACTTCTGAGAGAAAGAATTTGATTTAAAAACACCATGCTGCATAGGGATGTCTCGTTGATTATGAAACTATGATTTGCCTCAGGGTTATAGCTGGATTATTTTGAACAAAAGTAACCATGACTCTTTCTGGATATACTTTCAAAAAAAAAAAGAAAGAAAAACACAATGGCAATGACAACAAACACAAACAAACAAAACCTGGATCTTGATTTCCCCCATTCTATCTGCAAATAAATCAGATTAATTTTTCATAACAACGTTGATATTTAACCTCAGCTGGCAACTAAGCCTGACACAAGCACTTGCTCACTCCCCCTTGGTGGGTTGAGGGAGACACTCAGAAGAGTAAAAGTCAGAAAACTCATGGGTTGAGATACAGACAGCTTAAAAAGTAAAGCAAAAGATGTGCACATAAGCAAAACAAAACAAGGAATTAATTCACTACTTCCCATCAGTGGACAGGTGTTCAACTCTCCCCAGGAAAGCAGGGCTCCATCACATGTAATGGTTACTTGGAAAGACAAATGCCATCACTACCAGTGTCTCCCAACTGCTTTATTTTTCCCTCATCTTTTATTGCTGAGCATGACATCATATGGTATGGAATATCCCTTTGGTCAGCTGCAGTCAGCTGTCCCAGCTGTGTTCCCTCACAACTTCTTGCCCATCCCCAGACTACTAACTAGTAGGGTGGTGTAAGAAGCAGAAAGGTCTTGACACCGTGTAAGCACTGCTCAGCAATAACAGAAACATCACAGAATCACAGAATCACATAATGTTAGGGATTGGAAGGGACCTCAAAGATCCTCTAGTCCAATCCCCCTGCCAGAGCAGGAACACCTAGGTGAGGGTACCTAGGCAGGTGTCCAGGCGGGTTTTGAATGTCTCCAGAGAAGGAGAATCCACGACCTCCCTGGGCAGCCTGTTCCAGTGTTCCATCATCCTCACTGTGAAGAAGTTTCTTCTCAAATTTAAGCGGAATCTCTTGTGTTCCTGCTTGAACTCATTACCCCTTGTCTTACTGTTGGTTGTCACTGAGAGGAGCCTGGCTCCATCCTCGTGACACCCACCCTTTATATATTTATAAACATTAATGAGGTCACCCCTCAGTCTCCTCCAAGCTAAAGAGACCCAGCTCCCTCAGCCTTTCCTCATAAGGGAGATGCTCCACTCCCTTCATCATCTTTGTTGCCCTGCGCTGGACTCTCTCCAGCAGTTCCCTATCCTTCTTGAACTGAGGGGCCCAGAACTGGACACAATATTCCAGATGAGGTCTCACCAGGGCAGAGGAGAGGGGAAGGAGAACCTCTCTCGATCTACTAACCACTCCGCTTCTAATACACCCCAGGATGCCATTGGCCTTCTTGGCCACAAGGGCACAGTGCTGGCTCATGGTCATCCTGCTGTCCACCAGGACCCCCAGGTCCCTTTCCCCTACACTGCTCTCTAATAGATCATTCCCCAACCTGTGATGGAACCTGGGGTTGTTCCTGCTGTGAGAGTCGGTCCGAAGAACAGTTTCTGCCTGAACATGGCCATCAGGGACTTGGAGAAGAGAATGGACTGAGAGAAAGAATTGGACAATGATTTGGAGAGAGGCCTGAAGCAAGGAATTGTGTTGTGCAGGTCTCTCCGACCTTGGGGCTACAGGTGCTGTATGGACTCTACCTGCTGCCTAAGCCAAACTGGCCCCCACCACCTGAGACGAATTGCATTACAAAGGCCTCTCCGACCCGAGGACAATAATTGCTGTCCAGAAGATGGATTTTCACCTGTTGCTCGAGCCAGACTTGCCCCCCACCTCCTGCCTGTAACAAAGGCCAACGAAGGAGAGCATGTGCAGAGGCTCGCCAAGGGTCTTGAGGTCACCCAACGGACCGGTAAGAGACCCCTGAACCAAGGTGACACAGGTGCAGATGGGCCTTGGCAAGCGAAGCGGGGACTTTTTGGGCCTGCGCAGTTAAGCCTGGATTGCGCAATAAAGGCGGACATTGGCCTCGACCTACGGGAGTGAGGGGGAGTGAAGAAGCATAAAAGACAACTCCTGGCAGGACATCATGGAGATCTCCCCACCGGAGGATCCTGAACCACGACAGAGGACCGGAAGGACTCTCGTCACGGGACCCGAGACCAGAGGGACGCCTTTGGAGCTCGTTCGGTGGTAAACCCAGCCTCATTTCTGCCTTTTCTTTTTACCTTTCCCTTTTCCTCTACTCTCTTTCTATCGCGTGCCGCTTTACAGGCAAATTAATAAAGCAACATTGCTTGATTGAATTATAACCCCTTGGTATTTTTGGTTGCCTTAATTTTGCGCCTCGAGATCAAGGTAAATGAACCATCATGAGTCCATCACTGAATGGACCGTGACACCTGCCCAGATGCAAGACTCTACATTTTCCCTTATTATATTTCATTAACTTTTTCCCTGCCCAACTCTCTAGGCTGTCCAGACCTCGCTGGATGGCAACACAGCCTTCTGGCATGTCAGCCACTCCTCCCAGCTTGGTGTCATCAGCAAACTTGCTGATAGTACACTCAATTCCCTCATCCAAGTCGTTGATGAATATATTGAATAATACTGGTCCCAGTACCGACCCTTGAGGGACTCCACAAGATACAGGCCTCCAACCAGACTCCGCCCCATTGACCACGACTCCCTGGCTTCTCTCCTTCAGTCAGTTTGATGTCCACCTCACTACCCGATCATCCAGTCCACACTTCTTCTGTTTAGCCATGAGGATGCTGTGGGAGACAGTGTCAAATGCTTTGTTGAAGTCAAGGTAGACCACATCCACCACTCTGCTACCATCAATCCACCTTGTTATGTCTTCATAAAAGGCTATGAGGTTGGTCAAGCACGATTTCCCCTTGGTGAAGCCATGTTGACTGTCCCTGATGACCCTTTTATCCTTGATATGTCTTAAGATGGCACCAAGGATAAGGTGTTCCATCACATTCCCAGGGATGGAGGTGAGGCTGACCAGTCTATAGTTGCCCGGGTCCTCCTTCTTGCCCTTTTTGAAGACCGGAGTGACATTTGCTTTCCTCCGGTCCTCAGGTACCTCTCTCGTTTCCCAAGACTTGGATGGAGAGTGGTCCAGCAATGACTTCATCCAGCTCCCTCAGCACCCGCAGGTGCATCCCATCTGGACCCATGGATTTATGGATGTCCAGATTGCTTAACTGGTCCCTAACCCAGTCCTCATCAACTGAGGTGAACTCCTCCATTGCCCTGCCTTCTTCTGGGGCCTCAGGGGTACGGGGCTCCTCAGGACAGCCTCCGGCAGAGTAGACAAAGACGGCATTCAGTAATTCTGCCTTCTCTGTATCTTCTGTCACCAGGGCACCCACCCCATTCATCAGTGGGCCTACATTGCCTCTGGTATTAGTTTTATCTGCCATGTATTTGAAGAAGCTCTTTCTGTTGTCCTTGACCCCTCTTGCCAGGTTTAACTCTGAGGAGGCCTTAGCTTTCCTAGTTGCCTCCCTACATCCTTTAACAACAGCCTTATATTCTTCCCAAGTGGCCAGCCCCTCCTTCCATGATTTGTAAACTCTTCTCTTCCACTTGAGTTTGCCCAGCAGTTCCCTGTTTAACCACACAGGTCTCCTGGCTCTCTTCCTTGACTTCCTATGTGTCGGGATGCACTGATCTTGAGCTTGGTAGAAGCAGTCCCTGAATGTTAACCAACTATCTTGGGCCCCTTTACCTTCAAGCAGCCTTGCCCATGGGATTTCCCCCAGCAATAGTTTGAAAAGGCCAAAGTTGGCCCTGCTGAAGTCCAGGGTTGCAATTCTGCTTGGTATTCTGCTCCCGCCACATGAGATTCTGAACTCCACCATCTCATGGTCACTGCAACCAAGGCAGGCCTCCACCTTCACTGCTTCAACCAGACCCTCCTTGTTAGTGAGGACGAGATCCAGCAGTGCACCTCTCCTAGTCGACTCCTCCACCATTTGCATCAGAAAGTCATCATCAGTGCACTGGAGGAACCTCCTAGACTGAGGCTGGCTGGCTGAATAGTCCTTCCAGCAAACATCAAGGTAGTTAAAATCCCCCATAACAACCAGAGCCTGTGACTGTGAGGCCGCTCTCAGCTGCCCGTAGAAGGCCTCATCAACTACCTCACTCTGACTTAGTGACCTGTAATGGACACCCACGACAGTATCACCCATGCCAGCCTGCCCCTTAATTCTTACCCACAGACTCTCAACTCGCCCCTCAACCGCACCTGAACAGTACTCTATACATTGTACTTGCTCTCTCACATAAAGAGCAACTCCACCACCATGCTTGGCTGGCCTGTCTTTCCTGAAAAGGACATAGCCATCCATGACCATGTTCCAGTCATGTGAGCTGTCCCACCATGTCTTTGTTAATGCCACCAGATCATAATCTCCTGACCGAATGCAGGTTTCTAACTCCTCCTGCTTATTCCCCATGCTGCGCGCATTGGTGTACAGGCACTTCAGGGAGCGAGCCGAATACACCGATTTCACCCTAGCGGTATGGGAGGCCTCCCGGTCTTTATCGATTCCAGCATGCTGCCCCACTGATGCAAGCCCAGCTACAACCCCATCCTTGTATTTTCAACTGTTTTCAGTAAAAATCCAAAACCTAGCCTCGTACTAGCTACTATGAAGAAAACTAACTCTGTCCCAGCCAAAATCAGTATAAACACACAATAATTCTGTTTAACATTGTACCTGATTACCAAAGAACTATTGTGCACGTTCGTAGTAGATATGGTTTTACATTTCTTGTTTCAGAGATTTATTTAGGTTTTTAATAAAGATACTGGAATAAATTAATTAAATTATTTTTGCTACCATTTAGGTTGTAAGATTATAAAAATTAAAAGACTCACAAGAATTTAGGAAGAAAAAAATCTTCTTAAACTTTTTTTTTTTAATTGTTAACCAAAGGGATAGGGGCAATATATCTGGCATACTTTTTGACATAGTTGTGTATGTCACTTGTCAGTGTTTAGTAGAAAAATATTGAAAGTAGACAAAAGTACATTAAAGATGGGTATAAAATAAACAGTTACAAGATTGCTGTAATTAGGTCAGTTGCTGACAGACTAAGAAGAAATACTTAGCATGTCGTGGAAGTCTGATGCCCAAGACTATCTGGTTTATGTTAACACAAGCCTGTTGCTACTCTTTTCTGATTCCTCAAGGAGTGAAGGCATGAGGATTGAAAAAAGCTATCCAAAAGAGAAAGTCAGAAGAATTTGAGAGAAAATATATGAAGCAACAATGCATAAAGCTATGTATTAGAACAGAGTGTGCTGCATAGGCATGGCTGATCACTTTGAAAATGTGAGCAGTCCTGAGTCATGTAGGAAAAAAAGAGAGTTAAAAACCATGGATATTATTAAATCTTGCTTTACGAAATATTTTCTGTATCTTAAAGAAGTCATGTCATGTTTAAAATTAAGGGGGTTTACAGTAAATTCAACAAACATCCATGTACTCAAACTTTTGAACCTCCTGTTAAGTATCTGAATATTTAAGATTTGGAAAAAAATACACTGCTTTGAAAGGTCCTGAGCATGGATGTAAGCTGTATATTAAGTTTTCCACTTATACGTCTTGAAAATATAGGGCACAGCAATTGACTCTATTGTGACTTAACCCAATTCTAACTTCTCTTACAACTCCATGTAATCTACATAGCTCTTGCATCGCAGTAGGGGATCTTTTAAGCCCTTTTCTAGCTTCATGGATATTTTCCTTCTGATTTTATTTTCATCTCCTTGTTTTATTTCCCTGATCTTTATTTCCCTTTCCCTTCACTGGTTCCTTGTCTGATAAAACAGCAGTAGAAAAGACACTCTCTTTACTGAGTGTTTGGATTAGGTTTATTAAAATATAACATAAACCAAAACCAAACAAAACCCAGAATCAAAGCAAACCAAACAACTCCCACCCCCCTCAACCCAAAATCAAAAACAATCCAAGAAAAAACTCAAAAATGTTTCCATGAAAACCGTTTCATTTGAGAAGAACAAGCAGGAAAATCCTTAACTACGTACATGTTAAATACATGCTTGCCTTTTTTCACTTTGAATATTTCAAGATCTATGTATGAGCCTGCCTTCCTTCCTTCCTCCCTTCCTTCCTCCCTCCCTTCCTCCCTCCCTCCCTCCCTTCCTCCCTCCCTTCCTTCCCCCCTCCCTTCCTCCATTCCTCCCTTCCTTCCTCCCTTCCTTCCTCCTTTCCTTCCTCCCTTCCTTCCTTTCTCCCTTTCCCTTTCCATTCCCCTTCCCCTTCCCCTTCCCCTTCTCCTTCTCTTTTCCCCCTGTCTTCCTTCATTCCTTTATTGCTTGCTTCCTTGCTTACTTTCTTTTTTTCTTCCTTGCTTCCCTAGAAGGCTAAATGAAATGTTCCCTGGCAATCCAATCATATTAACTTTCAGATTTTCCACATTAGCAGTTTTCTGTCATATAAAATAAGTTATTCAGAAGGCTGAAGGTGTAATTACACCAGAACCTTTCTTACTAGGGAAAACACAGAGCTAATTCTAATACTATATTAACTCAGTATGATAAAAATGGTAATAAAATCTAATACTTTAATTGTGGTAGTTCCAGGATACACTACACTGCCTGTTCTTTTTAACAGGACTGGGAACAGGTGCCTAATGGCAGTTCAAATTTTGATAAATAGATATTTTATATCTTGTCAAAAAGGATAGAAATAACTGCATAAAATTCAGAACACTTGATAGCAATACTTCTAGGATGATGATTCTGGTGCTGCATGTTTTATTCTTAAGTTTTATACATATGCACACATATAAACAAAACCTTAACCTAGATTATGAAGAAAATGGTAGATAAAAAAGGCATCTGAGTGACCTAGTTTCAGCATACATATAAATATGCATTTAAGGCCTATTTTTGACATACAGTATATTGGGTTTTGTCTATTGATTTTTCTGTTTCTCTGATGTCTCCCATGGAAAAAGGAATAAAATATTAACATTTTACAATTATTTATAAGAATATTTTTCACTAAGCAAATGCCTGTTAAACAAAAAGAGTCAGATCATGCTAACAATAACTTAAACTGCTGTATAACATAGACAGAGGAACTGAAAACAAAGAAGGAATCTTTCTTTCCACCTGCCCCTAAAGACATCCAACATCAATGTCCAGCTACTAATACTTTAATTATATTGGTACCTTGCTCTTTACCTGTATTTGGTTGGTTGGTTGGTTGATTGTTTGTTGGTTGGTTGTTTTTGTGGTTTTTGTTTGTTTGTTTGTTGCTTTTCCTTTTTTTGTCTTTGCACTTTTTATGCAACGTCTTCACTGTGTACCATCTACAGTATAAATAGGTCTTCTAATTAGGTCTACAACTTGTTAACTAGGAAAAAATGTATCTATTAGAAGAGGTACTTTGAATGAAACTTTCTTAGGGAAATTTGAGCAAAAATGAAATCATATCTCACAAAATAAAGCATACTCAACATTTCTTTCCAAGGTAACAATGTATAGCTTTATCAAGTCTTACACATTTGACAGTAAACTAGGCCAGAACTATTAGCTTTGCTGAGTGGGTAACTGTGTTTTTCAACATTAGTGGCCTAGTTTGCAACAAGTCTTGTAAGGCATGCATCTTGTTCTGTGATCCTGTGCAGTTTGGCATAGTACAGTAGTGTATGTGAATTTAATCACGATGCATTTTTTGTTGTAGTTTTCATTGCCAGCCAGCTGTATTTCAGAACACAGGTTTTTCTATGCTCCTGTTCCCAGTTTCCTCCCCACGCCCCCCCCTTTTGTTTTTCAGTATGCATGACTGAGAATGGCCTTCCAATGTCAATTTGATAAAGACTCCATCAAAAATTCAAAAGTATATGAGTAATTTCTGAAGTATAAAAAGTTTTGTAAAATAATGATATCTGAAGTTTTAACCAACGCTATGTCAATAGCTTTTTCTAGGCCATCTTCTTATTTTAGAATATTTTTCTCTTTTTCTTTTTTAAATATAATGCAATTAATCCCAACTTAATATATTTTGTACTTCCCAAATTTTATTATACTTTGTTTGAAGATTAAAAAAAAAATACTGTCGTGGTTTGATCATGGGGAGACAATAAAAAACCGTGGCAGATGTATTTTCCTTAAACCTCTTCCCCCCTTTCCTCCCCCTTTTTCACTAAGGACAGGCGATTTTAAGAGGAAAGGAAAAGCAGGACAGAGAGAAGAGAGCTTGAAAATTTGAAAACGTTTTACTAATGCTACTAAATAAACATAGAGAAAACCAAAGCAGAACAAATATTATAGAACCAGTCTTGCAATTCCCAGCAGCTGCTCCGGCAGGATCCTGCAGCCAACCGGAACTAGATTCAGTCTGTCACGAGGCCTCAGCTTGCAGGGACAGCAGAAAAACGCAGAGACGAAGCGAACATCAGGAGACCCAGCAGAAGAGAGAGAGAGAGAGTCCTTCAGGTCCACCTTTTATATCCAGGAAGTCGTGAATGGGATGGAATATTCCAACTGGTCAATCTGTGGTCACCTGACTCAGACCACCTCCTCTCATTGCTCCCCAAAATGACCCAGGACAAATACACAGATTGAAAACATCATATTCTGAAATGCATCACAAATATTGTAGAAACCTGTAATTGTAGCTCAGTGATTTGATTACATTGTGTTTATTCAATTATTTTAGCACACTCTTATACTCCCGCTCCAGCACACTGATAAGTAGCGTTATGTTACAGCAGGCGAGCCATGCCACTCTTGGTTAATGGACCTCCTGCATTACAATTACATTTATGATGTTTTGCCTAGCTAGAGGCTTCTATTACACACTTATCTGAATATAAAATTTCCCTTTAAGTTGAAACTTGCCATACATGATAATATCAGTATATGAAACATTTTTGTCTTTACATTTTAAAATAATAGCTTAAAGACCCATTCAAGTCAGTTTCACTGGGGTATGTATTCTACTTCAAGCAAAACTCACAGCCTAAGATGGTATTAGATTATGTGACAAAAGGTCTGTCTCCACACCCAGAAAGGAGCCCAGAGGCACCACAGCAGGCAGGGACACCCCAATAACCCAGTCAGGGCAATGAGCCCCCTCTCTGGTCCCCTGGACTGGCCCAGAAGACCTCCAGCCCTATGAGTAGGAGGACACTCCTGTTGGAGAGTCACCTGCACCAGCTCTTGGGGACACTTCCCATACTGGGGTCCATCATTACCAGGGGTAGGGAACACACTGCTGGATACAGAGCAAGAGGCTTTTGTGATTACACAGGGCTTACTATGGAATGTTTTTGGGAGAAATCAGAAGTAAGGGAAGGATCTAGACCATTTAGAGAGAAACAAGTGCAGGAAAACAGATGGATGAATGGATAAAAGGGGCTGGTTTAAGAGTGAAATGCTGAGGCTCAGGGATAGCTACTTGTCAGACTGAATGTTTGAGCCCAGCTGCTGGAGGGATCCACCTAGTATTTATGTATCTATAAATACAGCTCCCACTAGCAGACATTCATCCTGCTCAGCAGGAGAGAGAAGTGGGATGAGGCTGTTGGTCCTGTTTGTGCTTGTGAGACTGCTGCGTGTGTATACTTGTGCTAATCTATGTGCATGGCCATGTGTATACAGGCATGTATGTGTATATATGTGTATATATATGTATACATCTGTCACATGCCTGTGTTTATCTATGTGCCTATTGGGAATGCATGTTCCACCTTACTGGCAGTTGGACCTGAAAATGTGGAGCCTCTGTCAAACTGATGGATCCATCAACTCCCTGGACAAAAGCACCTGTGAACAGAAATGGAGGGGCCCTCTATTCCCATGGCTGCCATATATCAAAGTTTGCAGTGATGGAGATGGGAGGATCTGCAAACATCCTCAATCTCCCTAGCACTGGGACCACTGGGAATTCAGGACAGTCTTAAACACAATGCAGTGACAGCTGCAAGAGTTGGATCTGCAACAACTCTGTGATCTTTTAACGAGGCTATGTACCACTGGCATGATGTAGCTGTCTGATTTTAAGCAAGAAGGATGTAAGAAAAATGAGCAGAAAATTAAGCAATGACTCCAAAAGAGACACCTCTCAAAAGGGCTGAGTAGCTCATATAGGGGAACAGAAGTACCATTTCATCTTCATATTGTGTGATATCCTGTGAAATGTGCTGAGCTAGTTTTAGGGGAGAAGAAAAGCTGAGAAGTACACTCAGAAGAGCTCAGAGGGATCTGAATCTCACTCCCTAGAAAAATTAGGTTAATTTATTAGTTTTTTTTTTTTAAAATGTGTACCTTGCTGTTTCCATCCTTTTGGTTTTCAGAAATGTGGGATTTTCTCAGTGAAGGAACATGTATTTATTCATGTATGCCCTTTTCTATTTATCTTCCCAGTAACACAGAAGCTAGACATGAGCAAAATCTCTGCATGTGTCGAAACATCTACGCACTGTAATGTGTTACTTGGGAGTCTGCAAGACCTTCAGTAGTGAAGGATACGAAGAGGAGGTTAGACTAAACCCTATGGGATTGCTATAGATTTAAGGACCTTAAGTTTGGAAGACAAATCAGTTGGATGGGTTGTCAAACTCCCCTTGGTGAAGGAAGGCTACTACAACTTTCCTCAAAACATAAAAGATGTTATCTGTATTTTTTCAGGGTGTAGTTTGTATGTTCTAACATTCTGACCTTCGGCAATATCGTAGTAAATATTAACAAAGTATGGGTTATTGTGGCTAATCCTTTTCTCCTAAGAGTATCTTATTTGGACACATCCAACGTCACATATCTAAGCATTCTGTAAAATTTCATTTCAATGTAATTTATAATTTCATTCCCTGATTTCCTTTTACATATTAAACCTTTTTCTTTTGTCTTTCCTTTGAGTATTTGGTCCTTATTTTTCATTTTATGTGTTGCCGCAGAATGACATAAAATGGATAAAATACTAGTCATATAGGTAATTTTCACTGCCTAGTGAGTATAGTGAATACTTTTTTGATCTTTAAAACTCCAGTGCTAGAAAGTGTTGTGTGATCACTACATCTACCGATGCTACAGGCAATGCAATTATTTAACTATTCAGTTATTAGATAACAATAATGATCAGAACAGGTTCCAGTGAGTGGTAAAATCAATAAAAATTAGATATGAGCCTCTTTTAAGAGGTCTAAAGATTATTCTGCCCCAGGCCAGAAATGGTTAAAATTATTTGTCTACATGTCAATATCATAGGAATATTAGCCTGTGTATATGAACTCTGTAATTTTGCTACTTCAGCTGGGCCATTCAGAAAATGTTTGCATTTCCTCCAATTTTTGGACTTCATTCCAGATAGGATCCTCTTATTATTGGTCAAGAGTCACAGTTGCATAACAATTCCTCATTTTGCTTGAGGAGAATAGTGAAACATAAATGTTAAACTGATATGAAATAAGTCCTTGAGATTGCAGATCAGGTGTATGAACAACACTACTTGAGGTGTACAGATGTCATACTACTATTGTTAAAATGTATTAATGGTAGCATACTATTTACTCAAGCCACAAAGCATAGTTATTATTTTATCTATCATACATCACAGATGAAATTGAGCAAGATATACCATCTCAATAAAAGTACCAGAAAAGTAGAACAAAACTTATAGATATCAAAGAGTAGCTATCAACAATTCGCAGCAGACAGGAATGAAAAGTCAACTGGGTCCTTTAGAACCTTGCCTTGTATCTAACAAACATTTTGTACCACTTAATATTTTAATTATAATGTAGAGGGCTGAACAGAGTGTGTGCTAATGATATTTGCAGGTGGTAGTGAGAACTAATGAACTGGAAGAATATATGTATAGTAGCAGGCAGAGATAGAATTCAAAATTATCTCAGTAAGAGAGAGAAGGTTCTCTGAAAACGCGTACTATAAAGAGATTTAGGGTATTCTTGGGAAGGCATAGTAACATGCACAAAGATGGAAAGGAATGTAACTGGAAAGTTGTCTATACTGCAGAAGTGGATCTGGATGTTACTGTGAAGTACTAATAAAAATTAAATAGCGATGCAATACTGCTGTCAAACAAGGCCAAGGTGCACCTGAGGAGCAGAAGTGTGGTGTACATATCAGGGCATTCTTTCTTTAAAGAAAAATTGTCTCAGCTGTTCTGCAGGGGAATTATAGTGCAGTAGGTACTGCACTATAAATAACACATTTATGTACATAAACAAACCCATAGCTGTTGCAGTTAGAGATCTGTTAATGAAAGATCTAATTAAAGATTTAACTTCATTGAGGATCAAAAATGAATACCAGAATCATCTCCTTTATTATTTATCACTATTGAACCTAACTCTGTCCATTTATACATTGCATTCAGTGAGATAAATGCATTCACATTTTGTTATGTTTTTCTCCTGATTTTATTTTTAACACTTAACTGAAAGAGATGTTCCAGGCTATCATGAGAACAACAGACTAAGTGCTGCTTTTAAGCGTGAAGTCAGTCTCTAAATTACCAAACCCACTTCTCCAGGAAAAGGTACAATACTTTTACTATTAGTATGTTGAAAGTGTTGCAAAGCAGATTTAAATATTGATAAAAGTCCCACGCTTTTTTTTTTTTCAAAGTAGCAGACAGAAAGCCTACAAAAGAACACAAATACAGTGGACTTGAATCTAGAACGCCTTCATCTATTTGCAAAACTCTCATTCATGAAAAATATGCCTAGAGAAATTAATGGACTGAGCTGGACTTAAGTATATTAACACTAGCCTTAATTACACTGGATCACTCAGATGAAACATGTAGTGGATTACTTTCCTGATAAAGAAAAACTGAACTTGACTCTGAAATAATGAAAAAGCAGTTACTGAGCCTTATCAGCATAAGCTTATATTTTACTCAAATTAGGATAATAATATTATTTTAATTAATTTCCAAAGAGCTCAGCCTACTTGTTTTTTGTGGTTAAACAACTATTTTATCTGATACCATTTCAAGGTTTCTGTTAAAAAAAAAAAAAAAAAAAAGGATGACGGATGGCAGAAAAAAAAAGTATATAAAGCTGGGGGAAGAAGAAAGGTGGGGATGTTTGGCATGATGGTGTTTGACTTCCCGAGTAACTGTAATGTATGATGAAGCCATGCTTTCCTGGAGATGGCTGAACATCTGCCTACTGACGGGAAATAGTTAATGAATCCCTTGTTCTGCTTTGTTGCACAAGTGGCTTTTGTTTTACTTATTAAACTGTCCTTATCTCTATCCACGAGTTTTCTCACTTTCACCCTTCTGATTCTCTTCCCTATCCTACCGGGGGGGGAATGAGTGATCAGCTGTGTGGAGACTAGTTGCTCTCTGGGGTCAAACCACAACAGTTGATCTATTTCGTCTATTTTAAATTACATTGACTCAGACATCTATAAGTTTCAAATAAGCGTAAGGGACTTCAAGGGGTTTTATTATTCTGTTAGATCTAATTAGAGTATACCACCAGATCGCAGTCATTTCTCACAGATTTCACAATGATTATTATCATTACTTATTTCCTCTGGGAAAATAACTACATAGACTATGCTTGTAAAGAATAAAACAAACAAAACCACACACACACACAAACATAGGGGGAGACAGACAGAAGAAGGAATTGTCTATGAGAAAGAAAAAAAACCAAAAGCTCAAGTAAAATGTACCTTCACTAAGACTGAATTAAATATTTATGATGGAATCAGCACACTTTAAAAAAAAAAAAAAGTGATTACCTGAGTTGGATGGCCTAGCTTTACTGGCACCAACCATATTTGATCTGCCTTCAGGCAATTTTAATAGTAATTTAAAAGTACTCAGTACTCATCATTTTATGGCAGGCACTCATTTGAAGACATTACATAAAATGATATGAAGCTCTTATATCCTCATCTCAAAATACATTAGTGATTTCTGCTTAAACATTTATAGTGGCAGACTTCTCCAATTTGTAAAATACACAGCTGAGATGAAAACAACTTATCCAAGGCCCTTTTTCTGCTATAGGTTTTCTATTTGCCTTCTGGATCCAGAAGTATATTCCTCCATTTAATAAATAGGTTAATCATAATTTTACTTCCTTTCAACCACCAGCTAAATTGCTATAATGCAGAGTATTATGGTGAGATTGCATATCAAAAGCAGCAGTTTAAAAACTAGTGGATAAAATACTTCTAAAATGCCTCTTCAGATTTTTTTAATGAAATAAATTAACATACCAAATCTTATTGATAGTGCTTACCATCTGCCCCAAGTCAACAGAATCCCAGGAATAAAAAGTAAACTCCTACATACCCAGTGCTGAGAGCTGAGCAGTAATAATCAATATGATATCGAAAGGAGTTTAGAAAAGTTAATCAGTCCCATCTCTTCCAGCATTTGGTTCATGCGGCCATACTGCAGGACTCGCAGGAACCCTAACAACTATTTAATTTCCATTTTCTTTAATGACTTACTCTGAGTGTGACTGTGCTCACTAATTTTCTCATCTGAAGTAAGGTTTACAGAGAGAGCAAAGCCATTCATGTTTACAGATAGAAGCAGTTAGCTCATTGCAGTGAAGTTATTTTATCCTCTTTTTTTTTTGTAGGTGCTTTCATGGATAATGTGGTTGCAATGTTTTAATCACAGCAAATTATCAAACCCAGCTTTGAGTCCAAATCCCATCCAGACTGCCATATTTCTTTCTTTTATACTTGTCTTATTTTGTTCCTTATTCCATTATTTTTCTGTTTCTGAATAGTCTCATAAACCACAGGATTAAAGCAATCAAAATTACATTATATATAATAATCTTAGGAAGGGCAGTTTTGGAATGGAAATGAAAAGCACCACGAAAAGCTGTGGGTTACAAGAGAGAGAAGCTATGAAGACAGTACTTTTTGGTATCTATTCAACATTATAGATTTTTTTTCCCTACTGAAAACATTTCATACATTCCCCTGATCATTATTCCTTCCTTTTCCCCTTGCTTTCCTTGCTTTTCCTTGCCTTGCTTTGCCTTTCCCTGCCTTGCCTTGCCTTTCCCTCCCTTGCCTTGCACAGAATCACAGAATCACAGAATGTTAGGGATTGGAAGGGACCTCAAAAGATCATCTAGTCCAATCCCCCTGCCAGAGCAGGAACACCTAGATGAGGTTACACAGGAAGGCGTCCAGGCGGCTTTTGAAAATCTCCAGAGAAGGAGACTCCACGACCTCCCTGGGCAGCCTGTTCCAGTGTTCTGTCACCCCCACTGTGAAGAAGTTCCTTCTCAAATTTAAGTGGAACCTCTTGTGTTCCAGCTTGAACCCATTACCCCTTGTCTTACTGTGGGTTGTCACTGAGAGGAGCCTGGCTCCATCCTCATGACACCAACCCTTTATATATTTATAAACATTAATGAGGTCACCCCTCAGTCTCCTCTTCTCCAAGGTAAAGAGACCCAGCTCCCTCAGCCTTTCCTCATAAGGGAGATGCTCCACTCCCTTCATCATCTTTGTTGCCCTGCGCTGGACTCTCTCCAGCAGTTCCCTGTCCTTCTTGAACTGAGGGGCCCAGAACTGGACACAATATTCCAGATGAGGTCTCACCAGGGCAGAGTAGAGGGGAAGGAGAACCTCTCTCGATCTACTAACCACTCCGCTTCTAATACACCCCAGGATGCCATTGGCCTTCTTGGCCACAAGGGCACAGTGCTGCCTCATGGTCATCCTGCTGTCCACCAGGACCCCCAGGTCCCTTTCCTCTACACTGCTCTCTAATAGTTCATTCCCCAACCTACACTGGAACCTGGGGTTCTTCCTGCCCAGATGTAAGACTCTACATTTTCCCTTGTTATATTTCATTAATTTTTTCCCTGCCCAACTCTCCAGACTGTCCAGGTCTTGCTGGATGGCAGCACAGCCTTCTCTTCCATTCCCTTCCCTTCCCTTCCCGCACCTTCCCTTCCCTTCCCGCACCTTCCTTCCCTTCCTGCACCTTCCCTTCCCGCACCTTCCCGCACCTTCCCTTCCCTTCCCGCACCTTCCCTTCCCTTCCCTTCCCTTCCCTTCTCTTCCCTTTCCTTCCCTTCCCTTCCCGCACCTTCCCGCACCTTCCCGCACCTTCGCGCACCTTCCCTTCAAGCACCGTCCCTTCCCTTCCCTTCCCTTCCCTTCCCGCACCTTCCCTTCCATTCCCACACCTTCCCTTTCCTTCCCTTCCCTTCCCTTCCCTTCCCTCCCCTTCCCTTCCTTCCCTTCCCGAACTTTCCCTTCCCGTAACGTCCCTTCCCGCACATTCCCGCACCTTCTCTTCCCGCACTTCCCCTTCCCTTCCCTTCCCTTCCCTTCCCGCACCTTCCCGCACCTTCCCGCACCTTCCCTTAACGCACCTTCCCTTCCCTTCCCTTCCCTTCCCTTCCCTTCCCTTCCCTTCCCTTCCCTTCCCTTCCCTTCCCTTCCCTTCCCTTCCCTTCCCTTCCCTTCCCTTCCCTTCCCTTCCCTTCCCTTCCCTTCCCTTCCCTTCCCTTCCCTTCCTTTCCCTTCCCTTCCCTTCCCTTCCCTTCCCTTACCTTACCTTACCTTCCCGCACCTTACCTTCCCGCACCTTCCCGCATATTTCATTCCCTTCCCTTCCCTTCCCGCACCTTCCCTTCCCTTCCCTTCCCTTCCCGCACCTTCTCTTCCCTTCCCTTCCCTTCCCGCACCTTCCCTTTCCTTCCCGCACGTTCCCTTCCCTTCCTGCACCTTCCTTTCCCGCACCTTCCCGCACCTTCCCTTCCCTTCCCGCACCTTCCCTTCCCTTCCCTTCCCTTCTCTTCACTTCCCTTCCCTTCCCTTCCCTTCCCTTCCCTTCCCTTCCCTTCCCGAACCTTCCCGCACCTTCCCGCACCTTCCCGCACCTTCCCGCACCTTCCCTTCAAGCATCGTCCCTTCCCTTCCCGCACTTTCCCGCACCTTCCCTTCCATTCCCACACCTTCCCTTTCCTTCCCTTCCCTTCCCTTCCCTTCCCTTCCCTTCCCTTCCCTCCCCTTCCCTTCCTTCCCTTCCCGAACTTTCCCTTCCCGCAACTTCCCTTCCCGCACCTTCCCGCACCTTCTCTTCCCGCACTTCCCCTTCCCTTCCCTTCCCTTCCCTTCCCTTCCCTTCCCTTCCCGCACATTCCCTTCCCGCACCTTCCCTTCCCACACCTTCCCTTCCCTTCCCTTCCCTTCCCTTCCCTTCCCTTCCCTTCCCTTCCCTTCCCTTCCCTTCCCTTCCCGCACCTTCCCTTCCCGCACCTTCCCTTCCCGCACCTTCCCTTCCCGCACCTTCCCGTCCCTTCCCTTCCCTTCCCTTCCCTTCCCTTCCCTTCCCTTCCCGCACCTTCCCTTCGCGCACCTTCCCTTCCCTTCCCGCACGTTACCTTCCCGCACCTTCCCATCCCTTCCCGCACCTTCCCTTCCCTTCCCTTCCCGCACCTTCCATTCCCTTCCCTTCCCTTCTCGCACCTTTCCTTCCCTTCCTGCACCTTCCCTTCCCTTCCGTTCCCTTCCCTTCCCTTCCGTTCCCTTCCCTTCCCGCACCTTCCCTTCCCGCACCTTCCCTTCCTTTCCCGCACCTTCCCGCACCTTCCCTTCCCGCACCTTCCCTTCCCGCACCTTCCCTTCCCTTCCCGCACCTTCCCTTCCCTTCCCGCACCTTCCCTTCCCTTCCCTTCCCGCACCTTCCATTCCCTTCCCTTCCCTTCTCGCACCTTTCCTTCCCTTCCTGCACCTTCCCTTCCCTTCCCGTCCCTTCCCTCCGCTTCTCTTCCCTTCCCATCCTTTCCCTTCCCACAGCCTCCCTTCCCTTCCCGCACCTTCAGTTCCCTTCACTTTGCGCAACTTCACACACCTTTCCTTCAGCACCTTCCCTTCCCGGACCTTCCCTTCCAACACATTCTCTCACCTTCCCGCACCTTCCGGCACATTCTCTTCCCTTTCCGCACTTTCCCTTCCCTTCTTCCACCGTATCTTCTCTTCACTACCCTCACCGTTCCCTCTCCTTCCCTTTCCTGTTCTGCCCTTCCCTGCCCTGCCCCTCCCACAGCTTCCTTTCCCTTCCCTTCCCTTCCCTTCTCTTCCCTTCCCTTCCCTTCCCTTCCCTTCCCTTCCCTTCCCTTCCCTTCCCTTCTCTTCCCTTCCCTTCCCTTCCCTTCCCTTCCCTTCCCTTCCCTTCCCTTCCCTTCCAGCACCTTCTGTTCCCTTCCCGCACCTTCCGGCACATTCCCGCACCTTCCCTTCCCGCACCATCTCTTCCTTTCCCGCACCTTCCCTTCCCGCACCTTCACCTTCCCTTCCCTTCCCGCACCTTCCCTTCATTCCCTTCCCTTCCCTTCCCTTCCCTTCCCTTCCCTTCCCTTCCCTTCCCTTCCCTTCCCTTCCCTTCCCTTCCCTTCCCTTCCCGCACCTTCCCGCACCTTCCCGCACCTTCCCACACCTTCTATTCCCTTCCCTTCCCTTCTCTTCCCTTCCCTTCCCTTCCCTTCCTTCCCTTCCCTTCCCTTCCCTTCCCTTCCCTTCCCTTCCCTTCCCTTCCCTTCCCTTCCCTTCCCTTCCCTTCCCTTCCCTTCCCGCACCTTCCCGCACCTTCCCTTCCCGCACCTTCCCTTCCCTTCCCGCACCTTCCCGCACCTTCCCTTCCCTTCCCTTCCCTCACCTTCCCTTCCCTTCCATTCCCTTCCCTTCCCGCACCTTCCCTTCCCGCACGTTCCCTTCCCTTCCCGCACCTTCCCTTCCCTTCCCTTCCCGCACCTTCCCTTCATTCCCTTCCCGCACCTTCCCGTACATTCCCACACCTTCTATTCGCTTCCCTTCCCTTCCCGTGCCTTCCCTTCCCTTCCCTTCCCTTCCCTTCCCTTCCCTTCCCTTCCCTTCCCTTCCCTTCCCTTCCCTTCCCTTCCCTTCCCGCACCTGCCCTTCCCTTCCCTTCCCGCACCTGCCCTTCCCTTCCCTTCCCTTCCCTTCCATTCCCTTCCCTTCCCTTCCCTTAACTTCCCTTCCCATCCCTTCCCTTCCCTTCCCTTCCCTTCCCTTCCCTTCCCTTCCCTTCCCTTCCCTTCCCTTCCCTTCCCTTCCCTTCCCTTCCCTTCCCTTCCCTTCCCTTCCCTTCCCTTCCCTTCCCTTCCCTTCCCTTCCCTTCCCTTCCCTTAACTTCCCTTCCCTTCCCTTCCCTTCTCTTCAATTCGTTTCCCTTCCCGCACCTTCCCGCACCTTCCCACACCCTACGGCACCTTCCGTTCCCGCACCTTCCCTTCCCGCACCTTCCCTTCCCTTCCCTCACCTTCACTTCCCTTCCCTTCCCTTCCCGCAACTTCCCTTCCCATCCCTTCCCTTCCCACACGTTCCCGCAACTTCCCTTCCCGCAACTTCCCTTCCCTTACCTTCCCTTCCCTTCCCTTCCTGCACCTTCCCTTCCTTTCCCTTCCCTTCCCTTCTCTTTCCTTCCCTTCCCTTCACTTCACTTTCCTTCCATTATCTTTCCTTCCCTTCCCTTCACTTCCCTTCCCTTCCGGCACCTTCCCTTCCATTCCTGCACCTTCCCTTCCCTTTCCTTCCCTTCCCTTCCCTTCCCTTCCCTTCCCTTCCCGCACCTTCCCGCACCTTCCCGCACCTTCCCGCACATTCCCACACCTTCCCTTCCCGCACGTTCTCTTCCCTTCCCTTCCCTTCCCTTCCCTTCCCTTCCCTTCCCTTCCCTTCCCTTCCCTTCCCTTCCCTTCCCTTCCCTTCCCTTCCCTTCCCTTCCCTTCACTTCCCTTCCCTTCCCGCACCTTCCCTTCCCTTCCCGCACCTTCCCGCACCTTCCCGCAAATTCCCTTCCCTTCCCTTCCCTTCCCTTCCCTTCCCTTCCCTTCCCTTCCCTTCCCTTCCCTTCCCTTCCCTTCCCTTCCCTTCCCTTCCCTTCCCTTCCCTTCCCGCATCTTTCCGCACCTTCCCTTCCCTTCCTCCTTCCCTTCCCTTCCCTTCCCTTCCCTTCCCTCCTTCCCTTCCCTTCCCTTCCCTTCCCTTCCCTTCCTTCCCTTCCCTTCCCTTCCCTTCCCTTCCCCCCTCCCTTCCCTTCCCTTCCCTTCCCTTCCCTTCCCTTCCCTTCCCTTCCCTTCCCTTCCCTTCCCTTCCCTTCTCGCACCTTCTCTTCCCTTCCCTTCCCGCACCTTCCCTTCCCTTCCCGCACCTTCGCTTCCCTTCCCTTCCCGCAACTTCCCGCACCTTCCCTTCCCGCACCTTCCCTTCCCGCACCTTAACACACATTCCCGCAATTTCCCTTCCCGCACCTTCTCTTCCCTTCCCTTCCCGCACCTTCCCTTCCCTTCCCGCACCTTCGCTTCCCTTCCCTTCCCGCTCCTTCCCGCACCTTCTCTTCCCGCACCTTCCCACACGTTCCCGCAATTTCCCTTCCCGCACCTTCCCTTTCTTTCCCGCAACTTCCCTTCCCACACCTTCCTTCCCTTCCAGCACCGTCCCTTCCCTTCCCTTCCCTTCCCTTCCCTTCCCTTCCCTTCCCTTCCCTTCCCTTCCCTTCCCATCCCTTCCCTTCCCTTCCCTTCCCTTCCCGCACCTTCCCTTCCCTTCCCGCACCTTCCCTTCCCTTCCCGCACCTTCCCTTCCCTTCCCTTCCCTTCCAACACCTTCCCGCACCTTCCCGCACCTTCCCGCACCCTCCCGCATCTTCCGTTCCCACACCTTCCCTTACCGCACCTTCACTTCCCTTCCCTCACCTTCACTTCCCTTCCCTTCCCTTCCCACACCTGCCCTTCCCATCCCTTCCCTTCCCACACGTTCCCGCAACTTCCCTTCCCGCAACTTCCCTTCCCTTCCCTTCCCTTCCCTTCCCTTCCCTTCCCTTCCCTTCCCTTCCCTTCCCTTCCCTTCCCTTCCCTTCCCTTCCCTTCCCTTCCCTTCCCTTCCCGCCCCACACCTTCCCTTCCCTTCCCTTCCCTTCCCTTCCCTTCCCTTCCCTTCCCTTCCCTTCCCTTCCCCTTCCCTTCCCTTCCCTTCCCTTCCCTTCCCTTCCCTTCCCTTCCCTTCCCTTCCCTTCCCTTCCCTTCCCTTCCCTTCCCTTCCCTTCCCTTCCCTTCCCTTCCCTTCACTTCCCTTCCCTTCCCTCCCCTTCCCTTCCCTCCCCTTCCCTTCCCTTCCCTTCCCTTCCCTTCCCTTCCCTTCCCTTCCCTTCCCTTCCCTTCCCTTCCCTTCCCTTCCCTTCCCTTCCCTTCCCTTCCCTTCCCTTCCCTTCCCACACCTTCCCTTCCCACACCTTCCCTTCCCACACCTTCCCTTCCCACACCTTCCCTTCCCTTCCCACACCTTCCCTTCCCACACCTTCCCTTCCCACACCTTCCCTTCCCTTCCCTTCACTTCCCGCACCTTCGTGCACCTTCCTGCACCTTCCCGCACATTCCTGCACCTTCCCTTCCTGCACATTCCCTTCCCGCAACTTCCCGCACCTTCCCTTCCCGCACCTTCCCTTCACGCACTTTCCCTTCCCGCACCATCCCGCACCTTCCCTTCCCTTCCCTTCCCTTCCCTTCCCTTCCCTTCCCTTTCCTTCCCTTCCCTTCCCTTCCCATTCCTTCCCTTCCCTTCCCTTCCCTTCCCTTCCGTTCCCTTCCCTTCCCTTCCGTTCCCTTCCCTTCCCTTCCCTTCCCTTCCCTTCCCTTCCCTTCCCTTCCCGCACCTTACCTGCCTTTCCCGCACCTTCCCGCACCTTCCCTTCCCGCACCTTCCCTTCCCTTCCCGCACCTTACCTTCCCGCACCTTCCCTTCCCTTCCCGCACCTTACCTTCCCGCACCTTCCCTTCCCTTCCCGCACCTTCCCTTCCCTTCCCTTCCCTTCTCGCACCTTTCCTTCCCTTCCTGCACCTTCCCTTCCCTTCCCGTCCCTTCCCTCCGCTTGTCTTCCCTTCCCATCCTTTCCCTTCCCACAGCCTCCCTTCCCTTCCCGCACCTTCAGTTCCCTTCACTTTGCGCAACTTCACACACCTTTCATTCAGCACCTTCCCTTCCCGGACCTTCCCTTCCCACACATTCTCTCACCTTCCCGCACCTTCCGGCACATTCTCTTCCCTTTCCGCACTTTCCCTTCCCTTCTTCCAACGTATCTTCTCTTCACTACCCTCACTGTTCCCTGTCCATCCCTTTCCTGTTCTGCCCTTCCCTGCCCTGCCCCTCCCACAGCTTCCTTTCCCTTCCCTTCCCTTCCCTTCCCTTCCCTTCCCTTCCCTTCCCTTCCCTTCCCTTCCCTTCCCTTCCCTTCCCTTCCCTTCCCTTCCAGCACCTTCTGTTCCCTTCCCGCACCTTCCGGCACATTCCCGCACCTTCCCTTCCCGCACCATCCCTTCCTTTCCCGCACCTGCCCTTCCTGCACATTCACCTTCCCTTCCCTTCCCGCACCTTCCCTTCATTCCCTTCCCTTCCCTTCCCTTCCCTTCCCTTCCCTTCCCTTCCCTTCCCTTCCCTTCCCTTCCCTTCCCTTCCCTTCCCTTCCCTTCCCTTCCCTTCCCTTCCCTTCCCTTCCCTTCCCTTCCCTTCCCTTCACTTCCCTTCTCTTCCCTTCCCTTCCCTTCCCTTCCTTTCCCGCACCTTCCCGCACCTTCCGCACCCTCCCGCACCCTCCCACACCTTCCGTTCCCACACCTTCCCTTCCCGCACCTTCACTTCCCGCACCTTCCCTTCCCGCACCTTCACTTCCCGCACCTTCACTTCCCTTCCCGCACCTTCCCTTCCCTTCCCGCACCTTCCCTTCCCTTCCCGCACCTTTCCTTCCCTTCCCTTCCCGCTCCTTCACGCACCTTCCCTTCCCGCACCTTCCCTTCCCGCACCTTCCCACACGTTCCTGCAATTTCCCTTCCTGCACCTTCCCTTCCTTTCCCGCACATTCCCTTCCCAAACCTTCCCTTCCCTTCCCGCACCGTCCCTTCCCTTCAATTCCCTTCTCTTCCCTTCCCTTCCCTTCCCTTCCCTTCTCTTCCCTTTCCTTCCCTTCCCTTCCTTTCCCGCACCTTCCCGCACCTTCCGCACCCTCCCGCAACCTCCCACACCTTCCGTTCGCACACCTTCCCTTCCTGCACCTTCACTTCCCGCACCTTCCCTTCCCTTCCCGCACCTTCCCTTCCCTTCCCGCACCTTCCCTTCCCTTCCCTTCCCGCTCCTTCCCGCACCTTCCCTTCCCGCACCTTCCCTTCCCGCACCTTCCCACACGTTCCCGCTTTTTCCCTTCACGCACCTTCCCTTCCTTTCCCGCACATTCCCTTCCCAAACCTTCCCTTCCCTTCCCGCACCATCCCTTCCCTTCAATTCCCTTCCCTTCCCTTCCCTTCTCTTCCCTTCCCTTCCCTTCCCTTCCCTTCCCTTCCCTTCCCTTCCCTTCCCTTCCCTTCCCTTCCCTTCCCTTCCCTTCCCTTCCCATCCCTTCCCTTCCCTTCCCTTCCCTTCCCTTCCCTTCCCTTCCCTTCCCTTCCCTTTTCTTCCCTTCCCATCCCTTCCCTTCCCTTCCCTTCCCTTCCCTTCCCTTCCCGCACCATCCCTTCACTTTCCGCACCTTCCCTTCCCGCACCTTCCCTTTCCGCACCTTCCCTTCCCTTACCGCACCTTCCCTTCATTCCCTTCCATTCCCTTCCCGCACCTTCCCGCACCTTCCCACACCTTCTATTCGCTTCCCTTCCCGTGCCTTCCCTTCCCTTCCCTTCCCTTCCCTTCCCTTCCCTTCCCTTCACTTCCCTTCCCTTCCCTTCCCTTCCATTCCCTTCCCTTCCCTTCCCTTCCCTTAACTTCCCTTCCCTTCCCTTCCCTTCCCTTCCCTTCCCTTCCCTTCCCTTCCCTTCCCTTCCCTTCCCTTCCCTTCCCTTCCCTTCCCTTCCCTTCCCTTCCCTTCCCTCCCCTTCCCTTCCCTTCCCTTCCCTACCCTTCCCACACCTTCCCTTCCCTTCCCTTCCCACACCTTCCCTTCCCACACCTTCCCTTCCCACACATTCCCTTCCCTTCCCTTCCCTTCCCTTCCCTTCCCTTCACTTCCCGCAACTTCTCGCACCTTCCCTCACCTTCCCTTCCCGCACCTTCCCTTCCCGCACCTTCCCTTCCCTTCCCGCACCATCCCGCAACTTCCCGCACATTCCTGCAACTTCTCTTCCGGTCATTTCCCGTCCCTTCCCTTCCCTTCCCTTCCCTTCCCTTCCCTTCCCTTCCCTTCCCTTCCCTTCCCTTCCCGCACCTTCCCGCACCTTCCCGCACCTTCCCTTCCCGCACCTTCCCTTCCCGCACCTTCCCGCACCTTCCCTTCCCTTCCCTTCGCTTCCCTTCCCTTCCCTTCCTTTCCCTTCTCTTCCCTTCGCTTCCCTTGCCGCACCTTCCCGCACCTTCCCGCATCCTCCCGCACCTTCCCTTCCCTCACCTTCCCTTCCCTTCCCTCACCTTCACTTCCCTTCCCTTCCCTTCCCGCACCTTCCCTTCCCATCCCTTCCCTTCCCACACGTTCCCGCAACTTCCCTTCCCGCAACTTCCCTTCCCTTCCTGCACCTTCCCTTCCCGCAACTTCTCGCACCTTCCCTTCCCTTCCTGCACCTTCCCTTCCTTTCCCTTCCCTTCCCTCCCTTTCCTTCCCTTCCCTTCACTTCCCTTCCCTTCCGGCACCTTCCCTTCCCTTCCCTTCCCTTCCCTTCCCTTCCCTTCCCTTCCCTTCCCTTCCGTTCCCTTCCCTTCCCTTCCCTTCCCTTCCCTTCCCTTCCCTTCCCGCACCTTACCTGCCTTTCCCGCACCTTCCCGCACCTTCCCTTCCCGCACCTTCCCTTCCCTTCCCGCACCTTACCTTACCGCACCTTCCCTTCCCTTCCCGCACCTTCACTTCCCTTCCCTTCCCGCACCTTCCATTCCCTTCCCTTCCCTTCTCGCACCTTTCCTTCCCTTCCTGCACCTTCCCTTCCCTTCCCGTCCCTTCCCTCCGCTTCTCTTCCCTTCCCATCCTTTCCCTTCCCACAGCCTCCCTTCCCTTCCCGCACCTTCAGTTCCCTTCACTTTGCGCAACTTCACACACCTTTCCTTCAGCACCTTCCCTTCCCGGACCTTCCCTTCCCACACATTCTCTCACCTTCCCGCACCTTCCGGCACATTCTCTTCCCTTTCCGCACTTTCCCTTCCCTTCTTCCAACGTATCTTCTCTTCACTACCCTCACTGTTCCCTGTCCATCCCTTTCCTGTTCTGCCCTTCCCTGCCCTGCCCCTCCCACAGCTTCCTTTCCCTTCCCTTCCCTTCCCTTCCCTTCCCTTCCCTTCCCTTCCCTTCCCTTCCCTTCCCTTCCCTTCCCTTCCCTTCCCTTCCCTTCCCTTCCCTTCCCTTCCCTTCCCTTCCCTTCCCTTCCCTTCCCTTCCCTTCCAGCACCTTCTGTTCCCTTCCCGCACCTTCCGGCACATTCCCGCACCTTCCCTTCCCGCACCATCCCTTCCTTTCCCGCACCTGCCCTTCCTGCACATTCACCTTCCCTTCCCTTCCCGCACCTTCCCTTCATTCCCTTCCCTTCCCTTCCCTTCCCTTCCCTTCCCTTCCCTTCCCTTCCCTTCCCTTCCCTTCCCTTCCCTTCCCTTCCCTTCCCTTCTCTTCCCTTCCCTTCCCTTCCCTTCCTTTCCCGCACCTTCCCGCACCTTCCGCACCCTCCCGCACCCTCCCACACCTTCCGTTCCCACACCTTCCCTTCCCGCACCTTCAATTCCCGCACCTTCCCTTCCCTTCCCGCACCTTCCCTTCCCTTCCCGCACCTTCCCTTCCCTTCCCGCACCTTTCCTTCCCTTCCCTTCCCGCTCCTTCCCGTACCTTCCCTTCCCGCACCTTCCCTTCCCGCACCTTCCCACACGTTCCTGCAATTTCCCTTCCTGCACCTTCCCTTCCTTTCCCGCACATTCCCTTCCCAAACCTTCCCTTCCCTTCCCGCACCGTCCCTTCCCTTCAATTCCCTTCTCTTCCCTTCCCTTCCCTTCCCTTCCCTTCTCTTCCCTTTCCTTCCCTTCCCTTCCTTTCCCGCACCTTCCCGCACCTTCCGCACCCTCCCGCACCCTCACACACCTTCCGTTCGCACACCTTCCCTTCCCGCACCTTCACTTCCCGCACCTTCCCTTCCCTTCCCGCACCTTCCCTTCCCTTCCCGCACCTTCCCTTCCCATCCCTTCCCGCTCCTTCCCGCACCTTCCCTTCCCGCACCTTCCCTTCCCGCACCTTCCCACACGTTCCCGCAATTTCCCTTCCCGCACCTTCCCTTCCTTTCCCGCACATTCCCTTCCCAAACCTTCCCTTCCCTTCCCGCAGCGTCCCTTCCCTTCAATTCCCTTCTCTTCCCTTCCCTTCCCTTCCCTTCCCTTCCCTTCCCTTCCCTTCCCTTCCCTTCCCTTCCCTTCCCTTCCCTTCCCTTCCCTTCCATTCCCTTCCCTTCCCTTCCCTTCCCTTCCCTTCCCTTCCCTTCCCTTCCCTTCCCTTCCCTTCCCTTCCCTTCCCTTCCCTTCCCTTCCCTTAACTTCCCTTCCCTTCCCTTCCCTTCCCTTCCCGCACCTTCCCTTCCCTTCCCTTCCCACACCTTCCCTTCCCTTCCCTTTCCACACCTTCCCTTCCCACACCTTCCCTTCCCACACATTCCCTTCCCTTCCCTTCCCTTCCCGCACCTTCCCGCACGTTCCCACACCTTCTATTCGCTTCCCTTCCCGTGCCTTCCCTTCCCTTCCCTTCCCTTCCCTTCCCTTCCCTTCCCTTCCCTTCCCTTCCCTTCCCTTCCCTTCCCTTCCCTTCCCTTCCCTTCCCTTCCCTTCCCTTCCCTTCCCTTCCCTGCCCTTCCCTTCCCTGCCCTTCCCTTCCCTGCCCTTCCCACACCTTCCCTTCCCTTCCCTTTCCACACCTTCCCTTCCCACAACTTCCCTTCCCACACATTCCCTTCCCTTCCCTTCCCTTCCCTTCACTTCCCGCAACTTCTCGCACCTTCCCTCACCTTCCCTTCCCGCACCTTCCCTTCCCGCACCTTCCCTTCCCGCACCGTCCCTTCCCGCACCTTCCCTTCCCTTCCCGCACCATCCCGCAACTTCCCGCACATTCCTGCAACTTCTCTTCCCGTCCCTTCCCGTCCCTTCCCTTCCCTTCCCTTCCCTTCCCTTCCCTTCCCTTCCCTTCCCTTCCCTTCCCTTCCCTTCCCTTCCCTTCCCTTCCCTTCCCTTCCCTTCCCTTCCCTTCCCTTCCCGCACCTTCCCTCACCTTCCCTTCCCTTCCCTTCCCTTCCCTTCCCTTCCCTTCCCTTCCCTTCCCTTCCTGCACCTTCCCTTCCCGCACCTTCCCTTCCCGCACCTTCCCTTCCCGCACCTTCCCGCACCTTCCCTTCCCTTCCCTTCGCTTCCCTTCCCTTCCCTTCCTTTCCCTTCTCTTCCCTTCGCTTCCCTTGCCGCACCTTCCCGCACCTTCCCGCATCCTCCCGCACCTTCCCTTCCCTCACCTTCCCTTCCCTTCCCTCACCTTCACTTCCCTTCCCTTCCCTTCCCGCACCTTCCCTTCCCATCCCTTCCCTTCCCACAGGTTCCCGCAACTTCCCTTCCCGCAACTTCCCTTCCCTTCCTGCACCTTCCCTTCCCGCACCTTCTCGCACCATCCCTTCCCTTCCTGCACCTTCCCTTCCTTTCCCATCCCTTCCCTTCCCGCACCTTCCCGCACCTTCACTTCCCTTCCCTTCCGGCACCTTCCCTTCCCTTCCCTTCCCTTCCCTTCCCTTCCCTTCCCTTCCCGCAACTTCCCTTCCCTTCCCTTCCCTTCCCTTCCCTTCCCTTCCCTTCCCTTCCCTTCCCTTCCCTTCCCTTCCCTTCCCTTCCCTTCCCTTCCCTTCCCTTCCCTTCCCTCCCCTCCCCTTCCCTTCCCTTCCCTTCCCTTCCCTTCCCTTCCCTTCCCTTCCCTTCCCTTCCCTTCCCACACCTTCCCTTCCCACACCTTCCCTTCCCTTCCCTTCACTTCCCGCACCTTCCCGCACCTTCCCTCACCTTCCCGCACATTCCCGCACCTTCCCTTCCCGCACCTTCCCTTCACGCACTTTCCCTTCCTTCACCTTCCCTTCCCTTCCCGCACCATCCCGCAACTTCCCGCACCTTCCCACACCTTCCCGCACCTTCCCTTCCCTTCCCACACCTTCCCTTCCCTTCCCTTCCCTTCCCTTCCCTTCCCTTCCCTTCCCTTTCCTTCCCGCACCTTCCCGCACCTTCCCGCACCTTCCCGCACCTTCCCACACCTTCCCTTCCCGCACCTTCCCTTCCCTTCCCTTCCCTTCCCTTCCCTTCCCTTCCCTTCCCTTCCCTTCCCTTCCCTTCCCTTCCCTTCCCTTCCCTTCCCTTCCCTTCCCTTCCCTTCCCTTCCCTTCCCTTCCCTCCCCTTCCCTTCTCTTCCCTTCCCTTCCCTTCCCTTCCCTTCCCTTCCCTTCCCTTCTCTTCCCTTCCCTTCCCTTCCCTTCAATTCCCTTCCCTTCCCTTCCCTTCCCTTCACTTCCCTTCCCTTCCCTTCCCTTCCCGCACCTTCCCGCACCTTCCCGCACCTTCCCACACCTTCCCTTCCCGCACCTTCTCTTCCCTTCCCTTCCCTTCCCTTCCCTTCCCTTCCCTTCCCTTCCCTTCCCTTCCCTTCCCTTCCCTTCCCTCCCCTTCCCTTCTCTTCCCTTCCCTTCCCTTCCCTTCCCTTCCCTTCCCTTCCCTTCTCTTCCCTTCCCTTCCCTTCCCTTCAATTCCCTTCCCTTCCCTTCCCTTCCCTTCCCTTCCCTTCCCTTCCCTTCCCTTCCCTTCCCTTCCCTTCCCTTCCCTTCCCTTCCCTTCCCTTTCCTTCCCTTCCCGCACCTTCTCTTCCCTTCCCTTCCCGCACCTTCCCTTCCCTTCCCGCACCTTCGCTTCTCTTCCCTTCCCTTCCCGCAACTTCCCTTCCCATCCCTTTCCTTCCCGCTCCTTCCCGCACCTTCCCTTCCCGCACCTTCCCTTCCCGCACCTTCCCACACGTTCCCGCAATTTCCCTTCCCGCACCTTCCCTTCCTTTCCCGCACATTCCCTTCCCAAACCTTCCCTTCCCTTCCCGCACCGTCCCTTCCCTTCAATTCCCTTCTCTTCCCTTCCCTTCCCTTCCCTTCCCTTCCCTTCCCTTCCCTTCCCTTCCCTTCCCTTCCCTTCCCTTCCCTTCCCTTCCCATCCCTTCCCTTCCCTTCCCTTCACTTCCCTTCCCTTCCCTTCCCTTGCATTCCCTTCCCATCCCTTCCCTTCCCTTCCCTTCCCTTCCCTTCCCCTCCCTTCCCTTCCCTTCCCTTCGTTCCCTTCACTTCCCGCACCTTCCCTTCCCGCACCTTCCCTTCCCGCACCTTCCCTTCATTCCCTTCCCTTCCCTTCCCGCACCATCCACACCTTCCCACACCTTCTATTCGCTTCCCTTCCCGTGCCTTCCCTTCCCTTCCCTTCCCTTCCCTTCCCTTCCTTTCCCTTCCCTCCCCTTCCCTTCCCTTCCCTTCCCTTCCCTTTCCTTCCCTTCCCTTCCCTTCGCTTCCCTTCCCTTCCCTTCCCTTCCCTTCGCTTCCCTTCCCTTCCCTTCCCTTCCCTTCCCTTCCCATCCCTTCCCTTCCCTTCCCTTCCCTTCCCTTCACTTCCCTTCCCTTCCCTTCCCTTCCCTTCCCTTCCCTTCCCATCCCTTCCCTTCCCTTCCCTTCCCTTCCCTTCCCATCCCTTCCCTTCCCTTCCCTTCCCTTCCCTTCCCTTCCCTTAACTTCCCTTCCCTTCCCTTCCCTTCCCTTCACTTCCCGCACCGTCCCTTCCAGCACCTTCCCTTTCCGCACCTTCCCTTCCCTTCCCGCACCTTCCCTTCATTCCCTTCCCTTCCCTTCCCGCACCTTCCCGCACCTTCCCGCACCTTCCCACACCTTATATTCGCTTCCCTTCCCGTGCCTTCCCGTGCCTTCCCTTCCCTTCCCTTCCCTTCCCTTCCCTTCCCTTCCCTTCCCTTCCCTTCCCTTCCATTCCCTTCTCTTCCCTTCCCTTCCCTTCCCTTCCCTTCCCTTCCCTTCCCTTCCCTTCCCTTCCCTTCCCTTCCCTTCCCTTCCCTTCCCTCCCCTTCCCTTCCCTTCCCACACCTTCCCTTCCCTTCCCACACCTTCCCTTCCCACACCTTCCCTTCCCACACCTTCCCTTCCCTTCCCTTCACTTCCCGCACCTTCCCGCACCTTCCCTCACCTTCCCGCACATTCCCGCACTTTCCCTTCCTGCACATTCCCTTCCCGCACCTTCCCGCACCTTCCCTTCCCGCACCTTCCCTTCCCGCACCTTCCCTTCACGCACTTTCCCTTCCCGCACCTTCCCTTCCCTTCCCGCACCACCCCGCAACTTCCCGCACCTTCCCTTCCCTTCCCTTCCCTTCCCTTTCCTTCCCTTCCCTTCCCTTCCCTTCCCTTCCCTTCCCTTCCCTTCCCTTCCCTTCCCGCACGTTCCCGCACCTTCCCGCATCTTCTCTTCCCGCACCTTCTCTTCCCTTCCCTTCCCTTCCCTTCCCTTCCCTTCCCTTCCCTTCCCTTCCCTTCCCTTCCCTTCCCTTCCCTTCCCTTCCCTTCCCTTCCCTTCCCTTCCCTTCCCTTCCCTTCTCCTCCCTTCCCGCACCTTCCCTTCCCTTCCCTTCCCTTCCCTTCCCTTCCCTTCCCTTCCCTTCCCTTCCCTTCCCTTCCCTTCCCTTCCCTTCCCTTCCCTTCCCATCCCTTCCCTTCCCTTCCCTTCCCTTCCCTTCCCTTCCCTTCCCTTCCCTTCCCTTCACTTTCCGCACCTTCCCTTCCCGCACCTTCCCTTTCCGCACCTTCCCTTCCCTTACCGCACTTTCCCTTCATTCCCTTCCCTTCCCTTCCTGCACCTTCCCGCACCTTCCCACACCTTCTATTCACTTCCCTTCCCGTGCCTTCCCTTCCCGTGCCTTCCCTTCCCTTCCCTTCCCTTCCCTTCCCTTCCCTTCCCTTCCCTTCCCTTCCCTTCCCTTCCCTTCCCTTCCCTTCCCTTCCCTTCCCTTCCCTTCCCTTCCCTTCCCTTCCCTTCCCTTCCCTTCCCTTCCCTCCCTCCCCCATTCCCTTCCCTCCCCTTCCCTTCCCTTCCCTTCCCTTCCCTTCCCTTCCCTTCCCTTCCCTTCCCTTCCCTTCCCTTCCCTTCCCTTCCCTTCCCTTCCCTTCCCACACCTTCCCTTCCCACACCTTCCCTTCCCACACATTCCTTTCCCTTCCCTTCACTTCCCGCACCTTCCCGGAACTTCTCGCACCTTCCCTCACCTTCCCGCACCTTCCCTTCCCGCACCTTAACTTCCCGCACCTTCCCTTCACGCACATTCCCTTCCCGCACCTTCCCTTCCCTTCCCGCACCATCCCGCAACTTCCCGCACATTCCTGCAACTTCTCTTCCCGTCCCTTCCCTTCCCTTCCCTTCCCTTCCCTTCCCTTCCCTTCCCTTCCCTTCCCTTCCCTTCCCTTCCCTTCCCTTCCCTTCCCTTCCCTTCACTTCCCTTCCCTTCCCGCACCTTCCCTCACCTTCCCTTCCCTTCCCTTCCCTTCCCTTCCCTTCCCTTCCCTTCCCTTCCCTTCCCTTCCCTTCCCTTCCCTTCCCTTCCCTTCCCGCACCTTCCCTTCCCGCACCTTCCCTTCCCGCACCTTCCCTTCCCGCACCTTCCCGCACCTTCCCTTCCCTTCCAGCACCTTCCTTTCCCTTCCCGCACCTTCCCTTCCCTTCCCGTACCTTCCCTACATTCCCTTCCCTTCCCTTCCCGCACCTTCCCGCACCTTCCCACACCTTCTATTCGCTTCCCTTCCCGTTCCTTCCCTTCCCTTCCCTTCCCTTCCCTTCCCTTCCCTTCCCTTCCCTTCCCTTCCCTTCCCTTCCCTTCCCTTCGCTTCCCTTCCCTTCCCTTCCTTTCTCTTCTCTTCCCTTCGCTTCCCTTGCCGCACCTTCCCGCACCTTCCCGCATCCTCCCGCACCTTCCCTTCCCTCACCTTCCCTTCCCTTCCCTCACCTTCACTTCCCTTCCCTTCCCGCACCATCCCTTCCCATCCCTTCCCTTCCCACACGTTCCCGCAACTTCCCTTCCCGCAACTTCCCTTCCCTTCCCGCACCTTCCGTTCCCGCACCTTCTCGCACCTTCCCTTCCCTTCCTGCACCTTCCCTTCCTTTCCCTTCCCTTCCCTTCCCTTTCCTTCCCTTCCCTTCACTTCCCTTCCCTTCCCGCACCTTCCCTTCCCTTCCCGCACCTTCTCTTCCCTTCCCTTCCCGCACCTTCCCTTCCCTTCCCGCACCTTCGCTTCTCTTCCCTTCCCTTCCCGCAACTTCCCTTCACATCCCTTTCCTTCCCGCTCCTTCCCGCACCTTCCCTTCCCGCACCTTCCCTTCCCGCACCTTCCCACACGTTCCCGCAATTTCCCTTCCCGCACCTTCCCTTTCTTTCCCGCACCTTCCTTTCCCGCACCTTCCCTTCCCTTCCCGCACCGTCCCTTCCCTTCCCTTCCCTTCCTTTCCCTTCCCTTCCCTTCCCTTCCCTTCCCTTCCCTTCCCTTCCCTTCCCTTCCCTTCCCTTCCCTTCCCATCCCTTCCCTTCCCTTCCCTTCCCACACCTTCCCCCACCTTCCCGCACCTTCCCGCACCTTCCCGGACCTTCCCGCACCTTCCCTTCCCATCCCTTCCCTTCCCTTGCCTTCTCTTCCCTTCCCGCACCTTCCTGCACCTTCCCTTCCCTTCCCGCACCTTCTCTTCCCTTCCCGCACCTTCCCTTCCCTTCCCTTCCCTTCCCTTCCCTTCCCTTCCCTTCCCTTCCCTTCCCTTCCCTTCCCTTCCCTTCCCTTCCCTTCCCTTCCCTTCCCTTCCCTTCCCTTCCCTTCCCTTCCCTTCCCTTCTCTTCCATTCCATTCGTTTCCGTTCTCTTCCCTTCGCTTCCCTTCCCGCACCTTCCCGCACCTTCCCGCACCCTCCCGCACCTTCCGTTCCCGCACCTTCCCTTCCCGCACCTTCCCGCACCCTCCCCACCTTCCGTTCCCGCACCTTCCCTTCCCGCACATTCACTTCCCTTCCCTCACCTTCACTTCCCTTCCCTTCCCTTCCCTTCCCTTCCCTTCCCTTCCCTTCCCTTCCCTTCTCGCTCCTTCCCGCACCTTCCCTTCCCGCACCTTCCCACACGTTCCCGCAATTTCCCTTCCCGCACCTTCCCTTCCTTTCCCGCACATTCCCTTCCCGCACCTTCCCTTTCCGCACCTTCCCTTCCCTTCCCGCACCTTCCCTTCATTCCCTTCCCTTCCCTTCCCGCACCATCCACACCTTCCCACACCTTCTATTCGCTTCCCTTCCCGTGCCTTCCTTCCCTTCCCTTCCCTTCCCTTCCCTTCCCTTATCTTCCCTTCCCTTCCCTTCCCTTCCCTTCCCTTCCCTTCCCTTCCCTTCCCTTCCCTTCCCTTCCTTTCGCTTCCCTTCCCTTCCCTTCCCATCCCTTCCCTTCCCTTCCCTTCCCTTCCCTTCCCTTCCCTTCCCTTCCCTTCCCTTCCCTTCCCTTCCCTTCCCTTCCCTTCCCATCCCTTTCCTTCCCTTCCCTTCCCTTCCCTTCCCATACCTTCCCTTCCCTTCCCTTCCCTTCCCTTCCCTTCCCTTCCCTTCCCTTCCCTTCACTTCCCGCACCTTCCCTTCCCGCACCTTCCCTTTCCGCACCTTCCCTTCCCTTCCCGCACCTTCCCTTCATTCCCTTCCCTTCCCTTTCCGCACCTTCCCGTACCTTCCCACACCTTATATTCGCTTCCCTTCCCGTGCCTTCCCTTCCCTTCCCTTCCCTTCCCTTCCCTTCCCTTCCTTCCCTTCCCTTCCCTTCCCTTCCCTTCCTTCCCTTCCCTTCCCTTCCCTTCCCTTCCCTTCCCTTCTCTTCCCTTCCCTTCCATTCCCTTCTCTTCCCTTCCCTTCCCTTCCGTTCCCTTCCCTTCCCTACCCTTCCCTTCCCTTCCCTTCCCTTCCCTTCCCTTCCCTTCCCTTCCCTTCCCTTCCCTTCCCTTCCCTTCCCTTCCCTTCCCTTCCCTTCCCTTCCCTTCCCTTCCCTTCTCTTCCCTTCCCTTCCCTTCCCTTCCCTTCCCTTCCCTCCCCTTCCCTTCCCTTCCCTTCCCTTCCCTTCCCACACCTTCCCTTCCCACACCTTCCCTTCCCACACCTTCCCTTCCCACACCTTCCCTTCCCTTCCCTTCACTTCCCGCACCTTCCCGCACCTTCCCTCACCTTCCCGCACATTCCCGCACCTTCCCTTCCTGCACATTCCCTTCCCGCACCTTCCCGCACCTTCCCTTACTGCACCTTCCCTTCCCACACCTTCCCTTCCCACACTTTCCCTTCCCGCACCTTCCCTTCCCTTCCCGCACCATCCCGCAACTTCCCGCACCTTCCCTTCCCTTCCCTTCCCTTCCCTTCCCTTCCCTTCCCTTCCCTTCCCTTCCCTTCCCTTCCCTTCCCTTCCCTTCCCTTCCCGCACCTTCCCGCACCTTCCCGCACCTTCCCACACCTTCCCTTCCCGCACCTTCTCTTCCCTTCTCTTCCCTTCCCTTCCCTTCCTTCCCTTCCTTCCCTTCCCTTCCCTTCCCTTCCCTTCCCTTCCTTCCCTTCCCTTCCCTTCCTTCCCTTCCCTTCCCTTACCTTCCCTTCCCTTCCCTTCCCTTCTCTTCTCTTCCCTTCCCTTCCATTGCCTTCCCTTCCCTTCCCTTCCCTTACCTTACCTTCCCGCAACTTCCCGCACCTTCCCGTACCTTTCATTCCCTTCCCTTCCCTTCCCGCACCTTCCCTTCCCTTCCCTTCCCTTCCCTTCCCTTCCCGCACCTTCCCTTCCCTTCCCTTCCCTTCCCTTCCCTTCCCTTCCCTTCCCTTCCCTTCCCTTCCCTTCCCTTCCCTTCCCTTCCCTTCCCTTCCCTTCCCTTCCCTTCTATTCCCTTCCCTTCCCTTCCCTTCCCTTCCCTTCCTTCCCTTCCCGCACCTTCTCTTCCCTTCCCTTCCCGCACCTTCCCTTCCCTTCCCGCACCTTCGCTTCCCTTCCCTTCCCTTCCCGCAACTTCCCTTCCCATCCCTTTCCTTCCCGCTCCTTCCCGCACCTTCCCTTCCCGCACCTTCCCTTTCCGCACCTTCCCACACGTTCCCGCAATTTCCCTTCCCGCACCTTCCCTTTCTTTCCCGCACCTTCCCTTCCCGCACCTTCCCTTCCCTTCCCTTCACGTCCCTTCCCTTCCCTTCCCTTCCCTTCCCTTCCCTTCCCTTCCCTTCCCTTCCCTTCCTTCCCTTCCTTCCCTTCCCTTCCCTTCCCTTCCCTTCCCTTCCCTTCCCTTCCCTTCCCTTCCCTTCCCTTCCCTCCCTTCCCTTCCCTTCCCTTCCCTTCCCATCCCTTCCCTTCCCTTCCCGCACCTTCCCTTCACTTCCCTTCCCTTCCCTTCCCTTCCCGCACCTTCCCTTCCCTTCCCTTCCCTTCCCTTCCCTTCCCTTCCCTTCCCTTCCCTTCCCTTCCCTTCCCTTCCCTTCCCTTCCCTTCCCTTCCCGCACCTTCCCTTCCCTTCCCGCACCTTCCTGCACCTTCCCTTCCCTTCCCGCACCTTCTCTTCCCTTTCCTCACCTTCCCTTCCCTTCCCTTCCCTTCCCTTCCCTTCCCTTCCCTTCCCTTCCCTTCCCTTCCCTTCCCTTCCATTCCATTCCTTTCCGTTCTCTTCCCTTCGCTTCCCTTCCCGCACCTTCCCGCACCTTCCCGCACCCTCCCGCATCTTCCGTTCCCACACCTTCCCTTCCCGCAGATTCACTTCCCTTCCCTCACCTTCAATTCCCTTCCCTTCCCTTCCCGCACGTGCCCTTCCCTTCCCTTCCCTTCCCTTCCTGCACCTTCCCTTCCCTTCCTGCACCTTCCTTCCTTTTCCTTCCCTTCCCTTCCCTTCCCTTCCCTTCCCTTCCCTTCCCTTCCCTTCCCTTCCCTTCCCTTCCCTTCCCTTCCCGCAACTTCCCGCACCTTCCCTTCCCTTCCCTCCCCTCCCCTCCCCTTCCCTTCCCTCCCCTTCCCTTCCCTTCCCTTCCCTTCCCTTCCCTTCCCTTCCCTTCCCTTCCCTTCCCTTCCCTTCCCTTCCCTTCCCTTCCCTTCCCTTCCCTTCCCTTCCCTTCCCACACCTTCCCTTCCCACACCTTCCCTTCCCACACCTTCCCTTCCTTCCCTTCACTTCCCGCACCTTCCCGCACCTTCCCGCACATTCCCGCACCTTCCCTTCCTGCACATTCCCTTCCCGCACCTTCCCGCAACTTCCCTTCCCGCACCTTCCCTTCCCGTACCTTCCCTTCATGCACTTTCCCTTCCCACACCTTCCCTTCCCTTCCCGCAACTTCCCGCAACTTCCCGCACCTTCCTGCACCTTCCCTTCCCTTCCCTTCCCTTCCCTTCCCTGACCTTACCTTCCTGCACCTTCTCTTCCCTTCCTTTCCCGCACCTTCAATTCCCTTCCCCCACCTTCCCTTCCCTTCCCTTCCCTTCCCTTCCCTTCCCTTCCCTTCCCTTCCCTTCCCTTCCCTTCCCTTCCCTTCCCTTCCCTTCCCGCACCTTCCCTTCCCGCACCTTCCCTTCCCTTCCCTTCCCTTCCCTTCCCTTCCTTCCCTTCCCTTCCCTTCCCTTCCTTCCCTTCCCTTCCCTTCCCTTCCCTTCCCTTCTCTTCCCATTCCCTTCCCTTCCTTCCTTCACTTCCCTTCCCTTCCGGCACCTTCTCTTCCCTTCCTGCACCTCCCTTCCCTTCCCTTCCCTTCCCTTCCCTTCCCTTCCCTTCCCTTCCCTTCCCTTCCCTTCCCTTCCCTTCCCTTCCCTTCCCTTCCCTTCCCTTCCCTTCCCTTCCCTTCCCGCACCTTCCCTTCCCTTCCCTTCCCGCACCTTCCCTTCCCTTCCCGCACCTTCCCTTCCCTTCCCTTACGTTCCCTTCTCGCACCTTCCCACACCTTCCCGCACCTTCCCTTCCCTTCCCTTCCCTTCCCTTCCCTTCCCTTCCCTTCCCTTCCCTTCCCTTCCCTTCCCTTCCCTTCCCTTCCCTTCCCTTCCCTTCCCTTCCCTTCCCTTCCCTTCCCTTCCCTTCCCTTCCCGCACCTTCCCGCACCTACCCGCACCTTCCCGCACCTTCCTTCCATTCCATTCCCTTCCCTTCCCTTCCCGCACCTTCCCTTCCCTTCCCTTCCCTTCCCTTCCCTTCCCTTCCCTTCCCTTCCCTTCCCTTCCCTTCCCATCCTTTCCCTTCCCACAGCCTCCCTTCCCTTCCCGCACCTTCAGTTCCCTTCACTTTGTGCAACTTCACACACCTTTCCTTCAGCACCTTCCCTTCCCGGACCTTCCCTTCCCACACATTCTCTCACCTTCCGGCACCTTCCGGCACCTTCTCTTCTCATTCCGCAGTTTCCCTTCCCTTTTTCCACCGTATCTTCTCTTCACTACCCTCACTGTTCCCTGTCCTTCCCTTTCCTGTCCTTCCCTTCCCTGCCCTGCTCTTCCCGCAGCTTCCCTTCCCTTCCCTTCCCTTCCCTTCCCTTCCCTTCCCTTCCCTTCCCTTCCCTTCCCTTCCCTTCCCTTCCCTTCCCTTCCCTTCCCTTCCCTTCCCTTCCCTTCCCTTCCCTTCCCTTCCCTTCCCTTCCCTTCCCTTCCCTTCCCTTCCCTTCCATTCCCTTCCCTTCCCTTCCCTTCCCTTCCCGCACCTTCCCTTCCCTTCCCGCACCTTCTGTTCCCTTCCCGCACCTTCCGGCACATTCCCGCACCTTCCCTTCCCGCACCTTTCCGCACCTTCCCTTCCTGCACCTTCCCACACCTTCCCACACCTTCCGTTCCCTTCCCTTCCCTTTCCTTCCCGCACCTTCAATTCCGTTCCCTTCCCTTCTCGCACCTTTCCTTCCCTTCCTGCACCTTCCCTTCCCTTCCCTCCACTTCTCTTCCCTTCCCATCCTTTCCCTTCCCGCAACCTCCCTTCCCTTCCCGCACCTTCAGTTCCCTTCACTTCGCACACCTTCACGCACCTTCCCTTCAGCACCTTCCCTTCCTGCACCTTCCCTTTCCTTCCCGCACCTTCCCTTCCCTTCCCGCACCTTCGCTTCCCTTCCCTTCTCTTCCCTTCCTTTTCCCGCACCTTCCCGCACCTTCCCTTCCCTCACATTCAAACACCTTCCCACACCTTCCCTTCCCTTCCCTTCCCTTTCCTTGCCGCACCTTCCGTTCCGTTCCCTTCCCTTCTCGCACCTTTCCTTCCCTTCCTGCAACTTCCCTTCCCTTCCCTTCCCTTCCCTTCACTTCCCGCACCTTCCCTTCCCGCACCTTCCCTTTCCGCACCTTCCCTTCCCTTCCCGCACCTTCCCTTCCCTTCCCGCACCTTCCCTTCATTCCCTTCCCTTCCCTTTCCGCACCTTCCCGTACCTTCCCACACCTTATATTCGCTTCCCTTCCCGTGCCTTCCCTTCCCTTCCCTTCCCTTCCCTTCCCTTCCCTTCCCTTCCCTTCCCTTCCCTTCCCTTCCCTTCCCTTCCCTTCCCTTCCCTTCCCTTCCCTTCCCTTCCCTTCCCTTCCCTTCCCTTCCCTTCCTTCTCTTCCCTTCCCTTCCATTCCCTTCTCTTCCCTTCCCTTCCCTTCCGTTCCCTTCCCTTCCCTACCCTTCCCTTCCCTTCCCTTCCCTTCCCTTCCCTTCCCTTCCCTTCCCTTCCCTTCCCTTCCCTTCCCTTCTCTTCCCTTCCCTTCCCTTCCCTTCCCTTCCCTTCCCTCCCCTTCCCTTCCCTTCCCTTCCCTTCCCTTCCCACACCTTCCCTTCCCACACCTTCCCTTCCCACACCTTCCCTTCCCACACCTTCCCTTCCCTTCCCTTCACTTCCCGCACCTTCCCGCACCTTCCCTCACCTTCCCGCACATTCCCGCACCTTCCCTTCCTGCACATTCCCTTCCCGCACCTTCCCGCACCTTCCCTTACTGCACCTTCCCTTCCCACACCTTCCCTTCCCACACTTTCCCTTCCCGCACCTTCCCTTCCCTTCCCGCACCATCCCGCAACTTCCCGCACCTTCCCTCCCCTCCCCTTCCCTTCCCTCCCCTTCCCTTCCCTTCCCTTCCCTTCCCTTCCCTTCCCTTCCCTTCCCTTCCCTTCCCTTCCCTTCCCTTCCCTTCCCTTCCCTTCCCTTCCCTTCCCTTCCCACACCTTCCCTTCCCTTCCCACACCTTCCCTTCCCACACCTTCCCTTCCCACACCTTCCCTTCCCTTCCCTTCACTTCCCGCACCTTCCCGCACCTTCCCGCACATTCCCGCACCTTCCCTTCCTGCACATTCCCTTCCCGCACCTTCCCGCAACTTCCCTTCCCGCACCTTCCCTTCCCGTACCTTCCCTTCATGCACTTTCCCTTCCCACACCTTCCCTTCCCTTCCCGCAACTTCCCGCAACTTCCCGCACCTTCCTGCACCTTCCCTTCCCTTCCCTTCCCTTCCCTTCCCTTCCCTGACCTTACCTTCCTGCACCTTCTCTTCCCTTCCTTTCCCGCACCTTCAATTCCCTTCCCCCACCTTCCCTTCCCTTCCCTTCCCTTCCCTTCCCTTCCCTTCCCTTCCCTTCCCTTCCCTTCCCTTCCCTTCCCTTCCCTTCCCTTCCCTTCCCTTCCCTTCCCTTCCCTTCCCTTCCCTTCCCTTCCCTTCCCTTCCCTTCCCTTCCCTTCTCTTCCCCTCACTTCCATTCCCTTCCCTTCCCTTCCCTTCACTTCCCTTCCCTTCCGGCACCTTCTCTTCCCTTCCTGCACCCTCCCTTCCTTTCCCTTCCCTTCCCTTCCCTTCCCTTCCCTTCCCTTCCCTTCCCTTCCCTTCCCTTCCCTTCCCTTCCCTTCCCTTCCCTTCCCTTCCCTTCCCTTCCCTTCCCTTCCCTTCCCTTCCCGCACCTTCCCTTCCCTTCCCTTCCCGCACCTTCCCTTCCCTTCCCGCACCTTCCCTTCCCTTCCCTTACGTTCCCTTCTCGCACCTTCCCACACCTTCCCGCACCTTCCCTTCCCTTCCCTTCCCTTCCCTTCCCTTCCCTTCCCTTCCCTTCCCTTCCCTTCCCTTCCCTTCCCTTCCCTTCCCTTCCCTTCCCTTCCCTTCCCTTCCCTTCCCTTCCCTTCCCTTCCCGCACCTTCCCGCACCTACCCGCACCTTCCCGCACCTTCCTTCCATTCCATTCCCTTCCCTTCCCTTCCCGCACCTTCCCTTCCCTTCCCTTCCCTTCCCTTCCCTTCCCTTCCCTTCCTTCCCTTCCCTTCCCTTCCCTTCCCTTCCCTTCCCTTCCCTTCCCTTCCCATCCTTTCCCTTCCCACAGCCTCCCTTCCCTTCCCGCACCTTCAGTTCCCTTCACTTTGTGCAACTTCACACACCTTTCCTTCAGCACCTTCCCTTCCCGGACCTTCCCTTCCCACACATTCTCTCACCTTCCGGCACCTTCCGGCACCTTCTCTTCTCATTCCGCAGTTTCCCTTCCCTTTTTCCACCGTATCTTCTCTTCACTACCCTCACCGTTCCCTGTCCTTCCCTTTCCTGTCCTTCCCTTCCCTGCCCTGCTCTTCCCGCAGCTTCCCTTCCCTTCCCTTCCCTTCCCTTCCCTTCCCTTCCCTTCCCTTCCCTTCCCTTCCCTTCCCTTCCCTTCCCTTCCCTTCCCTTCCCTTCCCTTCCCTTCCCTTCCCTTCCATTCCCTTCCCTTCCCTTCCCTTCCCTTCCCGCACCTTCCCTTCCCTTCCCGCACCTTCTGTTCCCTTCCCGCACCTTCCGGCACATTCCCGCACCTTCCCTTCCCGCACCTTTCCGCACCTTCCCTTCCTGCACCTTCCCACACCTTCCCACACCTTCCGTTCCCTTCCCTTCCCTTTCCTTCCCGCACCTTCAATTCCGTTCCCTTCCCTTCTCGCACCTTTCCTTCCCTTCCTGCACCTTCCCTTCCCTTCCCTCCGCTTCTCTTCCCTTCCCATCCTTTCCCTTCCCGCAACCTCCCTTCCCTTCCCGCACCTTCAGTTCCCTTCACTTCGCACACCTTCACGCACCTTCCCTTCAGCACCTTCCCTTCCTGCACCTTCCCTTTCCTTCCCGCACCTTCCCTTCCCTTCCCGCACCTTCGCTTCCCTTCCCTTCTCTTCCCTTCCTTTTCCCGCACCTTCCCGCACCTTCCCTTCCCTCACATTCAAACACCTTCCCACACCTTCCCTTCCCTTCCCTTCCCTTTCCTTCCCGCACCTTCCGTTCCGTTCCCTTCCCTTCTCGCACCTTTCCTTCCCTTCCTGCAACTTCCCTTCCCTTCCCTTCCCTTCCCTTCACTTCCCGCACCTTCCCTTCCCGCACCTTCCCTTTCCGCACCTTCCCTTCCCTTCCCGCACCTTCCCTTCATTCCCTTCCCTTCCCTTTCCGCACCTTCCCGTACCTTCCCACACCTTATATTCGCTTCCCTTCCCGTGCCTTCCCTTCCCTTCCCTTCCCTTCCCTTCCCTTCCCTTCCCTTCCCTTCCCTTCCCTTCCCTTCCCTTCCCTTCCCTTCCCTTCCCTTCCCTTCCCTTCCCTTCCCTTCCCTTCCCTTCTCTTCCCTTCCCTTCCATTCCCTTCTCTTCCCTTCCCTTCCCTTCCGTTCCCTTCCCTTCCCTACCCTTCCCTTCCCTTCCCTTCCCTTCCCTTCCCTTCCCTTCCCTTCCCTTCCCTTCCCTTCCCTTCCCTTCCCTTCCCTTCCCTTCCCTTCCCTTCCCTTCCCTTCCCTTCCCTTCCCTTCCCTTCCCTTCCCTCCCCTTCCCTTCCCTTCCCTTCCCTTCCCTTCCCTTCCCACACCTTCCCTTCCCACACCTTCCCTTCCCACACCTTCCCTTCCCACACCTTCCCTTCCCTTCCCTTCACTTCCCGCACCTTCCCGCACCTTCCCTCACCTTCCCGCACATTCCCGCACCTTCCCTTCCTGCACATTCCCTTCCCGCACCTTCCCGCACCTTCCCTTACTGCACCTTCCCTTCCCACACCTTCCCTTCCCACACTTTCCCTTCCCGCACCTTCCCTTCCCTTCCCGCACCATCCCGCAACTTCCCGCACCTTCCCTTCCCTTCCCTTCCCTTCCCTTCCCTTCCCTTCCCTTCCCTTCCCTTCCCTTCCCTTCCCGCACCTTCCCGCACCTTCCCGCACCTTCCCGCACCTTCCCGCACCTTCCCACACCTTCCCTTCCCGCACCTTCTCTTCCCTTCTCTTCCCTTCCCTTCCCTTCCCTTCCCTTCCCTTCCCTTCCCTTCCCTTCCCTTCCCTTCCCTTCCCTTCCCTTCCCTTCTCTTCTCTTCCCTTCCCTTCCATTGCCTTCCCTTCCCTTCCCTTCCCTTACCTTACCTTCCCGCAACTTCCCGCACCTTCCCGTACCTTTCATTCCCTTCCCTTCCCTTCCCTTCCCTTCCCTTCCCTTCCCTTCCCTTCCCTTCCCTTCCCTTCCCTTCCCTTCCCGCACCTTCCCTTCCCTTCCCTTCCCTTCCCTTCCCTTCCCTTCCCTTCCCTTCCCTTCCCTTCCCTTCCCTTCCCTTCCCTTCCCTTCCCTTCCCTTCCCTTCTATTCCCTTCCCTTCCCTTCCCTTCCCTTCCCTTCCCGCACCTTCTCTTCCCTTCCCTTCCCGCACCTTCCCTTCCCTTCCCGCAGCTTCGCTTCCCTTCCCTTCCCTTCCCGCAACTTCCCTTCCCATCCCTTTCCTTCCCGCTCCTTCCCGCACCTTCCCTTCCCGCACCTTCCCTTTCCGCACCTTCCCACACGTTCCCGCAATTTCCCTTCCCGCACCTTCCCTTTCTTTCCCGCACCTTCCCTTCCCGCACCTTCCCTTCCCTTCCCTTCACGTCCCTTCCCTTCCCTTCCCTTCCCTTCCCTTCCCTTCCCTTCCCTTCCCTTCCCTTCCCTTCCCTTCCCTTCCCTTCCCTTCCCTTCCCTTCCCTTCCCTTCCCCTCCCTTCCCTTCCTTCCCTTCCCTTCCCATCCCTTCCCTTCCCTTCCCGCACCTTCCCTTCACTTCCCTTCCCTTCCCTTCCCTTCCCGCACCTTCCCTTCCCTTCCCTTCCCTTCCCTTCCCTTCCCTTCCCTTCCCTTCCCTTCCCTTCCCTTCCCTTCCCTTCCCTTCCCTTCCCTTCCCTTCCCTTCCCTTCCCTTCCCTTCCCTTCCCGCACCTTCCCTTCCCTTCCCGCACCTTCCTGCACCTTCCCTTCCCTTCCCGCACCTTCTCTTCCCTTTCCGCACCTTCCCTTCCCTTCCCTTCCCTTCCCTTCCCTTCACTTCCCTTCCCTTCCCTTCCATTCCATTCCTTTCCGTTCTCTTCCCTTCGCTTCCCTTCCCGCACCTTCCCGCACCTTCCCGCACCCTCCCGCATCTTCCGTTCCCACACCTTCCCTTCCCGCAGATTCACTTCCCTTCCCTCACCTTCACTTCCCTTCCCTTCCCTTCCCGCACGTGCCCTTCCCTTCCCTTCCCTTCCCTTCCTGCACCTTCCCTTCCCTTCCTGCACCTTCCCTTCCTTTTCCTTCCCTTCCCTTCCCTTCCCTTCCCTTCCCTTCCCTTCCCTTCCCGCAACTTCCCGCACCTTCCCTTCCCTTCCCTCCCCTCCCCTCCCCTTCCCTTCCCTCCCCTTCCCTTCCCTTCCCTTCCCTTCCCTTCCCTTCCCTTCCCTTCCCTTCCCTTCCCTTCCCTTCCCTTCCCTTCCCTTCCCTTCCCTTCCCTTCCCTTCCCTTCCCTTCCCTTCCCACACCTTCCCTTCCCACACCTTCCCTTCCCACACCTTCCCTTCCCTTCCCTTCACTTCCCGCACCTTCCCGCACCTTCCCGCACATTCCCGCACCTTCCCTTCCTGCACATTCCCTTCCCGCACCTTCCCGCAACTTCCCTTCCCGCACCTTCCCTTCCCGTACCTTCCCTTCATGCACTTTCCCTTCCCACACCTTCCCCTTCCCTTCCCGCAACTTCCCGCAACTTCCCCGCACCTTCCTGCACCTTCCCTTCCCTTCCCTTCCCTTCCCTTCCCTTCCCTGACCTTACCTTCCTGCACCTTCTCTTCCCTTCCTTTCCCGCACCTTCAATTCCCTTCCCCACCTTCCCTTCCCTTCCCTTCCCTTCCCTTCCCTTCCCTTCCCTTCCCTTCCCTTCCCTTCCCTTCCCTTCCCTTCCCTTCCCTTCCCTTCCCTTCCCTTCCTTCCCTTCCCTTCCCTTCCCTTCCCTTCCCTTCCCTTCTCTTCCCCTCACTTCCATTCCCTTCCCTTCCCTTCCCTTCACTTCCCTTCCCTTCCGGCACCTTCTCTTCCCTTCCTGCACCCTCCCTTCCCTTCCCTTCCCTTCCCTTCCCTTCCCTTCCCTTCCCTTCCCTTCCCTTCCCTTCCCTTCCCGCACCTTCCCTTCCCGCACCTTCCCTTCCCTTCCCGCACCTTCCCTTCCCTCCTTCCCTTCCCCCCTTCCCGCACCTTCGCTTCCCTTCCCGCACCTTCCCTTCCCTTCCCTTACGTTCCCTTCTCGCACCTTCCCACACCTTCCCTTCCCTTCCCTTCCCTTCCCTTCCCTTCCCTTCCCTTCCCTTCCCTTCCCTTCCCTTCCCTTCCCTTCCCTTCCCTTCCCTTCCCTTCCTTCCCGCACCTTCCCGCACCTACCCGCACCTTCCCGCACCTTCCTTCCATTCCATTCCCTTCCCTTCCCTTCCCGCACCTTCCCTTCCCTTCCCTTCCCTTCCCTTCCCTTCCCTTCCCTTCCCTTCCCTTCCCTTCCCTTCCCTTCCCTTCCCATCCTTTCCCTTCCCACAGCTTCCCTTCCCTTCCCGCACCTTCAGTTCCCTTCACTTTGTGCAACTTCACACACCTTTCCTTCAGCACCTTCCCTTCCCGGACCTTCCCTTCCCACACATTCTCTCACCTTCCGGCACCTTCCGGCACCTTCTCTTCTCATTCCGCAGTTTCCCTTCCCTTTTTCCACCGTATCTTCTCTTCACTACCCTCACCGTTCCCTGTCCTTCCCTTTCCTGTCCTTCCCTTCCCTGCCCTGCTCTTCCCGCAGCTTCCCTTCCCTTCCCTTCCCTTCCCTTCCCTTCCCTTCCCTTCCCTTCCCTTCCCTTCCCTTCCCTTCCCTTCCCTTCCCTTCCCTTCCCTTCCCTTCCCTTCCCTTCCATTCCCTTCCCTTCCCTTCCCTTCCCTTCCCGCACCTTCCCTTCCCTTCCCGCACCTTCTGTTCCCTTCCCGCACCTTCCGGCACATTCCCGCACCTTCCCTTCCCGCACCTTTCCGCACCTTCCCTTCCTGCACCTTCCCACACCTTCCCACACCTTCCGTTCCCTTCCCTTCCCTTTCCTTCCCGCACCTTCAATTCCGTTCCCTTCCCTTCTCGCACCTTTCCTTCCCTTCCTGCACCTTCCCTTCCCTTCCCTCCGCTTCTCTTCCCTTCCCATCCTTTCCCTTCCCGCAACCTCCCTTCCCTTCCCGCACCTTCAGTTCCCTTCACTTCGCACACCTTCACGCACCTTCCCTTCAGCACCTTCCCTTCCTGCACCTTCCCTTTCCTTCCCGCACCTTCCCTTCCCTTCCCGCACCTTCGCTTCCCTTCCCTTCTCTTCCCTTCCTTTTCCCGCACCTTCCCGCACCTTCCCTTCCCTCACATTCAAACACCTTCCCACACCTTCCCTTCCCTTCCCTTCCCTTTCCTTCCCGCACCTTCCGTTCCGTTCCCTTCCCTTCTCGCACCTTTCCTTCCCTTCCTGCAACTTCCCTTCCCTTCCCTTCCCTTCCCTCCGTTACCCTTCCCATCCCATCCTTTCCCTTCCCGCACCATCCCTTCCCTTCCCGCACCTTCAGTTCCCTTCACTTCTCGAACCTTCATGCACCTTTCCTTCAGCACCTTCCCTTCCCGCACCTTCCCTTCCCACACCTTCTCGCACCTTCCCGCAACTTCCAGCATCTTCCCTTCCCTTTCCGCACTTTCCCTTCACTTCCTGCACAGTCTCTTCCCTTCCCTAACCTCCCAGTTCCCTGTCCCTCCCTGCCCTTCCCTTCCCTTCCCTTCCCTTCCCTTCCCTTCCCTTCCCTTCCCTTCCCTTCCCTTCCCTTCCCTTCCTTCCCTTCCCGCACCTTCCCTTCCCTTCCCTTCCCGCACATTCCCGCACCTTCCCTTCCCTTCCCTTCCCTTCCCTTCCATTCCCTTCCCTTCCCTTCCCGCACCTTCCCTTCCCTTCCCTTCCCGCACCTTCCCTTCCCTTCCCTTCCCTTCCCTTCCCTTCCCTTCCCTTCCCTTCCCTTCCCTTCCCTTCCCTTCCCTTCCCTTCCCTTCCCATCCTTTCCCTTCCGGCAGCCTCCCTTCCCTTCCTGCACCTTCTGTTCCCTTCCCGCACCTTCCGGCACATTCCCGCACCTTCCCTTCTCGCACCTTTCCGCACCTTCCCTTCCTGCACCTTCCCACACCTTCCCACACCTTCCCTTCCCTTCCCTTCCCTTTGCTTCCCGCACCTTCAATTCCGTTCCCTTCCCTTCTCGCACCTTTCCTTCCCTTCCTGCACCTTCCCTTCCCTTCCCTTCCCTCCGCTTCTCTTCCCTTCCCATCCTTTCCCTTCCCGCAACCTCCCTTCCCTTCCCGCACCTTCAGTTCCCTTCACTTCGTGCACCTTCACGCACCTTCCCTTCAGCACCTTCCCTTCCTGCACCTTCCCTTTCCTTCCCGCACCTTCCCTTCCCTTCCCGCACCTTCGCTTCCCTTCCCTTCTCTTCCCTTCCTTTCCCGCACCTTCCCGCACCTTCCCTTCCCTCACATTCAAACACCTTCCCACACCTTCCCTTCCCTTCCCTTCCCTTTCCTTCCCGCACCTTCCGTTCCGTTCCCTTCCCTTCTCGCACCTTTCCTTCCCTTCCTGCAACTTCCCTTCCCTTCCCTTCCCTTCCCTCCGTTACCCTTCCCGTCCCATCCTTTCCCTTCCCGCACCATCCCTTCCCTTCCCGCACCTTCAGTTCCCTTCACTTTTCGCACCTTCATGCACCTTTCCTTCAGCACCTTCCCTTCCCGCACCTTCCCTTCCCACACCTTCTCGCACCTTCCCGCAACTTCCAGCATCTTCCCTTCCCTTTCCGCACTTTCCCTTCACTTCTTGCACAGTCTCTTCCCTTCCCTACCCTCCCAGTTCCCTGTCCCTCCCTTCCCTGCCCTTCCCTTCCCTTCCCTTCCCTTCCCTTCCCTTCCCTTCCCTTCCCTTCCCTTCCCTTCCCTTCCCTTCCCTTCCCTTCCCTTCCCTTTCTTTCCCTTCCCGTACCTTCCCTTCCCTTCCCGTACCTTCCCTTCCCGCACCTTCCCTTCCTGTACCCTCCCTTCCCGCACCTTCCCGTACCTTCCCGCACCTTCCCGCACTTTCCCTTCCTTTCCCGCACCTTCCCTTCCCACACCTTCCCGCACCTTACCTTCCCTCAACTTCCCGCACTTTCCCGCACCTTCCCGCACCTTCCCTTCCCACACCTTCCCTTCCCTTCCCTTCCCTTCCCTTCCCTTCCCTTCCCTTCCCTTCCCTTCCCTTCCCTTCCCTTCCCTTCCCTTCCCAACCCTTCCCTTCCCTTCCCTTCCCTTCCCTTCCCACACCTTCCCTTCCCTTCCCTTCCCGCACCTTCCCTTCCCGCACCTTCCCTTCCCGCACCTTCCCTTCCCGCACCTTCTCTTCCCTTCCCTTTCCGCACCTTCCCTTCCCTTCCCGCACCTTCGCTTCTCTTCCCTTCCCTTCCCGCAACTTCCCTTCCCATCCCTTTCCTTCCCGCTCCTTCCCGCACCTTCCCTTCCCGCACCTTCCCACACGTTCCCGCAATTTCCCTTCCCGCACCTTCCCTTCCTTTCCCGCACATTCCCTTCCCAAACCTTCCCTTCCCTTCCCGCACCGTCCCTTCCCTTCAATTCCCTTCCCTTCCCTTCCCTTCCCTTCCCTTCCCTTCCCTTCCCTTCCCTTCCCTTCCCTTCCCTTCCCTTCCCTTCCCTTCCCTTCCCTTCCCTTCCCTTCCCTTCCCATCCCTTCCCTTCCCTTCCCTTCCCTTCCCTTCCCTTCCCTTCCCCTCCCTTCCCTTCCCTTCCCTTCCCTTCCCTTCACTTCCCGCACCTTCCCTTCCCGCACCTTCCCTTTCCGCACCTTCCCTTCCCTTCCCGCACCTTCCCTTCATTCCCTTCCCTTCCCTTCCCGCACCATCCACACCTTCCCACACCTTCTATTCGCTTCCCTTCCCGTGCCTTCCCTTCCCTTCCCTTCCCTTCCCTTCCCTGTCTTGCCCTGCCCTGCCAGGCCCTGCCCCTCCCGCACCTTCTGAACCTTTGCTTTCCCTTCCCGCACCCTCCCTTCCCTTCCTTTCCCGCACCTTCCATTCCCTTACCTTACCTTCCCGCACCTTCCCTTCCCTTCCCGCACCATCCCTTCCCTTCCCTTCCCTTCCCTTCCCTTCCCTTCCCTTCCCTTCCCTTCCCTTCCCTTCCCTTCCCTTCCCTTCCCTTCCCTTCCCTTCCCGTACCTTCCCTTCCCTTCCCGTACCTTCCCTTCCCGCACCTTCCCGTATTTTCCCACACCTTCCCGCACCTTCCCTTCTCTTCCCGCACGTCCTCGCACCTTCCCGCACCTTCCATGCCCTGCCCATATCGTCCCTTCCTGCAACTTCCCTTCCCTTCCCGCACCTTCCCATCCCGCAACTTCCCGCACTTTCCGGTAGCTTCCCTTCCCTTCCAGTACCTTCCCTTCCAGTACCTTCCCTTCTCTTCCCGCACCTCCCCTTCCCGCACCTCCCTTCCCTTCCCACACCTTCCCCTCCAGCACCTCCCCACACCTTTCGGCACCTTCCCTTTCCTTTCTGCACTTTCCCTTCCCTTCTTGCACCTTCCCTTCCCTTCCCTGCCCTCCCCTTTCCTTCCTTTCCCTTCCCTGTCTTGCCCTGCCCTTCCCTGCCCTTCCCTTCCCTTCCCTTCCCTTGCCTTCCCTTCCCGCACCTTCCTGCACCTTCCCTTCCCTTCCTGCAAATTCCCTTCCCGCACCTTCCCTTCCCGCACCTTCCCTTCTCTTCCTGCACCTTCCCTTCCCTTCCTGCACATTCCTTTCCCTTCCCTTCCCTTCCCTTCTTTTCTCTTCCCTTCCCTTCCCTTCCCTTCCCTTCCCTTCCCTTCCCTTCCCTTCCCTTCCCTTCCCTTCCCTTCCCTTCCCTTCCCTTCCCTTCCCTTCCCTTCCCTTCCCTTCCCTTCCCATCCCTTTCCTTTTTTTCTCTTCCCTTTCCTTCTCGCATCTTCCCTTCCCGCACCTTCCCTTCCCGACGTTCCCGCACCTTCCCTTCCCGCACCTTCCCACACCTTCCCTTCCCTCCCTTCCCGCCCCTTCCCTTCCCTTCCCTTCCCTTCCCTTCCCTTCCCTTCCCTTCCCTTCCCTTCCCTTCCCTTCCCTTCCCTTCCCTTCCCTTCCCTTCCCTTCCCTTCCCAACCCTTCCCTTCCCTTCCCTTCCCTTCCCACACCTTCCCTTCCCTTCCCTTCCCGCACCTTCCCTTCCCGCACCTTCCCTTCCCGCACCTTCCCTTCCCGCACCTTCTCTTCCCTTCCCTTTCCGCACCTTCCCTTCCCTTCCCGCACCTTCGCTTCTCTTCCCTTCCCTTCCCGCAACTTCCCTTCCCATCCCTTTCCTTCCCGCTCCTTCCCGCACCTTCCCTTCCCGCACCTTCCCACACGTTCCCGCAATTTCCCTTCCCGCACCTTCCCTTCCTTTCCCGCACATTCCCTTCCCAAACCTTCCCTTCCCTTCCCGCACCGTCCCTTCCCTTCAATTCCCTTCCCTTCCCTTCCCTTCCCTTCCCTTCCCTTCCCTTCCCTTCCCTTCCCTTCCCTTCCCTTCCCTTCCCTTCCCTTCCCTTCCCATCCCTTCCCTTCCCTTCCCTTCCCTTCCCTTCCCTTCCCTTCCCTTCCCTTCCCCTCCCTTCCCTTCCCTTCCCTTCCCTTCCCTTCACTTCCCGCACCTTCCCTTCCCGCACCTTCCCTTTCCGCACCTTCCCTTCCCTTCCCGCACCTTCCCTTCATTCCCTTCCCTTCCCTTCCCGCACCATCCACACCTTCCCACACCTTCTATTCGCTTCCCTTCCCGTGCCTTCCCTTCCCTTCCCTTCCCTTCCCTTCCCTGTCTTGCCCTGCCCTGCCAGGCCCTGCCCCTCCCGCACCTTCCGAACCTTTGCTTTCCCTTCCCGCACCCTCCCTTCCCTTCCTTTCCCGCACCTTCCATTCCCTTACCTTACCTTCCCGCACCTTCCCTTCCCTTCCCGCACCATCCCTTCCCTTCCCTTCCCTTCCCTTCCCTTCCCTTCCCTTCCCTTCCCTTCCCTTCCCTTCCCTTCCCTTCCCTTCCCTTCCCTTCCCGTACCTTCCCTTCCCGCACCTTCCCTTCCCGCACCTTCCCGTATTTTCCCACACCTTCCCGCACCTTCCCTTCTCTTCCCGCACGTCCTCGCACCTTCCCGCACCTTCCATGCCCTGCCCATATCGTCCCTTCCTGCAACTTCCCTTCCCTTCCCGCACCTTCCCATCCCGCACCTTCCCGCACTTTCCGGTAGCTTCCCTTCCCTTCCAGTACCTTCCCTTCCAGTACCTTCCCTTCTCTTCCCGCACCTCCCCTTCCCGCACCTCCCTTCCCTTCCCACACCTTCCCCTCCCGCACCTCCCCACACCTTTCGGCACCTTCCCTTTCCTTTCTGCACTTTCCCTTCCCTTCTTGCACCTTCCCTTCCCTTCCCTGCCCTCCCCTTTCCTTCCTTTCCCTTCCCTGTCTTGCCCTGCCCTTCCCTGCCCTTCCCTTCCCTTGCCTTCCCTTCCCTTGCCTTCCCTTCCCGCACCTTCCTGCACCTTCCCTTCCCTTCCTGCAAATTCCCTTCCCGCACCTTCCCTGCCCGCACCTTCCCTTCTCTTCCTGCACCTTCCCTTCCCTTCCTGCACATTCCTTTCCCTTCCCTTCCCTTCCCTTCCCTTCTTTTCTCTTCCCTTCCCTTCCCTTCCCTTCCCTTCCCTTCCCTTCCCTTCCCTTCCCTTCCCTTCCCTTCCCTTCCCTTCCCATCCCTTTCCTTTTTTTCTCTTCCCTTTCCTTCTCGCATCTTCCCTTCCCGCACCTTCCCTTCCCGACGTTCCCGCACCTTCCCTTCCCGCACCTTCGCACACCTTCCCTTCCCTCCCTTCCCGCCCCTTCCCGCACCTTCCCGCACCTTCCCGCACTATCCGTTCCCTTCCCGCACCTTCCCTTCCCGCACATTCCCTTCCCGCACCTTCCCTTCCCGCACCTTCCCTTCCATTTCCTTCCCTTCCCTTCCCTTCCCTACCCTTCCCTTCGCCTCCCTTCCCTTCCCTTCCCTTCCCTTCCCTTCCCCTCCCTTCCCTTCCTTTCCCTTCCCTTCCCGCACCTTCCCGCACCTTCCCGCACCTTCCCGCAGCTTTGCTTTCCTACTTTTCTCTTCCCTTTCCTTCCCGCACCTTCCCTTCCCGCACCTTCCCTTCCCTTCCCGCACCTTCCCTTCCCTTTCCGCATCTTCCCTTCCCGCACCTTCCCTTCCCTTACCGCACCTTACCTTCCGGCACCTTCCTGCACCTTCCCTTCCCACACCTTCCCCCACCTTTCCTTCCCTTCCCTTCCCTTCCCTTCCCTTCCCTTCCCTTCCCTTCCCTTCCCTTCCCTTCCCTTCCCTTCCCTTCCCTTCCCTTCCCTTCCCTTCCCTTCCCTTCTCTTCCCTTCCCTTCCCTTCCCTTCCCTTCCCTTCCCTGCCCTCCCCTTGCCTTCCTTTCCCTTCCCTGTCTTGCCCTGCCCTGCCAGGCCCTGCCCTTCCCGCACCTTCCGATCCTTTGCTTTCCCTTCCCGCACCCTCCCTTCCCTTCCCTTCCCGCACCTTTCATTCCCTTACCTTACCTTCCCGCACCTTCCCTTCCCTTCCCGCACCATCCCTTCCCTTCCCGCACCTTCCCTTCCCTTCCCTTCCCACACATTCCCTTCCATTCCCTTCCCTTCCCTTCCCTTCCCTTCAATTCCCTTCTCTTCCCTTCCCTTCTTTTCTCTTCCCTTTCCTTCCCGTACCTTCCCTTCCTGCACCTTCCCTTCCCGCACCTTTCCGCACCTTCCCTTCCTGCACCTTCCCACACCTTCCCTTCCCTTCCCTTCCCTTCCCTTCCCTTCCCTTCCCTTCCCTTCCCTTCCTGCACCTTCCATTCCATTCCCTTCCCTTCTCGCACCTTTCCTTCCCTTCCTGCACCTTCCCTTCCCTTCCCTTCCCTCCGCTTCCCTTCCCTTCCCGCACCCTCAGTTGCCTTTACTTCGCGCACCTTCACGCACCTTCCCTTCAACACCTTCCCTTCCCGCACCTTCCCTTCCCGCACCTTCCCTTCCCTTCCCTTCTCTTCCCACACCTTCCCTTCCCTTCCCGCACCATCCCTTCCATTCCCGCATCTTCCCTTTCCTTTTCCTTCCCACACCTTCCCTTCCCACACCTTCCCGCACCTTCCCTTCCCTTCTTTTCTCTTCCCTTTCCTTCCCGTACCTTCCCTTCCCGCACCTTCCTTTCCCGCACCTTCCCGCACCTTCCCTTCCCTCACATTCCCACACCTTCCCACACCTTCCCTTCCCTTCCCTTCCCTTCCCTTTCCTTCCCGCACCTTCCGTTCCGTTCCCTTCCCTTCTCGCACCTTTCCTTCCCTTCCTGCTACTTCCCTTCCCTCCGTTTCCCTTCCCTTCCCATCCTTTCCCTTCCCGCACCTTCCCTTCCCTTCCCGCACCTTCAGTTCCCTTCACTTCACGCACCTTCACGCACCTTCCCTTCAGCACCTTCCCTTCCTGCACCTTCCCTTCCCAGACCTTCTCGCACCTTCCCGCACCTTCCGGCATCTTCCCTTCCCTTTCCGCACTTTCCCTTTCCTTCTTGCACCGTCCTTTCCATTCCCTACCCTCCCATTTCCCTGTCCCTCCCTTCCCTGCCCTGCCCTGCCCTTCCCTGCCCTGCCCTGCCCTTCCCTTCGCTTCCCTTTCCTTCCCTTCCCTTCCCTTCCCTTCCCTTCCCTTCCCTTCCCTTCCCTTCCCTTCCCTTCCCTTCCCTTCCCGTACCTTCCCGTAACTTCCCTTCCCGCACCTTCCCTTCCCGCACCTTCCCTTCCCGCACCTTCCCGTATTTTCCCACACCTTCCCGCACCTTCCCTTCTCTTCCCGCACGTCCTCGCACCTTCCCGCACCTTCCAATGCCTGCCCATATCGTCCCTTCCTGCAATTTCCCTTCCCTTCCCGCACCTTCCCTTCCCGCACCTTCCCGCACCTTCCGGTAGCTTCCCTTCCCTTCCAGTACCTTCCCTTCCAGTATCTTCCCTTCTCTTCCCACACCTTCCCTTCCCGCACCTCCCTTCCTTTCCCACACCTTCCCCTCCCGCACCTCCCCACACCTTTCGGCAGCTTCCCTTTCCTTTCTGCACTTTCCCTTCCCTTCTTGCACCTTCCCTTCCCTTCCCTGCCCTCCCTTTTCCTTCCTTTCCCTTCCCTGTCTTGCCCTGCCCTGCCATGCCCTTCCCTTCCCTTCCCTTGCCTTCCCTTCCCTTGCCTTCCCTTCCCGCACCTTCCTGCACCTTCCCTTCCCTTCCTGCAACTTCCGTTCCCGCACCTTCCCTTCTCTTCCTGCACCTTCCCTTCCCTTCCTGCACATTCCTTTCCCTTCCCTTCCCTTCCCTTCCCTTCCCTTCCCTTCCCTTCCCTTCCCTTCCCTTCCCTTCCCTTCCCTTCCCTTCCATTCCCTTCCCTTCCCTTCCCTTCCCTTCCCTTCCCTTCCCTTCCCTTTCCTTTCCTTTTTTTGTCTTCCCTTTCCTTCTCGCATCTTCCCTTCCCGCACCTTCCCTTCCCTCCGACCTTCCCGCACCTTCCCTTCCCGCACCTTCCCACACCTTCCCTTCCCTTCCCTTCCCGCTCCTTCCCGCACCTTCCCGCACTATCCATTCCCTTCCCGCACTATCCCTTCCCTTCCCGCACCTTCCCTTCCCGCACCTTCCCTTCCCGCACCTTCCCTTCCCGCACCTTCCCTTCCCGCAACTTCCCTTCCCTTCCCTTCCCTACCCTTCCCTTCGCCTCCCTTCCCTTCCCTTCCCTTCCATTCCCTTCCCTTCCCTTCCCTTCCCTTCCCTTCCCTTCCCTTCCCTTCCCTTCCCTTCCCTTCCCTTCCCTTCCCTTCCCTTCCCCTCCCCTCCCTTCCCTTCCCTTCCCGCACCTTCCTGCACCTTCCCGCACCTTCCCGCAGCTTTGCTTTCCTACTTTTCTCTTCCCTTTCCTTCCCGCACCTTCCCTTCCCGCACCTTCCCTTCCCTTCCCGCACCTTCCCTTCCCTTTCCGCAACTTCCCTTCCCGCACCTTCCCTTCCCTTACCGCACCTTACCTTCCGGCACCTTCCTGCACCTTCCCTTCCCACACCTTCCCCAACCTTCCCTTTCCTTCCCTTCCATGCCCTTCCCTTCCCTTCCCTTCCCGCACCTTCCCGCACCTTCCCGCACCTTCCCGCACCTTCCCGCACCTTCCCGCACCTTCCCTTCCCACACCTTCCATTCCGTTCCCTTCCCTTCTCGCACCTTTCCTTTCCTTCCTGCATCTTCCCTTCCCTTCCCTTCCCTCCGCTTCCCTTCCCTTCCCATCCTTTCCCTTCCCGCACCTTCCCTTCCCTTCCCGCACCTTCAGTTCCCTTCACTTCGCGCACCTTCACGCACCCTCCCTTCAGCACCTTCCCTTCCCGCACCTTCCCTTCCCTTCCCTTCCCTTCCCTTCCCTTCCTGCACCTTCCCGCACCTTCCCGCACCTTCCCTTCCCTTCCCGCACCTTCCCTTCCCGCAACTTACCGCACCTTCCCTTCCCTTCCCTTCCCTTCCCTTCCCTTCCCTTCCCTTCCCTTCCCTTCCCTTCCCTTCCCTTCCCTTCCCTTCCCTTCCCTTCCCTTCCATTAACTTACCTTACCTTCCCGCACCTTCCCTTCCCTTCCCGCACCATCCCTTCCCTTCCCGCACCTTCCCTTCCCTTCCCTTCCCGCACCTTCTTTTCCCTTCCATTCCCTTCCCTTCCCTTCCTTTCCCTTCCCTTCCCTTCCCTTTTCCAACCTTCCCTTCCCTTCCTGCACCTCTCCTTCCCTTCCCTTCTCGCACCTTCCCTTCCCTTCCTGCACCTCCCCTTCCCTTCCCGCACCTTCCTTTCCCACACCTTCTCGCACCTTCCCGCACCTTCTGGCACCTTCCCTTCCCTTTCCGCACTTTCCCTTCCTTTTTTGTACCGTCCCTTCCCTTCCGTACCCTCCCCTTTCCCTGTCCTTCCCTTCCCTGTCCTGTCCTTCCCTGGTCTTCCCTTCCCGCACCTTCCCGCACCTTCCCTTTCCTTCCCGCACCTTCCCTTCCCTTCCCTTCCCGCACCTTCCCTTCCCGCACCTTCTCTTCCCGCACCTTCCCTTCCCGCACCTTCCCTTCCCGCCATTCCCTTCCCTTCTCGTACCTTCCCTTCCCGCACCTTCCCTTTCGTTCTCGTACCTTCCTTTCCCGCACCTTCCCTTCCCTTCCCGCAACTTCCCTTCCTGCACCTTCCCGCACCTTCCAGTAGCTTCCCTTCCAGTACCTTCTCTTCCCTTCCCGCACCTTCCCTTCCCTTCCCTTCCCGCACCTTCCCTTCCCTTCCCTTCCCGCACCTTCCCTTCCCGCACCTTCCCTTCCCGCACCTTCCCTTCCCGCCATTCCCTTCCCTTCTCGTACCTTCCCTTCCCGCACCTTCCCTTTCGTTCTCGTACCTTCCCTTCCCGCACCTTCCCTTCCCGCACCTTCCCGCACCTTCCCTTCCTGCACCTTCCCACACCTTCCCACACCTTCCCTTCCCTTCCCTTTCCTTCCCGCACCTTCCACTCCTTTCCCTTCCCTTCTTGCACCTTTCCTTCCCTTCCTGCACCTTCCCTTCCCTCCGATTCCCTTCCCTTCCTATCCTTTCCCTTCCCGCACCTTCCCTTACCTTCCCGCACCCTCAGTTCCTTTCACTTCGCGCACCTTCACGCACCTTCCCATCAGCACCTTCCCTTCCCGCACCTTCCCTTCCCGCACCTTCCCTTCCCGCACCTTCCCTTCCCTTCCCTTCTCTTCCCTTCCTTTCCCGCACCTTCCCGCACCTTCTCTTCCCGCACCTTCCTTTCCCGCACCTTCCCACACCTTCCCTTCCCTTCCCTACCCTTTCCTTCCCGCACCTTCCATTCCGTTCCCTTCCCTTCTCGCACTTTTCCTTCCCTTCCTGCACCTTCCCTTCCCTTTCCTTCCCTTCCCTTTGCTTCTCTTCCCATCCTTTCCCTTCCCGCACCTTCCTTTCCCTTCCCGCACCTTCAGTTCCCTTAACTTCGCGCACCTTCACGCACTTTCCCTTCAGCAACTTCCCTTCCCGCACCTTCCCTTCCCACACCTTCTCGCACCTTCCTGTACCTTCCGGCATCTTCCCTTCCCTTTCTGCACTTTCCCTTCCCTTCTTGCACCGTCCCTTCCCTTCCCTACCCTCCGATTTCCCTGTCCCTCCGTTCCCTGACCTGCCCTTCCCTGCCCTTTCCTTCCCTTCCCTTCCCTTCCCTTCCCTTCCCTTCCCTTCCCTTCACTTCCCTTCCCGCACCTTCCCTTCCCGCACCTTCCCTTCCCGCACCTTCCCGCACCTTCCCGCACCTTCCCGCACCTTCCCTTCCCGCACCTTCCCGCGCCTTCCCGCACCTTCCCGCACTATCCCTTCCCTTCCCGCACCTTCCCTTCCCGCACATTCCCTTCCCGCACCTTCCCTTCCCGCACCTTCCCTTCCATTTCCTTCCCTTCCCTTCCCTTCCCTACCCTTCCCTTCGCCTCCCTTCCCTTCCCTTCCCTTCCCTTCCCTTCCTTTCCCTTCCCTTCCCGCACCTTCCCGCACCTTCCCGCACCTTCCCGCAGCTTTGCTTTCCTACTTTTCTCTTCCCTTTCCTTCCCGCACCTTCCCTTCCCGCACCTTCCCTTCCCTTCCCGCACCTTCCCTTCCCTTTCCGCATCTTCCCTTCCCGCACCTTCCCTTCCCTTACCGCAACTTACCTTCCGGCACCTTCCTGCACCTTCCCTTCCCACACCTTCCCCCACCTTCCCTTCCCTTCCCTTCCCTTCCCTTCCCTTCCCTTCCCTTCCCTTCCCTTCCCTTCCCTTCCCTTCCCTTCTCTTCCCTTCCCTTCCCTTCCCTTCCCTGCCCTCCCCTTGCCTTCCTTTCCCTTCCCTGTCTTGCCCTGCCCTGCCAGGCCCTGCCCTTCCCGCACCTTCCGATCCTTTGCTTTCCCTTCCCGCACCCTCCCTTCCCTTCCCTTCCCGCACCTTTCATTCCCTTACCTTACCTTCCCGCACCTTCCCTTCCCTTCCCGCACCATCCCTTCCCTTCCCGCACCTTCCCTTCCCTTCCCTTCCCACACATTCCCTTCCATTCCCTTCCCTTCCCTTCCCTTCCCTTCCCTTCAATTCCCTTCTCTTCCCTTCCCTTCTTTTCTCTTCCCTTTCCTTCCCGTACCTTCCCTTCCCGCACCTTCCCTTCCCGCACCTTTCCGCACCTTCCCTTCCTGCACCTTCCCACACCTTCCCTTCCCTTCCCTTCCCTTCCCTTCCCTTCCCTTCCCTTCCCTTCCCTTCCCTTCCCTTCCCTTCCCTTCCCTTCCCTTCCCTTCCCTTCCCTTCCCTTCTCTTCCCTTGCCTTCCCTTCCCTTCCCTTCCCTTCCCTTCCCTTCCTGCACCTTCCATTCCGTTCCCTTCCCTTCTCGCACCTTTCCTTCCCTTCCTGCACCTTCCCTTCCCTTCCCTTCCCTCCGCTTCCCTTCCCTTCCCGCACCCTCAGTTGCCTTTACTTCGCGCACCTTCACGCTCCTTCCCTTCAACACCTTTCCTTCCCGCACCTTCCCTTCCCGCACCTTCCCTTCCCTTCCCTTCTCTTCCCACACCTTCCCTTCCCTTCCCGCACCATCCCTTCCATTCCCGCATCTTCCCTTTCCTTTTCCTTCCCACACCTTCCCTTCCCACACCTTCCCGCACCTTCCCTTCCCTTCTTTTCTCTTCCCTTTCCTTCCCGTACCTTCCATTCCCGCACCTTCCTTTCCCGCACCTTCCCGCACCTTCCCTTCCCTCACATTCCCACACCTTCCCACACCTTCCCTTCCCTTCCCTTCCCTTCCCTTTCCTTCCCGCACCTTCCGTTCCGTTCCCTTCCCTTCTCGCACCTTTCCTTCCCTTCCTGCTACTTCCCTTCCCTCCGTTTCCCTTCCCTTCCCATCCTTTCCCTTCCCGCACCTTCCCTTCCCTTCCCGCACCTTCAGTTCCCTTCACTTCACGCACCTTCACGCACCTTCCCTTCAGCACCTTCCCTTCCTGCACCTTCCCTTCCCAGACCTTCTCGCACCTTCCCGCACCTTCCGGCATCTTCCCTTCCCTTTCCGCACTTTCCCTTTCCTTCTTGCACCGTCCCTTCCATTCCCTACCCTCCCATTTCCCTGTCCCTCCCTTCCCTGCCCTGCCCTGCCCTTCCCTGCCCTGCCCTGCCCTTCCCTTCGCTTCCCTTTCCTTCCCTTCCCTTCCCTTCCCTTCCCTTCCCTTCCCTTCCCTTCCCTTCCCTTCCCTTCCCTTCCCTTCCCTTCCCTTCCCTTCCCTTCCCTTCCCTTCCCTTCCCGTACCTCCCCGTACCTTCCCGTACCTCCCTGTACCTTCCCGTACCTTCCCTTCCCGCACCTTCCCTTCCCGCACCTTCCCGTATTTTCCCACACCTTCCCGCACCTTCCCTTCTCTTCCCGCACGTCCTCGCACCTTCCCGCACCTTCCAATGCCTGCCCATATCGTCCCTTCCTGCAACTTCCCTTCCCTTCCCGCACCTTCCCTTCCCTTCCCTTCCCACACATTCCCTTCCATTCCCTTCCCTTCCCTTCCCTTCCCTTCCCTTCCCTTCCCTTCCCTTCCCTTCAATTCCCTTCTCTTCCCTTCCCTTCTTTTCTCTTCCCTTTCCTTCCCGTACCTTCCCTTCCTGCACCTTCCCTTCCCGCACCTTTCCGCACCTTCCCTTCCTGCACCTTCCCACACCTTCCCTTCCCTTCCCTTCCCTTCCCTTCCCTTCCCTTCCTGCACCTTCCATTCCGTTCCCTTCCCTTCTCGCACCTTTCCTTCCCTTCCTGCACCTTCCCTTGCCTTCCCTTCCCTCCGCTTCCCTTCCCTTCCCGCACCCTCAGTTGCCTTTACTTCGCGCACCTTCACGCTCCTTCCCTTCAACACCTTCCCTTCCCGCACCTTCCCTTCCCGCACCTTCCCTTCCCTTCCCTTCTCTTCCCACACCTTCCCTTCCCTTCCCGCACCATCCCTTCCATTCCCGCATCTTCCCTTTCCTTTTCCTTCCCACACCTTCCCTTCCCACACCTTCCCGCACCTTCCCTTCCCTTCTTTTCTCTTCCCTTTCCTTCCCGTACCTTCCATTCCCGCACCTTCCTTTCCCGCACCTTCCCGCACCTTCCCTTCCCTCACATTCCCACACCTTCCCACACCTTCCCTTCCCTTCCCTTCCCTTCCCTTTCCTTCCCGCACCTTCCGTTCCGTTCCCTTCCCTTCTCGCACCTTTCCTTCCCTTCCTGCTACTTCCCTTCCCTCCGTTTCCCTTCCCTTCCCATCCTTTCCCTTCCCGCACCTTCCCTTCCCTTCCCGCACCTTCAGTTCCCTTCACTTCACGCACCTTCACGCACCTTCCCTTCAGCACCTTCCCTTCCTGCACCTTCCCTTCCCAGACCTTCTCGCACCTTCCCGCACCTTCCGGCATCTTCCCTTCCCTTTCCGCACTTTCCCTTTCCTTCTTGCACCGTCCCTTCCATTCCCTACCCTCCCATTTCCCTGTCCCTCCCTTCCCTGCCCTGCCCTGCCCTTCCCTGCCCTGCCCTGCCCTTCCCTTCGCTTCCCTTTCCTTCCCTTCCCTTCCCTTCCCTTCCCTTCCCTTCCCTTCCCTTCCCTTCCCTTCCCTTCCCTTCCCTTCCCTTCCCTTCCCTTCCCTTCCCTTCCCTTCCCGTACCTCCCCGTACCTTCCCGTACCTTCCCTTCCCGCACCTTCCCTTCCCGCACCTTCCCGTATTTTCCCACACCTTCCCGCACCTTCCCTTCTCTTCCCGCACGTCCTCGCACCTTCCCGCACCTTCCAATGCCTGCCCATATCGTCCCTTCCTGCAACTTCCCTTCCCTTCCCGCACCTTCCCTTCCCGCACCTTCCCGCACCTTCCGGTAGCTTCCTTTCCCTTCCAGTACCTTCCCTTCCAGTATCTTCCCTTCTCTTCCCACACATTCCCTTCCCGCACCTTCCCTTCCCGCACCTTCTCTTCCCTTTCCTTCCCTTCCCTTCCCTTCCCTTCCCTTCCCTTCGCCTCCCTTCCCTTCCCTTCCCTTCCCTTCCCTTCCCCTCCCTTCCCTTCCTTTCCCTTCCCTTCCCGCACCTTCCTGCACCTTCCCGCACCTTCCCGCAGCTTTGCTTTCCTACTTTTCTCTTCCCTTTCCTTCCCGCACCTTCCCTTCCCGCACCTTCCCTTCCCTTCCCGCACCTTCCCTTCCCTTTCCGCATCTTAACTTCCCGCACCTTCCCTTCCCTTACCGCACCTTACCTTCCGGCACCTTCCTGCACCTTCCCCTCCCACACCTTCCCCCACCTTCCCTTCCCTTCCCTTCCCTTCCCTTCCCTTCCCTTCCCTTCCCTTCCCTTCCCTTCCCTTCCCTTCCCTGCCCTTCCCTTCATTTCCCTTCCCTTCCCTTCCCTTCCCTTCCCTTCCCTTCCCTTCCCTTCCCTTCCCTTCCCTTCCCTTCCCTTCCCTTCCCTTCCCGCACCTTCCCGCACCTTCCCGCACCTTCCCGCACCTTCCCGCAACTTTCCTTCCTGCACCTTCCATTCCGTTCCCTTCCCTTCTCGCACCTTTCCTTTCCTTCCTGCATCTTCCCTTCCCTTCCCTTCCCTTCCCTCCGCTTCCATTCCCTTCCCATCCTTTCCATTCCCTTCCCTTCCCTTCCCTTCCCTTCCCTTCCCTTCCGTCCCTTCCCACACCTTCCCTTCCCTTCCCTTCCCTTCCCTTCCCTTCCCTTCCCTTCCCGCACCTTCCCTTCCCGCACCTCCCTTCTCTTCCTGCACCTTCCCCTCCCGCACCTTCCCACACCTTCCGGCATCTTCACTTTCCTTTCCGCACTTTCCCTTCGTTCTTGCACCTTCCCTTCCCTTCCCTGCCCTCCCCTTGCCTTCCTTTCCCTTCCCTGTCTTGCCCTGCCCTGCCAGGCCCTGCCCTTCCCGCACCTTCCGATCCTTTGCTTTCCCTTCCCGCACCCTCCCTTCCCTTCCCTTCCCGCACCTTCCATTCCCTTACCTTACCTTCCCGCACCTTCCCTTCCCTTCCCGCACCATCCCTTCCCTTCCCGCACCTTCCCTTCCCTTCCCTTCCCACACATTCCCTTCCATTCCCTTCCCTTCCCTTCCCTTCCCTTCCCTTCCCGCACCTTCCCTTCCATTCCTACACCTTCCCTTCCCTTCCCTTCCCTTCCCTTCCCTTCAATTCCCTTCTCTTCCCTTCCCTTCTTTTCTCTTCCCTTTCCTTCCCGTACCTTCCCTTCCCGCACCTTCCCTTCCCGCACCTTTCCGCACCTTCCCTTCCTGCACCTTCCCACACCTTCCCTTCCCTTCCCTTCCCTTCCCTTCCCTTCCCTTCCCTTCCCTTCCCTTCCCTTCCCTTCCCTTCCCTTCCCTTCCCTTCTCTTCCCTTCCCTTCCCTTGCCTTCCCTTCCCTTCCCTTGCCTTCCCTTCCCTTCCCTTCCCTTCCCTTCCCTTCCCTTCCCTTCCCTTCCCTTCCCTTCCTGCACCTTCCATTCCATTCCCTTCCCTTCTCGCACCTTTCCTTCCCTTCCTGCACCTTCCCTTCCCTTCCCTTCCCTCCGCTTCCCTTCCCTTCCCGCACCCTCAGTTGCCTTTACTTCGCGCACCTTCACGCACCTTCCCTTCAACACCTTCCCTTCCCGCACCTTCCCTTCCCGCACCTTCCCTTCCCTTCCCTTCTCTTCCCACACCTTCCCTTCCCTTCCCGCACCATCCCTTCCATTCCCGCATCTTCCCTTTCCTTTTCCTTCCCACACCTTCCCTTCCCACACCTTCCCGCACCTTCCCTTCCCTTCTTTTCTCTTCCCTTTCCTTCCCGTACCTTCCCTTCCCGCACCTTCCTTTCCCGCACCTTCCCGCACCTTCCCTTCCCTCACATTCCCACACCTTCCCACACCTTCCCTTCCCTTCCCTTCCCTTCCCTTTCCTTCCCGCACCTTCCGTTCCGTTCCCTTCCCTTCTCGCACCTTTCCTTCCCTTCCTGCTACTTCCCTTCCCTCCGTTTCCCTTCCCTTCCCATCCTTTCCCTTCCCGCACCTTCCCTTCCCTTCCCGCACCTTCAGTTCCCTTCACTTCACGCACCTTCACGCACCTTCCCTTCAGCACCTTCCCTTCCTGCACCTTCCCTTCCCAGACCTTCTCGCACCTTCCCGCACCTTCCGGCATCTTCCCTTCCCTTTCCGCACTTTCCCTTTCCTTCTTGCACCGTCCTTTCCATTCCCTACCCTCCCATTTCCCTGTCCCTCCCTTCCCTGCCCTGCCCTGCCCTTCCCTGCCCTGCCCTGCCCTTCCCTTCGCTTCCCTTTCCTTCCCTTCCCTTCCCTTCCCTTCCCTTCCCTTCCCTTCCCTTCCCTTCCCTTCCCTTCCCTTCCCTTCCCGTACCTTCCCGTAACTTCCCTTCCCGCACCTTCCCTTCCCGCACCTTCCCTTCCCGCACCTTCCCGTATTTTCCCACACCTTCCCGCACCTTCCCTTCTCTTCCCGCACGTCCTCGCACCTTCCCGCACCTTCCAATGCCTGCCCATATCGTCCCTTCCTGCAATTTCCCTTCCCTTCCCGCACCTTCCCTTCCCGCACCTTCCCGCACCTTCCGGTAGCTTCCCTTCCCTTCCAGTACCTTCCCTTCCAGTATCTTCCCTTCTCTTCCCACACCTTCCCTTCCCGCACCTCCCTTCCTTTCCCACACCTTCCCCTCCCGCACCTCCCCACACCTTTCGGCAGCTTCCCTTTCCTTTCTGCACTTTCCCTTCCCTTCTTGCACCTTCCCTTCCCTTCCCTGCCCTCCCTTTTCCTTCCTTTCCCTTCCCTGTCTTGCCCTGCCCTGCCATGCCCTTCCCTTCCCTTCCCTTGCCTTCCCTTCCCTTGCCTTCCCTTCCCGCACCTTCCTGCACCTTCCCTTCCCTTCCTGGAACTTCCGTTCCCGCACCTTCCCTTCTCTTCCTGCACCTTCCCTTCCCTTCCTGCACATTCCTTTCCCTTCCCTTCCCTTCCCTTCCCTTCCCTTCCCTTCCCTTCCCTTCCCTTCCCTTCCCTTCCATTCCCTTCCCTTCCCTTCCCTTCCCTTCCCTTCCCTTCCCTTCCCTTTCCTTTCCTTTTTTTGTCTTCCCTTTCCTTCTCGCATCTTCCCTTCCCGCACCTTCCCTTCCCTCCGACCTTCCCGCACCTTCCCTTCCCGCACCTTCCCACACCTTCCCTTCCCTTCCCTTCCCGCTCCTTCCCGCACCTTCCCGCACTATCCATTCCCTTCCCGCACTATCCCTTCCCTTCCCGCACCTTCCCTTCCCGCACCTTCCCTTCCCGCACCTTCCCTTCCCGCACCTTCCCTTCCCGCAACTTCCCTTCCCTTCCCTTCCCTACCCTTCCCTTCGCCTCCCTTCCCTTCCCTTCCCTTCCCTTCCCTTCCCTTCCCTTCCCTTCCCTTCCCTTCCCTTCCCTTCCCTTCCCTTCCCTTCCCTTCCCCTCCCTTCCCTTCCCTTCCCGCACCTTCCTGCACCTTCCCGCACCTTCCCGCAGCTTTGCTTTCCTACTTTTCTCTTCCCTTTCCTTCCCGCACCTTCCCTTCCCGCACCTTCCCTTCCCTTCCCGCACCTTCCCTTCCCTTTCCGCAACTTCCCTTCCCGCACCTTCCCTTCCCTTACCGCACCTTACCTTCCGGCACCTTCCTGCACCTTCCCTTCCCACACCTTCCCCAACCTTCCCTTTCCTTCCCTTCCATGCCCTTCCCTTCCCTTCCCTTCCCGCACCTTCCCGCACCTTCCCGCACCTTCCCGCACCTTCCCGCACCTTCCCGCACCTTCCCTTCCCGCACCTTCCATTCCGTTCCCTTCCCTTCTCGCACCTTTCCTTTCCTTCCTGCATCTTCCCTTCCCTTCCCTTCCCTCCGCTTCCCTTCCCTTCCCATCCTTTCCCTTCCCGCACCTTCCCTTCCCTTCCCGCACCTTCAGTTCCCTTCACTTCGCGCACCTTCACGCACCCTCCCTTCAGCACCTTCCCTTCCCGCACCTTCCCTTCCCTTCCCTTCCCTTCCCTTCCCTTCCTGCACCTTCCCGCACCTTCCCGCACCTTCCCTTCCCTTCCCGCACCTTCCCTTCCCGCAACTTACCGCACCTTCCCTTCCCTTCCCTTCCCTTCCCTTCCCTTCCCTTCCCTTCCCTTCCCTTCCCGCACCTTCCCTTCCCTTCCCTTCCCTTCCCTTCCCTTCCCTTCCCTTCCCTTCCCTTCCCTTCCCTTCCATTAACTTACCTTACCTTCCCGCACCTTCCCTTCCCTTCCCGCACCATCCCTTCCCTTCCCGCACCTTCCCTTCCCTTCCCTTCCCGCACCTTCTTTTCCCTTCCATTCCCTTCCCTTCCCTTCCTTTCCCTTCCCTTCCCTTCCCTTTTCCAACCTTCCCTTCCCTTCCTGCACCTCTCCTTCCCTTCCCTTCTCGCACCTTCCCTTCCCTTCCTGCACCTCCCCTTCCCTTCCCGCACCTTCCTTTCCCACACCTTCTCGCACCTTCCCGCACCTTCTGGCACCTTCCCTTCCCTTTCCGCACTTTCCCTTCCTTTTTTGTACCGTCCCTTCCCTTCCGTACCCTCCCCTTTCCCTGTCCTTCCCTTCCCTGTCCTGTCCTTCCCTGGTCTTCCCTTCCCGCACCTTCCCGCACCTTCCCTTTCCTTCCCGCACCTTCCCTTCCCTTCCCTTCCCTTCCCGCACCTTCCCTTCCCGCACCTTCTCTTCCCGCACCTTCCCTTCCCGCACCTTCCCTTCCCGCCATTCCCTTCCCTTCTCGTACCTTCCCTTCCCGCACCTTCCCTTTCGTTCTCGTACCTTCCTTTCCCGCACCTTCCCTTCCCTTCCCGCAACTTCCCTTCCTGCACCTTCCCGCACCTTCCAGTAGCTTCCCTTCCAGTACCTTCTCTTCCCTTCCCGCACCTTCCCTTCCCTTCCCTTCCCGCACCTTCCCTTCCCTTCCCTTCCCGCACCTTCCCTTCCCGCACCTTCCCTTCCCGCACCTTCCCTTCCCGCCATTCCCTTCCCTTCTCGTACCTTCCCTTCCCGCACCTTCCCTTTCGTTCTCGTACCTTCCCTTCCCGCACCTTCCCTTCCCGCACCTTCCCGCACCTTCCCTTCCTGCACCTTCCCACACCTTCCCACACCTTCCCTTCCCTTCCCTTTCCTTCCCGCACCTTCCACTCCTTTCCCTTCCCTTCTTGCACCTTTCCTTCCCTTCCTGCACCTTCCCTTCCCTCCGATTCCCTTCCCTTCCTATCCTTTCCCTTCCCGCACCTTCCCTTACCTTCCCGCACCCTCAGTTCCTTTCACTTCGCGCACCTTCACGCACCTTCCCATCAGCACCTTCCCTTCCCGCACCTTCCCTTCCCGCACCTTCCCTTCCCGCACCTTCCCTTCCCTTCCCTTCTCTTCCCTTCCTTTCCCGCACCTTCCCGCACCTTCTCTTCCCGCACCTTCCTTTCCCGCACCTTCCCACACCTTCCCTTCCCTTCCCTACCCTTTCCTTCCCGCACCTTCCATTCCGTTCCCTTCCCTTCTCGCACTTTTCCTTCCCTTCCTGCACCTTCCCTTCCCTTTCCTTCCCTTCCCTTTGCTTCTCTTCCCATCCTTTCCCTTCCCGCACCTTCCTTTCCCTTCCCGCACCTTCAGTTCCCTTAACTTCGCGCACCTTCACGCACTTTCCCTTCAGCAACTTCCCTTCCCGCACCTTCCCTTCCCACACCTTCTCGCACCTTCCTGTACCTTCCGGCATCTTCCCTTCCCTTTCTGCACTTTCCCTTCCCTTCTTGCACCGTCCCTTCCCTTCCCTACCCTCCGATTTCCCTGTCCCTCCGTTCCCTGACCTGCCCTTCCCTGCCCTTTCCTTCCCTTCCCTTCCCTTCCCTTCCCTTCCCTTCCCTTCCCTTCACTTCCCTTCCCGCACCTTCCCTTCCCGCACCTTCCCTTCCCGCACCTTCCCGCACCTTCCCGCACCTTCCCGCACCTTCCCTTCCCGCACCTTCCCGCGCCTTCCCGCACCTTCCCGCACTATCCCTTCCCTTCCCGCACCTTCCCTTCCCGCACATTACCTTCCCGCACCTTCCCTTCCCGCACCTTCCCTTCCATTTCCTTCCCTTCCCTTCCCTTCCCTACCCTTCCCTTCGCCTCCCTTCCCTTCCCTTCCCTTCCCTTCCCTTCCCTTCCTTTCCCTTCCCTTCCCGCACCTTCCCGCACCTTCCCGCACCTTCCCGCAGCTTTGCTTTCCTACTTTTCTCTTCCCTTTCCTTCCCGCACCTTCCCTTCCCGCACCTTCCCTTCCCTTCCCGCACCTTCCCTTCCCTTTCCGCATCTTCCCTTCCCGCACCTTCCCTTCCCTTACCGCAACTTACCTTCCGGCACCTTCCTGCACCTTCCCTTCCCACACCTTCCCCCACCTTCCCTTCCCTTCCCTTCCCTTCCCTTCCCTTCCCTTCCCTTCCCTTCCCTTCCCTTCCCTTCCCTTCCCTTCCCTTCCCTTCCCTTCCCTTCTCTTCCCTTCCCTTCCCTTCCCTTCCCTGCCCTCCCCTTGCCTTCCTTTCCCTTCCCTGTCTTGCCCTGCCCTGCCAG